>NC_092458.1:46234199-46554755 GCF_047495875.1 Pithys albifrons albifrons
TGAAATTACTTGCAGTCCTGGTGACTTACGTGAAATGTATAAATTGTGTCTCCCTGCCCAACAATCCAGCTGAATGTGGTAGATTCATTATTCTTGTTTCTGTCTTTACCCCTGTCCAGTTCTTTTCCCTACTTCCTCTCACCTCGTCGGAGCAGGAATTCCTAGCTCTGAGATATTGTGATACTACTGCTGCTTTCTGTAACCCTACAGTTCAAAAGTAAGGCAAGGATCAGAGACTTGTTCATGTTGCAGGAGTTTGAGAAACAGGAACTATGGAAACAGCAGAGTGGAAATCCACCAATTTATGCTGAGAACTGCCCAGCTTTTCTGCATAGGATCTATGGGCTGTGGTGGACAATGAGCTTAACATGAAGCAGCCATGTGCCCTTGGCACAAGGAAGGTCAATGGCATCCTGGATTGCTTCATGTGGTTGCTGCAAGAGCAATAGTGGTAATCTCGTTGCTCTGCTCAGCATTGGTGAGGACACTCTTGAAGTACTGTCTCCAATTCTAGACTTAGTACTGGACAGTACTGGACAATTCTCTAGACATGGTGGAGTGAGTCTAGCAAAGGGCTATGAGATGATGAAGGGACTAGAGCATTTCTCCTACGAGGAAAGTCTGAAAGTGCTGGAACTGTCCAGTATACAGAAAGCAAAGCTCAGGGAGGAACTTGTCTAGATATATAAATATCTGCAGGAGGGTGAAAAAAGTATGGAGGCAGGATCTTTTTCAGTGGTACCTGGTGACAGGACCAGAGGAAATGGGCACAAATGAAAACACAGGATGTTCTCTCTGAACATCAGGAAATACTCTCTCATTGTGAGAGTGACTGAACATTGACACAGGTTGCCCAGAGAGGCTGTGGAATCTGCCTCCTGGAAGATATTAAAAAACTATCTGAACATGATCCTGGCCAACCAGTTCTGAATGACCCTGCTTGAGCAGTGGGAGTTGAACTAGGTAAATTCCGGAGCTCCTTTCCAACCTCAACAATTTAGTGCATCTTGAAAGACTGTGAGGCATTTAGAATGTGGGATTTAAATCTTTGTTTGGGAATGCAAGTTTAGAGAATGGGGATGTCAGGAACATCATGCTGGAGACCTGGCTTAGGAAATTAATTTGAAGGGTGACATCTGTATCCAGCTTTGATGTGGAGTTTGGAAAAGAATGTCTACCGTGCTTAGATTAATCTTTTGGATCATGGGGAAAAAATTATTTCAGGCATAGAAAAGAACTGATTTCTAATTTCACACGTACTGGAAAGGAGGTTTAACCTGGGTCCTTTTATGTAAAAGAACTATCAACCTTACTGCCTTCTCTTGAAGTGTTTCTTTTGCCTCATCCCCTCACACAGAAGAGGATAAGTGTATCTACATCTTGGACACATGATTTGGAAGTACAAAAAGCATCTTCAGTGCCTTTTAATTCCAGAGTAAACTGCTAAACCATGGCCAGAAATGTGATTCAGTATATATTTCCTCCTTAGCAACAGCTAAAGCTTTATCATGGATAGAATAAAGAGGCTTCCTACAGAACTTGCTGGCTGCTGTGAGGCAGCTATGTGCTCCCACTGATTTATGCTGTTATTCCCACTGAGTCTTGGCCATCTAATCCAGGACCTTGATAGCAGAAAGGAAGTCAAGCAGCTTAAAAGTTTAGGTATTACAAATCCCAGCACAGCAGCACCCAATTCATTTCATATATCTTACTCTTAGTGTCTAACACATACATTTTATCAGCAGCTTGTAGGGCATGCAGTCAGACAATTTCCATTATGGTCAGTGAAATAGCATGGTTAAAATCCTGTGCAGTGCTTTATAAATTTAAATTTAAGCATAAATGTTCTGTAACAAGATTATTGTATCTGATCTGATGGTTGGAGAAAGCTCTCTCATTTTGTATTGTCAGCACTTGAAGCAGTCATTGATGTATTAAGCTCTTACACAAGTCATGGCATCTTACTTGAACCAATGTGCAGCCGCAAGGGATTTCAGTTGAAAGAGTAGATGCAAGATACACATTTATAACAGTGAGGGCAATCAGCTTTGCTATGGATTAGTGAAGAATATGGTAAATTCCTCATCACTTGGAGTCCTTTTATCAATGTCAGGTGTCTTTCTAAAAGAACCAATCTATTTCAATAACATTTTATTAGAGTATATGCACAAATAATAAAAAGAAATCTACAGTTTTCATGCAGAAAATTGGTTGAGATTAGCACAGTTTCCACTTCTGTTTTTAGCAATTTATGTTAAGTAAGGTTATGAAAAAAAAATAATTGAGACAAACTACCAGACTGTTTCTCTCAAAACCACTGAAACAGGAAGTGAGCTGTAACAGCATTGTCCTGAAATTGCTGCTTTAACAATCACAGAATAATAGAATTGTTTAGATTGGAAAAGACTTCCAAGATCATTGAGACTAATAAAGCAGCACTGCCAAGTATACCAATAAAATGTCCCTGAGGGTCACATCTATACACCTTTAAATAGCTCCAGGGATGAGGACTCCACCACTGCCCTGGGCAACTTGTTTCAATGTTTGACAACCCCTTTCATGAAAAATTTTCCCCTAATATCTAAACTAAATCTCGCATGAGGCAACTTGAGGCCATTACCTCTCATCCTGTCACTTGTTACTCGGGAGAAGAGACCGATCACCACCTCACTACACCTCCTTTCAGGCAATGGTAGAGGTTTCCCCCCCCAAGCTTCCCTTTCTCTAGGCTAAGCTACCTCATCTTCCTCAGATACTTCTCAAAGACAAGTACTCCTCCAGACCCTTCACCAACTTCATTGCCCTTCTTTGTACACACTCCAGCACCTCAATGGCCTTCTTTCAGTGAGGGGTCCAGAACTGAACACAGCGCTTGAGGTGCAGCCCCATCAGTGTTCAGTACAGGGAGACAATCACTGTCCTGGTCCTGCTGGCCACACTTTCTAACACAAGCCAGGATGTCATTTCCCTTCTTACCCACCTGGGCACATTGCTGGCTCATGTTCAGTTGTGGTCAACCAGCACTCCCAGGTTCTTTTCCAATCGACAACTTTCCAGCCACTCTTCCCCCACCCTGTGGTGTTTTATGGGAATGCTGTGATACAAATGCAGGACTCAGCATTTGGCCTTACTGCACCCTGTATCAATACCCTTCACCCATCAATCCAACCTGTCCAGATACCTCTGTAGAGTCTTCCTACCCTCCAGCAGATCAACACTCCTACCCAAGTTGGTGTCATCTGATTACTGGGGTGTACTTGATGCCCTGCCTAGATCATGGATAAAGATGTTAAACAGGACTGACTGCAATACTGAGTCACTTATGTCTAGCTGCCACCGAGATTCAGCTCCATTCTCCACCACTCTCTGGGCTTGGCCATCTAGCCCATTTTTGTACATTGAACAGTGCGTCTATCCAAACCATGGGCAGACAGTTTCTCCAGGAGAATGCTGGCACCTCCCAGGGAAATTCCACTTTAAATCTAGGCCAAATTATTAAATTCCTGACACCATGGGATGTACTCCAAACTTTTTTCTATTTGTTTCTATATTTTAAAATGTTGTCATTTCTGCAGGCATATGATGGATCTAGCATTTTCCTACACAGAGGATAGAATTTTTGAAGCAAATTCTTTTAGTCAAAATGGGCTTTTCAAGCATAAACTCTATTACTTACATGTGGGAATGCTTATGAATATATTTTTGAAAGTCGCTTTCAAAATTTAGTCTTTTAAATAAACATGAAAATCATCAAGACTAGTATGACTCTTCAGATGAAATCTTTCCTTTAAAGTAAATGTGATATTTTACTAGAAGTAAATGGAACCACTTATAACAGTGGATTGGTAAACAATAATGGGTGTGGGTAGATTTGTAGCAATTGGTGTTTTAACAAAATTGGAAATGTATTTTAGCAGGTATTTTATCTTGACTTATTGAAAATAATGAATTTCAGTAGCCCTACCTAGACATAACAAAGGTATGAATCATCTTCTTGGTTTATTTCAAACAGAGATCTCAGGCATGTACTGCACCTGTGATGGTGAAAAAGAGTTTGGATATTATATGAAGATGGCTGTCAAAAGGTAGCTCTTCATTCAATATCATATCAAGGGGTTTCCATGCTGACAGAAAGAATATGAGATTGCTGGTCCCAGAAAAATATAACTGAGAAATAACTCTGCTCTTTGTGTTTGCAGCAATTAGCAAAATGCTGGCTTCATTTCTATTGTGATTTGTTAAAAAAAAAAAAAAGAAAAAGAAAAAAGACACTGGAAATACCCAAGACTATTCTGAAGTGAACTATTCAGTTATCTACTAATTCATATGTAGAAGATATGTCTACATCCTACTTTTGAAATTAAATTTTTCCATTCATAAAAGACTGAAGAATCTGCCTGTTAAGAACTTTACTGCAAAATTCAGGTTTCAAATATTGAAGTGCAATGTACATCTAATGCTATACTGTTTTGCCCAAAAAGACACAACATTCTTATTTGTTTTTTTTTGTTTTACTCATTTCTTATGGGATTCATGACTTCTGTTAAATGAACTGAAAAAAACCCCAAAAACCAGGAATACAGGGCCTGCCTACATTAGCTACTTCTAGTTTTAACAACCTAGTTTTTTATTTTGGGAGTCATAAATCTTGGGTGACCTTTAGCTATTACAAAAGGTGTAATAAAGCCAGGAAAGGTTAGTACTGTGCCAGTTTTTAGTTCTAGCATTTGATGTTATCAAGACAAGATGTACAATAAAAACTACCTGAAAATTGCAACTACTTTCAGTAAAATCTGTGCTGTGTGTTCTGTCTGTTCTGTCTAGTCAGGATAAGTTTATTTTGTTAACATGATTTGGTTACAAGGCATATGGATTGTGTATAAACAGGTTTTTAATATCTCCAAGGAGGGAGACTCCGTGGCCTCTCTGGGCAACTTGTTCCAAAGTTTGATCACCTCCACAGCAAAAGAAATAATTAAATTGTTATGTTTAAATTTAATTTCTCGTGTTTCAGTTTGTTCTCATTGCCTCCTGCACTTCAGTAAGTTGATGCTCCAGTCTTACACTGGAGAGCCCAGAACCAGTTCCATCACTCCAGATGGTTCTCACCAGGGATGAACTGAAGCAAACATACTGCCTGAACATACTGGCAGCACTCTTCCTAATGAAGCCCCAGGATGTTGGTTCTTGTTGCAAAGGCACATTGCTGGCCTAGAGGCAGCTTGTGCCCACCAGGTCCTCCAGATGCTTCTGTGACAAGCTACTTTCCAGATACCTTTCAGTGTTATTCCCGGTGCATGGTGTTATTCCTCCCCATTGTAAGACTTTGCACTTCCTTTAGTTGAACTTCTTGAGATTTGTTTTAGCAAAGTTTATTATGCTTTAGTAATGATTAAGCTTATGCACCTAATCCAACTGTTAACATGTTACGTTTCACTTGTATGTTGCTGAGTATTGTATCAGTCAAGTACATAGGAAATATAATTTCATCTATTTTCTTTACATTTTTGCATACTTAGATAATTAAAAATTAGTCAGAAAAGCTGGATTATTCCTCCTTTAAATTAGCTGATTCAAGTTTTCTATACAGTCCATTTTTCAAACTTAACTGTAAACAGGTAAGTCTAACTAAGGAAGAAGTACAAAAAAGGAAAGTCTCCAAAGCAGCTTTCATTCCACCCATAGAAATGCATCTAAACAACATGTGTTAACTCACCATCTGGGTATCATGTTGTTCTTGACTGACTACAGATGGAATTTGCAAGAGCAGTTTAGATTTGTCAACTACAGAGAAATAAGAAGCAGTCAGCCTAAATGAGGGGCTCTGGGGACATTGTCATTCTTCTCTAATATGGATAAAATACACATGAATTTACCCATTACGTAACACTCCTCTATACAAATTTAAACATTTTACAGCCCTCCCACCATGAAGTGTTTTGAAAGTAATAATGAAATGTTGTAAAAATTTATTTTACATGGATTGACAAAATGTCCCTAGATATTAGGTGTGGTAGTACTTTTCACTAAGCTTTAAATGCTCTAAAGCAAAATTTCATGATTTTGTCTGGCCTTAAACACTAAAATATGCTTTCTTCAAGTTATCATCTAAATTATTGTCCATACTGGTTTCCAAAGATTGATCCATTTCTCCCCTACAAGAAGGTAATAAAGAATCAAGTTACATCTGGTTTGATTTCCTTGTAATGAAACAGCCAATTGCCCCATGTCAGAAAAGATCTACTGTAGGGATTCTTCTGGGATTTACCAGGTTTTTGCCAGTCAATAAAGAAATAAGATCTAACATTTGATTTATAAAACATGAATTCCACTGGGTTAGAAGCATCAAGAATGATAAGAGGTTTTTACTCTTACATATGGAATATTTTAGCAAGACTTCTTTGTTAGTTACCATTAAGAAAACAAAAACTACCATCCTTTGTGACTAGCATACTTCTTTACAAAGCAACAAGATCATTTTTTTGCAGTCTGTTGCTTACAAAAGCTGAACTGAATTTATGGGGGAGGAGTTAAATAAAATTTCTGTAAGAAGTCTCACAAGTGAGATGAAGGATATTCCAGTGGAGGGATTTTGAATCTATGAATTACCATATTGTAACAAATTCCTCAAGGTAAAATTTTTATTTTCATTTATTTATCTTTCATGAAATACTTCCACATTTGATTTGATTCAGCTTTCCCCTTGTGTTTGTCTGTTGCCTCAGTTGTATCAGTTTTTTTAAAATTAGACTGTACCATTCCTCATCCAGATCGTGCTTTTGATCAGAGATAGTTCCATTCAGTATTTGCATGGGAAAAATAAGAAGAAATTACTTCCTCTCCTTGGAAAGCTATTACAGAAACTTTCCTAGAAATAATACTTTTGTCTGCAGACAATTTTTTTTAATACAAAATTTGTATCAGAAGTGTTAAAATGTTGTTAGTCCTGGCAGCAACACATGCTTTAAACTGAGCTGTTACAGGGTTCAGTTTGTCCACTTCCTGTACACCTGCTGCTCAACCTAGTGCTTTGCTTGGCCCTTATATTCTCTGGTTCCCTCTAAACTTCTTAGACTGTCTTATTTTAGTATCCCAAGTGACGCCATGTGAACAAGATAGCTCCCAGATATTCCTGTCTTCTTCCACTTCAATGCATGTCACCTTCTTTGCTCTTGCAATACTCCAGAGACACTATTTACCTGTTTTCTCCAGTTCCATCTCTAGTCTGCAAACTGGGCAGGTTGAAGACCCATCTGGTCTGTTCTCCTGCCTGTCTCTTGGCTCCCAACTGCCAGGTGGACCAAAAAACTACTCTGCCCTTGACAGGCCAGAAAAAAATGCTAGTGCTATGTGACAGTCTCAATCTGTTTGCAGAAATGCGCTGCTGTGCATGCCAAATCCTTGATCCCCCTCACTCACCCTGGTAATTTTTTCTCTGAGAGAGCAGTGACTCCCCTTCCTGTGTTCCTGGGGACCAAGAAGAAAAAAAGGGGCTGTCATGTTTTGGTCAGAAGGCAGTCTAGGATACTTGCTTCTGAATTTCCTTGGTTTAATATAGTCTATGTGATTTCCAGGCTGTATATTAAAGTCTTGACTCTAGCTGAGGGGAATCCAGGTAGGTTAATTAATTAAACATTTTCATACTGAGGGTTACAAGACCTTTCAGGTCCACAGAGAACATACAAATGATGCCATCCTCTGGGATAATACATCATGCTTCCTTGACTGTGTGTCGGCCTTTATGCATGGCCCCAGACTGGATTTTAATATTTTTTGGAACTTGCTGATCAAACAATATTCATGAGGAACTTTGACAATTTTTCTCTTGTTGTTTTAAAAACAACATGTAGTTTTTATGTAGCTTTAACTCTGACCTACCTTTTATATTTTTAACCAAGGCATGAAAAGCTATCACCATTCAAGTAACATCACTTGAGAATAAATCCCCCATCAGTTAGAAAGAAAATCCCTTCATAGTGCTATTGTGTATATAGTATTTTTTCTTTGACATCTCTCTTTTTTTTAATAAAAACAGATTATGTCTAAATAGGTGAAGCAAGTATATATACACCTAAATGACATTCAGCACTATACCTACTCTGTTCACCACCTTTATTAACAGTTTTCACGAGGGTTTGAAGTGGTAAGTTTTATAAATTGCCCACAACAATGCTCAAGAAATTCATACATGAATGACAAGCTCTGAACTGGTACACTGGCACTGCAAATCTCTTCATCTGTTTCTTCTTGCTCAAAGTGACATCACACTCACTGAGAAATAAACTTTTTTTCTTCTTTCAATTTCTGACACAATCACAGTGTTAGGGTTGAAAGGTGAAGCTTTTGAGGAGTGCCATAATTTACCATTGTGCCACTTCTGTGCTCTAAATTAAGGGTTTCAGTGACAGTAGCTAGCAAGAAAATTAGGATGCTAGCATGAGAAGTCTCTTTCTACTATGGTAGAGTACTAAAATTTCTCCGTCCAAGTATTCAGTGTTAATAGGCAAGTTCCTAACATCAAAGTGAAGGTTGAATGTGAAGGAGCTTGTTAGAACATGAATTTATCTTTATACTGCAATGGACAGACATAGTGCTATATTTTTAGTTTGGGTGGAAATTTTCAAGTCTATTTTCTTTCAGGTTTATAGTTCTATACTATAGGTTAACAGATGTGTGTTATATATTATGATTTCCTTGAGTCACGTATTATCAGGGTAATGAAGGGAAGCGGCTTTGGATTTAATTTTGGCCAAATCCAGCCTTTATTCTCGAAGAGATATTTGCTTCTTGATGTACCATATGAAGGAAAAATTGCTATGAAAACATTGAGGCACTGTACTTAAATCTGAGGTGTTGTACTCTTTGTATGTCTGTCATATGACTGTCAGTCATTCCCTTTTGCATTGCTGATTTGAGTGGGATGCCTTCTCTGATGAGGAAGGACACCTTTCTAAGCAGATCCAAGCATCTATTTTGCCAACAATCGAAAATCAGGGAATGTAAGAAAGATATTTGGTAACTGTAAAGTAAAACTCAATTTCAGCCATTTTTCCTTTAATGAAACATTATAGTTCTGTTACTGAAATATATTACATTAGCATAAAAATCCACTTTTAAATGAGACAATCAGTATTAGCAATCATATCTCTTCTACATAATTATATAATATATAATTATGTATATGAATATAATCTCTATATTCTCTCTAAATTTATTTACATGGTGCAGACAACACAGACAAAAACAGTTGTGAATACATATTATTTTGTTACATTGCTAAAAGTGTCTTTTTGTATTTCCAAAGCATTAAAACTGACTTTCAGCTTAGTATTCTTGAATGAAAGCAGTCAAGTTATTTCCTTGTTTTTTAATTACTGCACTATATACTGCAACAGAATTTCTGGGCTGGCTGAATCTTTGTGTGTGGCTCCTCCTAGACAGCAAGGGCTCCAAACTCAGTAGACAAACTTGTGAAGATTTTGTTATGTGTGTTCCTATGTTTCTTGCTTTTAAAAAGATGGACATTATTTTTAGCACCACCAAGAGGGGAAGATGGTCTCTGTCATAAATAAATGTTTTTTTCATTTCTGACCTTCTGCAGCTCAGAATTAGATTGTGAACTTATGCAGATAGTCAAATACATGAAGTCTAGCCTTTGATGTCTGAGCAGCTTTCTCTTGGCTTTTCTTTTTTTTCACTTGTTAAGATAGATGGCTATTTCCAGAGAACCCTGTTTTAGCCGTAGGAAAGGAAGGATGGGAACCACTTCAGTAAGAAACTGAAGTAGGATCTTACAGTGACTAGCTGTGATGCTTTCAACAATAGTTCTCATAGGAATTGTGTAAATGGAGTTTTTCAATTTCATATCCTTTCCTGTTGCCCACAACTTTGAATAGCATCTTAGTTTTAAGTATTTCTTAAAAAAATCAAACAGGATTTCCTTTTACTGCAAGTAAAAACCATTTTTTATTCACCATGTTCCATTCTTGGGCACTTTCTTTTATTGAAGATCACTAGCAACATGTGGCCCCTCCTCACTGCTGCTTATACACCCATTTGCCTTGTTTTTTTCCATAGTAGAATTACTACTCATCTGATTTCATTAGTTTCAGAAACATTAACATATTCCTAAAGCTATCAATAGCAAAAGGAACATAAACTCTTAATGAGAGTTTAGTTTTGGATTATCTGTTTTATCTTTTCCTTCTGGTCCTTGTTTTGCACCCTTATTAAAGCTGAACCTGCCACATTACTTAACCATACACAAGATACTTATCAGTATAGCAAAATGTTCCACAGACATCGTAGTTTGTACCGTACATTGTACTGCAGCCTAAGTTTGTACTTCTGCTGTAACAATGACTTATTTTATGTTTTGCCGTAACAGTGTTATACTGCTCCTATACACACCATAATTGTAAAACATACTGTGCTTCTGCATTCATTTAAAGAGCAACTACTTGATAAGTACAAAGTAATTAAGCAATAAGACATGACAGGCAGCACATTTCTGGGGAATTATTGCACTTCTCAGATGTCTTGAAAGATATGAGGCTAAAGGTTGAGTGACTTCAGTCACCTGAGAAGTGGAATAATCCCCCAGAAATGCATTGCTTACCACAGTTTATTGCTGTTATGAAATGGAAATTATGAAACCAAAATAGGATGAAAAGATTAGATCTATGCATTTATAGAAAATTACTTATACAGGTATGACATCACTGTCAGCTCTATATGTGTCCAGAGAGTTCTTAAAGACATTTCAGAATTAGCACATGAACCACATAACTCATCTGAAACTGCTGTTTCAGCACTCCTCATTACTAACTTTACACAGACAGCCCCCCAACATTTCCCTACAAAATTATATTTGTATTCTCAGTACAGACTTTGTCTCTGATACAAATCACACAACCTCAGGAGGTGTGGTTATTCCAAAATAATCATACCCCCTGGAGGATTAGAAGCATTTGGTTGCTTCCTTGCCTTGTAACACCCCAAGGTCATTATCTCATGATAATCACATCTCCTGGAGTTGCCTTATTGCTTAAGTGTAACACTAAATTTTAATTACAATGAAATAGAGCTCTTCTGGTAGTTTATACAACATCCTGTGTGCGCAAAGCCAGATGGAAATAATGCCTAGCTTTTACTGTAATAGCATGTGCTGGGTTTGTGCTCCACTGCAGTAAATGGTTATGTTTTTGTTGGGGTTCTGATGAGAAAATAAATTTGTGCTAAATTTGCAACAAGGAGTCTTACTGTTTTTCTGATTTGGTGTAAATCAATTCTAAATTAAAAAATACATACATAGTGAAGAAATACACCACTAACATTCCAAGTCTCTCATACCACTGACACTGACTATTGAGTTTTACTTGAGTTTTCTGAAGGTAGGGAGCATAGTGTTTGGTTCTTTAGACATTTCAATCAGTCATCTGTAAAATATGACTTTTACAATGAAATTTAAGATCCTAAATTTCAAATGTGATTGAACATTTATGATTCTTTCAAAAGACTCAAAAAAGAGAACAAAATTCATACAAAATTCATATAAGGAGTGGATTTCTCATATTTTAACTCTTCGGCTCTGAAGTTGGAAATAGTATCACATTATTAAAGATTTCCTGAGAAAGGTTAAATTTTGTGAGACAATTTAAATTCCTAAGTCCATGAGGTTCTTCTCTGGTCCAACAGAGTTAACTACTATGTGATAGTTTTGCTTAAAACCTTATATTTATTAAGCATTTTCAATTGGTTTTACATCAAGGTATTAAAATATTTTTAAACCATTCTCTGCTTTAGATAGAGAAGTTATAGTATTTTGTATCGTATTATAGTATTATCCCTGTCAGGATATTTGAGGGTATAGAAAATACAGGTTTTTAAATCGAATAGGTGCAAATATATAAGAAGATATATTTAAGCGCAATGATACAAACAACAAAACAAGAAAACAGACAAAATAAAACTTATTGCAACTGTTGGGCTACACAGTACTATCTGAATACATTAAAACTGCTTCTACACTGTTTTGATCCCAGTTAAAATTGCACTTGTATCTTGAGGCATTTAGAGATAGATGCTTGCTGTTCATTCTTAGTAATTGTCTTGCTATTACAAAGCTTCTTGTTTTTTTTCCAGAGCACTTTAAAAATGTTGTTTTCATTCTCTTACTCTTCAGATTTCTACAACAAAGAAAATAATATGAAATTTGTTGTGAAAATGATCAAAATATATTATGCTAGTTTTGTCATGTTTTTTTTTGTTTTATTTTACCTTCCTACACAGCAATTTAGTCAATTAAATAATAATATTAAATTTAGCTCTTGAAGGAGAATGTCTTGTTTTTTTATTGTTATTAGCACCATTTTATTTCATTATTTACACAGCATGAAAATAAAAACATTATGCTTTCATATGATTACAGCTTAAGTGTGCTGCTTAAAGTGAAGTTCCTAGCTATGAGCTTGTAGGAGAGAGTTTCAGATAGATCACCCTGCAGCAACAAGTCTCCCTATTACCGATGCATTCTCTCCAACCCAGTGATACCTTCTTAGAAACCAGTATCCACTTTCCAGCTGACTCGTTAGGAATGGATGTTATGAAGATATTAAGCTTCTACATTTTCCATGAAAAGAGTGTTCCTCAAAGAAGTGGGAGCCTAGTACTTCTCATCAGAACATGAGGAAAACTTTCCTAATGAGGGGAAAAAAACCCTAAAAAGGCCTCCATTAGTACACCTCATAGGACTGGTATGTGGCAGATGTTAGAAATTAAATTTCATTAGAACTACTTTTTTTGGTCTGACTTTAGATATTTTTTTCAATGTTGTCTTTGAAGAGAGACAAAGTCTTTCCTGATATGACCTCTGACATCAGTAAATCACTCAAGGAAGAAGTAGTTCTAAACTTTGATATTAGAGGTCTGTCGACTTCATTGGCATTATGGCAATGTGACAAATAGTAGAATTTGACCAATTCTTCTGATAAAAATGCTAAATTGACTCTGTAATATGGAACAATAAAATTTAATCAGGTTTCTCTTGTGCTGAATTTTGTTATTGCTGACAACCACTCATTATTTTTAGTAGTTTTGGTGCTGAACTGCCTAATAGAGAAAGGTTTTATTTTTGTCAACTTGTTCAGGATTTTACTACTGCTAATAATAAAAATAACAACAAGAACACTATTAGTATAATGTTAGAAAACCAAATTATTAACTGTTGTACAAACATACTGTGAATATTCACTCTTACCAAAGCCTCTTATCCTGTTCTGGTTTTACACATAGGTCATATTATGCACGGCTTTGTGCTAGTGTGACAAGAACTAATGTGGATACTTAAATATTTTAAAGGCTGCACATTTCAGAATGATAAAATACTCAACTGTTCTTCCTTTCCTGTTGAATTTGTGGCTAATGATAAAAAAATTTCTTTTTGTCTGTTAGAGATTTTTAACAACAAACACTAAAAGTTCTTTTGAGGAAAAAATCTTCAAATAAGGCCATGCAATGACACTTTTTAACTACAGTTGTTTTTTATTCAGCCATAAAATCTATCTTTCATATAGAAACCCACTTACATGTCTTACTTCAGTGAAGGTTATTTGTAGACTGAAGGTCTTTTCTTGTCAAGATATGATGAATACCATGTGTGAAGACAGAAGAGCATCAGGACCTGTATTAGCCGGAAAACCCACTGATCTGTGAATAACCTAAAAAAGAAAACCTGAAGATTAGCAACGTCGCTTTTAAGAATGATCCATCAAATTCAACAAGCAGATTCACAGAGATGAATCATCTAGTTCCTTTTATTCCAACAATACAGTAAAGGTTATTTCCCTTCCTTACAAATAGAAGTTCTGAAATACAAGAAACAGAGACTTGTGACTCCTTTTTCAGTCATAAGGCAAGGGTTCTACATATTTCATTCAGTGTCATTTTTAAACATTTTTTCCTTTTATTTTTTAATTGAAGTAGGTGTGGCTTAGTCCATCCAGCACACAGCTAAGTTGTGTGATTACATCCCATTTTTAAGTGAGGTTATATTTTCTTTAAAGTTTACATCCTCCATCAAAAACACTTTAAAAATTCTGAAATGTTATGCATTTTAGCATGTTTTTGTTACATTATCAGAGTATATTGAACTATTGCTTCCTCTAGCTTGAAAATCCAGTGAGACCATTGTGATACTCGGCATATGTACCAATCTGGAGGATGCTGAGCTCAGGGCTAGTCCTCTGCATTTCTGACAGAGCTCCTGAATACCCCAGTCTCTGGGTTTGCTGGCAGAGGTTAAAGAAGCTCTCTTTTCTGGAAATACACCACTCTTCAGCTCAAAGCCAGAGCCTGGACCAGTCATGCATTAGTATGTATTCTCTCACTAAAATAATCTCCCCAATAAAAGCCCTTGACAAACAACTTTATGTACTTCTTCCTTTTCTTTCATCTATGTAACTCTGAATTTTACTAGACACAATAAACTTTTCAACTATGAACAAGGGAATTACAACATTTTTTAGGAGCCATCAGGTGACAAAGTTCTATTTCTCTTCCCTTTAAATAGCTAGTAATTATTTATACCATGATATAAAGCTTTTTGGTAGTGTTATTTATATAGTAATTTTCATTATGCAAATGAAATAATAAAATAGCAGCAATGTAACATAGCTAATGATTTATAGTTGCAAGAATGAGAATCTTAAGGCTTGAACCATCTCAGAATATCTGTAATAACCTTGAGGGCATTTGAACAGTTAAGTATCATTCATTTAGAGCTCTTAAAACTAATAAAGGACCAACATAAAGCTAATCTGGGGTATTTATAATAAATTCACTATTTAGAGGGGCTTTAGGGTGTGTATTTAGAATTTCAGGTCTTGTGAGGGCCAGGCATATGTAAATATTTGCTTTTTTGACACCTGAAATTAATAATGAAACTGATCATGGCAGCAAAACCAGAAGAACTGAAGAAGAAAGAAATTCCACTCATTATAGGAAGCTTAAATGGTGAAAAGGCCTTGAAACATATGTCCCACCAACAGGAATAGTTATAAATCATACACCAGCATAGGACTGCAGCAAAGTGAAAAGCCCTAAGTTAGAAAGAATTTGGCAGTGAAAGGCTACCTGTATTATTGATTTGAACTTGAGTTTAAACAGCCACCCCTTCAATTTAATATCCTATTCTGAGGACATTAAAACAACCTCACTGCTAAATAAAACAGAGAGTTAAAGAGACATGTTGCTAGATATAGCAAAACAATGAAACAATTTAATTAGGCGATAATGTTTCTGGCATTGGAGTATACACAGCAATAAACTTTTTGTAGTTGATTAAATGCTGAAATGAAGCAGAGCGTGAAATCTTTCTCAGAGTAAGGAGCTGTCTCTGGATCTTCGTATTACCCATGTATCTCCACACTTCAGTCTTCCAGTGACTCTCAGCTGCAGATGCAAGAAGTGTAGATGCTGGAGGATTCAACATTGACTTTGTTTCTATTCATTTTCTCCATCAAGGTATGCTCCTGTAGGCAGTTCCCAAAGTGAATTTTTACCCACTGTTTATTTACCCTCTGCTTTCGTATATAATGCAGTAGAACTATTGTAACAAAGACTGGAAGATACAGGCACCCAGAAGAACTCATATGCTCAATGATGGGTTCTGACTTAAAAATTTCAAATGGTCTGGGCAAATAATTTGGTAAGTTGGCTTCCTTCACTTTTACAATTAGGGTAAAAATGCAGAGTACATTCCCAGTGCTCTCAAAAGGAGAAAAGCAAGTGAATATTTTTAGGAGCTGAAAGTAAGTGTTGCATCCAGCTCCTTTATCGTGCTGTTTCTGAGTCACTAAAACACATCTTGCTGTATATTTCCTGCATTATTGTCAGGTCTACAGGTGCTTACCAAGAATATTGATGATCACTATACTTAATGCTGTCTTGGGTCATCTGTGATTTCCTCTGCGAAAATCCCAAGTTACTCTCCATGAGGTAAGTTATACCAGACAGTGCAATTATTTCAATTTGTTTCAGTGAAGAAGGATCTGGAATAACTTCTCTATTGAACAGTACCAACTGTTTCTTCCCCCAACTGTTCTGTCTTTTTCCAGATGTATTCTTGTTGTTTCTGGGTACACTATAATTGAATAAAAACATTTTCTTTTGGAACATGGTGGAAGAAATCACTTCAATTCATTTAAGAAAAATAATTTCTGAACTCTGCACCTTTCAACTTTATAAAAGGAATAAAACTTCCACTTGAACTCCTGAAGATCATATATGCATTTATCAGAATTCTGACACTTTCTGTTACAGTACTTCGCAGGTAACCTAACTTTCAAGGAATGTCCTTGGTTTGGCCATTACATAATTCAGTACTTTGGAATACTTCTGGGATCCTCTGAAGTTATATTTTTATATTTAAAAGTCTAATTGCTATGTTCCTAAGTGAGTTTTTTAAATGCAAATTTTACACATCTACCACGTCCATTCCTCTTCTGCTCTCATGATCATCAAATCCAGCACCCCTCTGTCAGTCTAGGGTTCCTTCAGATTTGTAACCTGAACTGAAATCTTAACAGCTCTTCCAACAATTAAATCTTTGACAAAAGCTGGTATTTCTTCACCACAGAATGGCATGTTCAACAAAATGGCTTCCCTGGGGCCAATCTCCATCTTTAAACAAAAACAGTTCTGGTTCTCTGGAGACATTATATTTACTGAATGTAAATGTCATAATAGCTTGACAGGTGTTGAGCCTTGTCTGAATTTTGTGATCTGAAGCTGTAGTATCCTACTGCCTGCCCCACAATTAATCTTATTATCTTTGTAGGGCCCCAGGGTCTATCTGCCCAGATAACAAGGGGCAAAGTGACCTGTCAGTTAAGCTTAGAAACGTGCTAAATCCTGAAAGAGGACTTAAATCCAGCACTTAAAAGGACCTCCTGTACAGAATTGCCTTTCCTACCTTTCAACACTTTCCCTAGACAAGATGATGGAGGAAGGGCAAAAGAAAATCAAACCCCAAACTTAATAGCACCTTCCCTTCCAAAGACCATGATTTATAACAAGATTGTAAGAACATTCTGAAGCTATTTCATGTTGAATTACAGTATACCTTTACAAGTGGCTGCTAAACTAGGAGTTCATGACAGGTCTACTTGTGTTACTCTCATAGTGTTCCTTGTGCTGCCACTGAAATTTAAAATGCGGTACATACAAAATAGATCTATAAATTTATGTAGTAACTATCCCAACAAATGCAAACTCATTCTTAGTAACCATAAAATTACCTTCTGTTATCTATCACCCAGAGAATTATAGTTTCATCACTAAGAACAGCCAGCAAAACTGAATAACACTGCCTGTCTGCCCACTATTTCACTGTTATATTCAATGCAAGTGCTGCAGCTTGCAGAGAAAAAGGATAAACAACAAAAATTAAAGCTGAATATATAGTGTGGTAAATAAGGATTGTGTTATCAGCTCTGCACTGAATACAATTTTTTAAAGTCAGCATCTACCTCTTTAGCTTTTAGTTTGAGTCACAAATCAGTCAATATAACTTTGGTCCCTAGACATGCCAACCAGGTTACGTTTATGGAACAGTCCACTGTCAAATTACTTGCATTAAACATGGAAATAGAATAACATACACAAACTGCATAGATTTTAATAGCATACAAATTGATATAACTGTCTCTTTGACAGAGTGCTGGGAACAATAAACTCCACACTGCTAATAAAACTTTGCCTTAGTTCCTCCTCCCTGTCCTGAACTGAAGGTGGCTCCTGTACTACTGTCACCAGAAGCAGTGGCTAGGTACTGGTATGACGACATAACTCCTTGCCATCACAGGTATATGCCAAACCCATGTGGACAGAAGACCCCCAGAAAACACACCTTCCCTATCCTGGACTAGTATTTTGGACATGAGCCATATGATGTATATTATGTATTTTGTCTGACCCATCACAACTACAGAGATATGAGCACTGAAAACTCACAGGAAGCAGTGATTAAAAATTACAGATGGAAACTATTTTGGAATTTGGTGTATGTTTTAAGTAATTATTAACTGCTCACCTAAATTACAGGAGCATAAAAGGCAGAATTCATTAGCTGAGTTGTTTTTCACTAATTATTTGCTCAGTCTGGTTAGCACCACTAGCACTGCATGCAAAGCTAGGATCTGAACCCACATAAAGAGGTACTGCTTTTGAAGAGCCCTTCAATGGAACTTTAGTCGTGCCTTCAAATAGCTTTGCATTAAGAAAAAAATTAAAACATATTGTCATTTGGTTCTTGGAGAATGGATTTCCAACATGTATATTACCTAAATTCTATTCCCTAGAAGAGAAACTGGATAGTATCTGTTGTGATCTTGTTTTTCTCAAAAATATGATAATGAAACATTCCAAGCTGTAGTTCATCATTTATCTAGAGCTTATTCATTCAAAGTGTGATAAGAAACCTTTTCCCCCCCTTTTCTAAATATGTAAATAAAGCTTGACAGCAGTCAGAAATCTAGCTCTTTTAACATTAACATTTGAAAATTGTGAATTGTCTGCAACAGAACTTTGATGATAATGGTCTCATAAAAGAATAAACAGGAAGGTCAAGCTGCCAGTGCCTCGTATACAAAGAAGAACTAGAACATGCTATCTGAATAAAACTAAAAGTAATGTTAACTGATCTGTTACAAAGCACCAGGAATAATTTAGCATTTTAACCAAGCAATTGAAAGAGTAGATGAATACTTTTGCTTCACAAAAGAGCGCTGGGACATTTGGGCAGTGAACTTCCATAAACCATACTTCTTTTTGTTTAATATTCATGTTTATTATCCAAATAGCCTTTTTTGATAAATTAGAAAAGCTCATTAAAAAAGCTTGAGACAAGCTCAAAGGATGGAAAAAATTATCTCTGACATTAAGATAAAATACATATTACCAACCCGATTCTGATTGTTTGCTCTAATGTGGAAGTCTTGGATTTGCTGCACAGCATTTGACTTGTCCTTTCAAAACTGTGCATATCTCTGCCTTATTATGGCCATTTCCTCTTAATTTTGTCTGACTTGGTTAACCCAACTCTTCCTGCCCGCCTTTTTTTTTTTTATCTTTCCATTATCCTTGCCTTAGTGGCCATCTTCATATACCTTGTTAGAGTAGATAGGAACCTTTTTTCCTTAAACTTTCAGTCATTCAGATCTCTTTAGTCTTTAGAAATATTAAATTAAAAGGAAAAAAAAAAGAGGGAGGACCCCACTCCTCCCCCCATCTACATGTTATTTTCATTAACATCTTGTCAGCTGGCAGATGTCTGCATCCCTTTGGTTTACATGAGGGTTTTGTTTCTTTACCCAATGCCCTTGCAAATAAGGAGTCAGTCCATGGTGGTCAGTTTAACATGATACTTGAACATGAAAGTTGTGTCACAGAACTGGTCATTTGTATAAATAGCATGTGCAATGCCTCCAACAGAAATGGAGCATTAATGTAATAATGAATGTAAACTTTAATTGATATAATACCAGTGCAACTTTTATACAGTATTTTATTAGAAATTACATCCTGAGACACTTTCAGTATTAAATAAGGCTACAAAATTTGGGAGCATAGAAATTGCCATTTTTTATAGTAAATATGGTTTCCTCAGGTTTACTTTAATTTCTTTTTTCATTTTCTTTGTTTTTTTTTAAATCAGATCAGCATAACTGTGTACAACTGTGTCTCGGTTTAAAAAGAAACCAAGATGTCTGCCAAGGAAAATGAGGAATCCCTCTGGACTACGAAGAGGGATTCTCTCTCCTCAAGCCACCACAACCTTTGAAATTAGGAGGCTTTACTCAGAAAATGTAGAAAAGAGGGTAACAGTTCTTTACTACAAATATATGTATGCATAACCAAAACCAGACCAGAAAAAACAGTTGCACCGTAACCAAAACTTTCAAACAGATTCAGTCCCATCTCTGCCCTTCAGCGCAGTTGTATTTGCAGCCAGCAGGGGGCGGCTGTCGCTCCCCCAGAGGAGCAGCCGCAGTGACCTACTCGGGGCCAGCAGGGGACACCAGGGCTCAGCTGGGCTCCGGGGAACAAAGACATGGAAAGAGGTGCCAGTTCCAGAGCTCCTGTGGGAATGGCAGCCACAGGGATGGGCAGGAACCTTTCCCATGGGCAGTGCAAGGACCTTCTCACTGTCCTTTGTCCAAAAACATTGCGGGGGTTAGAAACTTCTCTGCAGGTGGTACGAGACTGTTGATGAGTCCGTAGCCAATCCAGGCAGTGGTGGTTGTCCTCTCAGGAGAACAGCACAGGACACATGGAGTAGGGGCATGAAGTGAGATCCCCCTCCCAGTGCTGCTACCAGCCCAACAAGCAGTGGCTGGGCACCCAAGCAGATGGAAAACAAAGGTGTACCATGATGGCAAAAAATGAGCACCTGTCTCTGACCACCTCCCAAAACCAGGGAAGGAGTGAAGTCCTACCCCCAAAAAAAGAAAACATCTCCCCCCCACCCCCACAGTCCTCTCCCCAGCCATCACACTGGAATGCAAAGCTATCAGCCATCCCTTTGTTTAGGCTTTAGACAGTGAGCTGGCTCCTGGAGCAGGTAGTGAGAAAACTGGGCTTCAACAAGCCATCTCCTTCTGGCTCCCGACCCCCAAACCACTGTGTTGGCAAGGAACAAAAAAAAAAAAAATTGCATGAAAGATCTTGAAGCTATAACAAACTGCCTTTTCTTCCTAATAAGCCTTGGGTTTTAGCTCACAAAATGAAGAGCAGAATCTTATTTTTTTGCCAGTTGCTGACACCGCTTCCTCTGGTGGAGGTAAATTGTCCTTTTCTGATGAGGTATTTCAACAACCAGCAAGAGTGAAATATTCTATTCAATGGACTTATCTACAGCTTTATTTACAGATTATTCTCACTGCAGGTGGATGGTAGCTTTTCAGAGCTAATCAATTTGCCGAGAGTCTTTAGCAAGGTCAGAGTTGTAATAATAGTGCAACTGAAACTGTTTAAATTCTTTTTCTCCCCCCAAAATGCTGATGTTTATGGGAAGACAAGCAAAGAGAGAATTATTGATGTTTAAAATATATCAAATTCATACCATAGTTAACTGATTCTGCTTAGATGACAGTATTGAAAGAACTTAAGTGACACCAAAAGAGATATTAGATGACCGTATTTAATGATAAGTTTGATAGCAGAAATATATCAAAACTTCATAATTTGTTGTACCTTTAGTTATCCAGAGTTGTTGAAAATGTCATAAGTTAGTAAGGTACTTAAGAAAATGAAATGCTGATTCATGTGGTCCAGAGACTGTCATCATAATTCTAAGAATCCAGACTGAAAGATCAAGTTCCTTTCCAATATTTTCTCAAAAATTTTTTGCCTCTAACTAATAACGTTAACCTGCTTTTTTTGACTATTAATATTTTTCCCTCTCAAAGCAGGACTGTACTCTACAATTAATAACAGTAACTGAACACTGGAAGGAGTTAACACTTTATACAGCAACTACAGAAGTGGATGCTGGCAGTGTGTTTAGATAGGGTTGTTTGCTGTCTTATCACATTTTATTTTATGCCAAATTTTTTCAAACTAAGATGAAGTTTATTCAAAAAATGTATTCAGATTTTACCAGGAAATTTAAGAACTATGACTGCTGCATTATCTTCCAAGTATTTAAATTTAAACAAGGAGTAATTAATTATTCACTGTAAAGAAGTCTAAAAGAAGACATACACTACTTATGGGAAAATAGAAGAGCTTTTCAGATATGTTAGTGTCTGCATATTTAGGTGTACTATCATGTCAACACCTAGCAGTTTGTTTGAACAATAAGTTGGGCCTCCAGTTCAAGCTAATCCATAGAAATATTTTCAGTATTCTTTGAGATATTTTCTGGTTTTTCTGGATCATTTTTTCCTGAATCATCTTTTACAAAACTGTATTTGAGATAGGATGAATGTTACTGCCCAGCATTACAGCTGTATCTGTATTAATAAAATACATTGCATGGCACAACCCCTATCTATGCAGCCCTTACCTTTCAGAACAGACTGGACATCTCCAAAGAATCTGCTGAAGTACTCCGTGGTCCATAATAATCTCAAAGCCCTTCACGGGCACAGAATGAATAAAGTGCAATTTGCCACAGTCTTAAGCCCTGATGTGCAATTCCCTAAAAAGTTAATGATATACATCATCTCATGTCTGCGCTCTGGCCTGCACCCTGGCTTTTTTCAGTTTACTGCTATACATGTCTCCAAGAAGTTCACTTTGTTTATAGATTGCAGCACATTGGATGTCATAAGAATACATCGAACTGTTTTGTGCAAAATAAGATAGAGTTCATTTGTATTACACTAAGGCATTCAGAATTAGTATAGGTGATTACATCATCTAGTCCTCTGAGACCACACAGAGACCTGGAATACACCCAAAGTTTAGAAGTACTGTAGAAACTTTACCTTAAACTGTTATCAGGATGGAGCTGCCAGGTAAATTTTGTAAGCATTAAGGTATGTGAAAAGAACTTGCAATACATAAGTGCACATTCTGTTCTATCTCTTGTCTCATCTTTCTTAATCTACCTTAACCTGCTTTTTTGTCTCATCCACCAGTTGTTTTGACTCCTTAAAGCTTTTTGAGAGAATGAGTGATATTTTACCTGCACAGCAGCTATACCAGTTGGCCCCATCCTGGCTTTAACCTTTATAAATAAAAATAATATTTAAACCAACATTCAGATGAATTAATAATACTCAACAGTGTCACTGAAAATGGATGGCAAAACCCAGCACCCTTTCACCACCTCCTTTGTTTCCCAGTTGAGAAGAAAACCTAAATTAAAGCTCTGCTTTATGGTGCATGCAAATCTCTGGATAAATACAGATTGCTAAATTGGATGTCATGTGTGTGTCAATAGTGCAACATATCACAGACACAGGTAACCTCCTTAAGGAACAGACATAGTGTTTAATGTGTCTGATGGATGCCCTTTTATATTACAACAATATTGAGGACTCCATGACAAACTCCTGACAGCCTAAACAAATTTCAGGCATGCACAATAATGATGAAAAATCTCAAAGCATTCATACACTTTACAGGGAGTGTCAAAGGTCTTTTGTAAGTCAGTGTATCTCAGTAAAGCAGGGAAGTTTTAACCAGGAACTGAATCAAATAGTCTGTCAATTACGTTATTTGATTTTTGTGGCTCAGCTTGTCCTTAAGGCTGTTTTTCTAGAACTATGTCAATATCCTTAAAGTTCCTACACTACAACATGCCAGTAACTGCTGTTTTGGCACAATTTCTGAACATTGATGCTTATCAATCTAATCATGTAAGCCTCATCTTCCAAAGGAAAACAACTGAAAGATCATAGCATCATATTTCACAGTGGAGTGGCTGTCATCACAATATATCATGCATGTATGCAAAGGTCATACTGTAAATTTGTTTCATTAGGACCAACCACAGAAGGAGAAGGCAGCACACGAGGGAATTGCTGATGTTACAGAGATGATAAAGAAGTCACTGCCCACATGTAGCATCTCACAGTTATTGCTGCATTTTGCTGTATATTTGTACTGTGAAAAAAAATTTTTTGCACTTTTTCATCTCTGCAGAATATTTTATTCTATGAGTTAGAAATTCTATAGATTACAGGTATTTGTCAATGAAGACAAAAATCTCCTTAAACCCAGAAGTAGTAGAATAAGGTCAGTTTGGGCTTTTAAAATCTATATTCATCTTGGTGTGTTTTGTTTTTTCCACAGCTTACCTCATTTTCTTATATGTATATTAACTATGGCCAGTAGCATGCAAATGGTAGGTTAGGTATGTTTTTCTATGTAAGGGAAGTTGCTAAAAGTGAGAGAAGATTTATTTAAGCTTTATTTTTTCCAACTTTTCTCTATGGATGAGTGTAGAACTGCAAGGTAAAGCACAGATGTCCATATTTCCTTTTCCTTTGTTTTGCAGGGCATAAATCCACTACCTATTACTAAAAGCATCTTAATAAGTGATCTTAATATTCTTCATCCTTCTGGACCCCTCTGCTTGCTTGAGCAATATTGAGTCAAATATTCCATTTCCAAATATACATTTGAAAACTGACCTCTTTCTTCATTGAAGTGATTGTGTCTTGAAGTGAGCTATATGAGCTCTGCATTACAGAGTTTAAGAGGTAATTTTCAGAGTCCAGACCAGACATTTTCATAGATCACCATCTTGCCACTTTTCCCATTGTGTTCTAATCAGCCTGTGTGACCACTAGTACATGCGTAGGCTGTGATTCACACAATGTGTTTTAAGTAAGGCATTTGAATCATAGCCACTGATTTATTCGCATATCCATAATCTTTTATTCCTATTGGTCAAACTTAAAAAAGGTTGAGAGACCTTTGACTTACGTATTTCAGTAATGGCTGTTAAAATCAATTCTAGCATTAAAGTCTCTAAGAATGAACAATGCATTGAGTGGAAAATTGATTAAATGGTCAAAGAACAGTCCTTTGTGGCCTCGTTTGCTTTTTCAATTAGTACAGATGTCACAGCTGGTCTGGGTGGCTCTCAAACTTTCACAAAAAGTGTCCTTGAAGCTTTGTCTTTTTGTGAACCTTTTTCTTCTAAGAAAGATGATTTTGCATTAAAGCTAGCACTTCTGTATTTTTTGTACTCTGTTTTATTATTTATTAATTATTATTTATTTATTATTTTATTCTTTATTTTAGCTAGGCAAACAATTTAGTTATAATAGGCAAAGAGTTTCTTTTTTAGTGCTTTAATGTTTTATTAATTTAATTTTCCACAGTCAAATTCTTTTTTCATTTGGCCTTACAGCCTAAATTTCCCTTGATATTTGCAATTATTTTTGTTTGTGATTATACTGCAACATACTGTAATTCTTGATCAGCTGACAATGAACAAGAATTTTAATCTAGTAAAAATAAAGACTGACATGGAGATCCCTTATTTTATTTTTTGCAAATTCAGAAATCAATTGCCTGATTAAACCTAACGCATTTAAAACTATACATTTCATTAGATGTGTAAAAGACATAAGCTAAAGTCAGGTCCCTTGTTGAGTGCTTTTAACTACCACCTAAGTTGCTGCAAGTTGCATCAACCTATGCATAGACTGAATTTCTCCTATGATAATTGGAATAATAGAGAACCATATAATGGATTAAATGGATGGCCTTTCAGAGTTAGTGGTCTGATTACAAATGAAGCCTCTGGCAAATACTTTTTCCCTCAAAACAATCAGATAATTCTGCAATTTAAATGAAATTAAACAAATGCTTTGTAACTTTAGTAAGCCATCATTTGGTGTCTTAAATTAGGAGGATTATTTAGCATTATTTTGTATTGCATACGATCAAAATTGTGTTAGTCCAAATGCTTGCTCTGGCCTTTAAAAAAATCTGTTGATTAACACTCTACTTCAATACCAACAGTTTCTATGGTCTGCCTGCATTACCTCCTCTTGTTCCTTCAGCCACCTAATATCAGGACATTCTTTTTGGTCTGCAAGGGTAGTAAAAGGAGGCAGAATTGTGGATAAAGCTCCATATTTGTGCCTGTGAGTAAAGCAAATGGGGTTCTGAAGAGATGAAATTTGTGTGAAGGGCTGGGACTATGATTGATCTGAGGTTTTTCTCTGGGTGATTGTTGTTACTTCTTCACACTGTAGGAAGAAACTAAAATATAACTTCTCCTTTTCTGTGTTGAAAACTTTTTATTTCATTCTGGATAAAACATGTCTGGAATTTCACATTTGCTAGTGTTGAAGCCTGACCTGGTCTTTTTAGAGATGGTGTCCTCAAAGAGACAAATTTATTCTGGAACATGAGACAAATAAGATATGGTTAGATTGCAAAGGTCTGATTGTTTATATTTGGGGAAGGGGCATTACAGTTAGAAAAAAAAGTGTTTTTACAGGAAGGTAACTATTTTGTTCCTTTGCATTAACTCCTCTGTTCTTTCTCTTTTTTCTCTGTTTTTTTTTTCTTTTTCTTTTTCTTTTTCTTTTCTTTTCTTTTCTTTTCTTTTCTTTTCTTTTCTTTTCTTTTCTTTTCTTTCCTTTTCTTTTCTTTTCTTTTCTTTTCTTTTCTTTTCTTTTCTTTTCTTTTCTTCTTTTCTTTTTTTCCTTTTCTTTTCTTTTCTTTTCTTTTCTTTTCTTTTCTTTTCTTTTCTTTTCTTTTTTTCTTTTCTTTTCTTTTCTTTTCTTTTCTTTTCTTTTCTTTTCTTTTTTTCTTTTCTTTTCTTTTCTTCTTTTCTTTTCTTTTCTTTTCTTTTTTTCTTTTCTTTTCTTTTCTTCTTTTCTTTTCTTTTCTTTTCTTTTCTTTTCTTTTCTTTTCTTTTCTTTTTTCTTTTCTTTTCTTTTCTTTTCTTTTCTTTTCTTTTTTCTTTTCTTTTCTTTTCTTTTCTTTTCTTTTCTTTTCTTTTCTTTTCTTTTCTTTTCTTTTTTTTTCTTTTCTTTTCTTTCTTTTCTTTTTTCTTTCTTTCTTTTCTTCTTTTTTCTTTTTTCTCTCCTCTCCTCTCCTCTCCTCTCCTCTCCTCTCCTCTCCTCTCCTCTCCTCTCCTCTTCTCTTCTTTTCTTTAGGTATGGACCAGAGACTCACTAGGGCTCTAGGGGAACAGGGGGAGCACCGGTTGTCCTGCCTTCACAGAGCTCACCACCTTCCTTCACCACTTCCCACCTGGCTTTTTTGAGCCACTCAGTCATTCCTCCTGCCTCGTTCAGATGCTTGATCCTTACTGATGGGATTGAGTAGGAGAAGCATGAAAATCTGAACCTGAGTGTTTAGTTCTGGTAAAAGTGCTTGTGTTTGATTTGTATCTTGCAATGAAAAGCTATTGCATGAGATTACCCAGAATAGCTAATAACCATTCTAAGCTATCCATAATTTGAGAAAGAATTAATACAAGGTTTCTCTTGGAAGAAATAACATGTGGTTGTTGTATGCTACAGGTATGATTTCAGTTTTCTTCAACTCTGCAGGAATACTCTTGATTTTACTGAGGATGTACTAAAGGCACATCTTACAAACATTTTACTCTGAAGGCCAAGTGTACACTTTCCTCTATCGCAGTTCCTACCTTAGGTTTTCCAGAATGCAATCATTCACTGTGTCCCTCAGCTGAACCTGACACAGTGAAATTTGTTTCTTACTGGTATTCACTGGAATTTCTGTTCTCAGTGATTTTCAGAGCAGTACAGGTAGATTTTTAGACTACCATAACAAGTAGGAGGTTATGCAAGTGGCTGCTTCTTCAATAGTTCAGTCATCAGCAAAATCTGTCACCTTGCAATCCACTTACTTCAAATTATTAAAAAAATATATTAAACAACTTGATCGTAATACTGACCCCTGAGACACTCCATTATTAATATATCTCTTCTTTGAGGTTATAACTATTTATTTCCTATCATTTAATCACTTTTTAATCCATGACAAGCCTTTGCCCCTTACTTCATTGTTATTTATTATCTTAAATATTCTTTTATGAGGGACCTTTTCTAAAGCTTTTTGAAATCCAAGTAAATTATGTCCATTGGGTCATGTTCATCTATTGCCTTATTAATATTTTCAGAACCTTCTAACATATTAGAGAGGCAGTTCTAAGTTACAGAAAGCTTGTTGGTTTTTCCCTTGCCATATACATTATGATTCCCCAAATCTTGCACTACCATTTGTCTATTTCATTTTCAGTCTTTGTAACAAACTGTTCATCTCAAGACATGCACTAAATCCCTTAAAAGAAAAAAAAATCGTGCTAATGACTTTCCAGTTCTCAGGAAGTGCAGCGATTGGAAAGGGTATAGTATGGTTTGTTATGAAACTGCTCAGACAGTCAAATAATTTGAGGGATGACTCCAAAATTTTCTGTGAATAAGATTCTATTCCAAAACAACCAGTGTATTTATTTCATAAAGGAGCTTATGAAAGAGGAACTTTATCTTCTTTTATCTTCAGCTGTGCTGAAATATATATATGAATTCCTAGATAGCCAATTCTTGCAATCATTATCCTCACTTCTTTAGTAATACATACCAAGAAATTAATGAAATAGATTATTCTGAAAATCTTGATTTTTAAAAATTAGGTCAGAGGACTCAGAAAATCTTCTCTCACTATCACAGTTTAAGCACTTTATCCCTTCCAAAGTTGCCATTATGTGCTGGGGCTCTTTTTCCTATGTGAAAGGTAGAGCAAAATGGTTCTAGGTTGGACAACTTAGCCCTTCTCCTGGTAAAACCTTGGGCATGAAAGAGAGAAAGGAACTAGAGAGCTTATAATGGTTTGCTCACCTCAAGGAAACTGACTCTATGTCCTGAGCAGCCACTAGGACTGAGCAGCAATATCTAAACAATGAAACTGCAGGTAGGTCAATTGAGAAACTCATAGGCAGGGTTGTAATGATTTCAAAAATGTGTCCTGTCTCTCCAGAGAGGGAATATGGAAAATACAGAGTCTTTCCTCTCTTACTCCTGAATATAGAGATCAGAGACAGAGTTTAGGAGAGAATGGCACCGAACTAAGGACAGTGCATGGCCAGCAGAAGTATGAAAAAATTGTCCTCTTCTTGGAAGATGAAAAGCACCTCAGTGTTTCTTGAGGTGGCTGAAAATATTCTTGGTCTGCCACAGAATAATGGACACATAGACAAGGCACCACTGGCAAGTGGTATTCAGTGAAAAGCTCAAGGAGGGCTAGTCTCAAATCACACCCAGAGTGTAAGGTTGGAGCAGGATGCAGGAGCTACCTGGGACAAGAACTCAAAGTTTGTCCAGCAGTTGTTTCAACTTCTCTAGACACTATTGTGCTGGATATGAGTGTTACAGATGCAGTCAGAATATACAGATTGCTTTATACAGAATATATGACTCATATTTGGGATTTGGAGCTTCTTCTCAGCAATACTCAGTTGATAGCATTACTGCAATCACATGTGGGACTGTGGTAGTTTTAGCTAGGCCTCAAATTAGCAGGCTCAGAGAATTGATGTAGATTAGGAGAGACAGGTATCACCTGACTTAAGCAACCAAAGAAGTATTTCATACCAGATGACACAAACCTGAGATATGAATGCAGGAATAGGAGGTGTTCATTCAGTTCCATCATGTTTGAAGTAGAGGCAAGACATGCAGCTGCTGTCTTGCTGTCTGGGCCCTGCTGCTGCTGCTATTTGCATTTTGTTTTAGTTTCAGGGAAGTAGAAACATTTTGTTTTTATACTTTCTGTTTCTTGCTGGGTGTCTTTTGGGGTGCTTATGGATCTAGAGTGATGGAATCTGTTTTCGGTGTGAGGTAGAAAATTGTTGTTATAGCTAACTTGTGTAAGTGTGTGTTATATTGTAGTTTGCTTTTAATTTTCTCTTTTCTGTATAAATATATATATAGTTAGTTTAAGTTTAAATCTAGGGGATTTTTTTCCCCTTTCTCCCTTTTCTCAGCTGGGAAGGGGAGGGAGACTAACTCTGTATTGGGCAGTTGGCATTTTGCCAGCTCAACCCAAGACAGGGACTGCAGTTCTGACTAGGCTGTCCAAATTTGACAATGATGACATTTTTGATTAGGCTGGAGGTTCTGTTCATGGAATTACATTTGCCGGTGTATTGGGTTGACCCTGGCTGGATGCCAAGTACTCATCAAAGCTGCTTTGTCACTACCCTCCACAATGGAACAGGGGAGAGAAAATATGATGAAGAGTTCATGTGTTGAGATGAGGACCGGGAGAGATTCCTCACCAAATGCTGTCATGGGCAAAACAGACCCAAAGTAGGGATATTAATTAAATTTATTGCTTACAGAATCAGAGCAACGTAATGAGGAGTAAAATAAACCTTGAAAAAACTTTCCTCCAACCCCACCTTCCTTCCCAAGTTTTACCTCCTCCCTCACAGCAGTGCAGGGAAATGGGGGCTCTGGTCAGTTCATCACATATTGTTTCTGCCACTGCTCAGGAAGGTGAGTCCTTCCCCTCCTCCATTGTGGGGTCCCTCCTACGGGAGACATTTCTCCATGAACTTCTCCAATGTGAATCCATCCCATGGGCAGCAGTTCTTCACAAATTCCTTCAACATAGGTCACTTTTCCACAGGGTCAGCCCTTGAGGCACAGGCTGCTCCAGCATGAGTCTCCCCCAGGGTCACAAGATCTACCAGGAAAATATCCAGTGTGGGTTCTCCTCTCCACAGGTCTGCAGTTCCCTGCCAGGACCCTCCTCCAACATGGGCCTCCCATGAGGTCATAGCCTCCTTCAGGTGTCTACCTGCTTTGGTGTGGGTGTCCTCCATGGGCTTCAGGTGGATCTCTGCACACCTGTGGTCCTCCATGGGCCACAGGGGCTCAGCTACTTCACCATGGTCTGCACCAGTGGCTGCAGGGGAATCTCAGCTCTGGCACCCAGAGCACCTCCTCCCCCTTCTTCTGCACTGACTTGGTGTCTGCAGAGTTGTTCACATGTTTCCAAGCTAGTTCTCTCTGGCTTCAGTTTCATCTGCCAGTAACTTTTTCCTTCTTAAATATGTTATCACAGAGGCATTACAATCATTCCTGACTGGCTTGGCCTTGGCCAGGGGAGTGTCCATCCTGGAGTCAGTGGTATTGACTCTGCTGGACATGGGGGAAGTTTCTGCCAGCTTCTCACAGAAGCCACCCTGGTAGCCCTTCTGCTACCAAAACCTGCCCACACAAACCCAGTATGTTCAGGCTCAAGTCTGATAGGGCTCTCAGGCACTGGAAGACAAATAGACCTTAAGGACTTACACTGGGCCCATCACATCCAACAAATCAGGAATTAAAGAAAAGTTGTGCTTGTCACTACAGCAAAAGCAGTTGTGCGTAGTCAGTCCCAGAGTACTGCCCTGATAATTAAGATACAGACACTCAGATCATGATGAAGCAGTATATGGTCAGTATACATTTCAAATTTTAACATAAAAAATGATTTTTTCCTCAAAAAATTACAGGAGGGACAGTAACATAAAAAAATATCTCTTTGGAATCTCTTTGGGATTATTTCAGTAAAAAGGCACCTGGTCATTGTTATTTCTCAGAAATGGTGAAGCTGCATACACTACTGAGGCCATATTCTTTATTTAATTTATCATTGGTCTTAATATAGTCTGCCTGCAGGGACTGTATTCCTTTGTCTATGTCCTGGGTTGAGCTGGCAAAACGCCAACTGTCCAGGACAGACTGAAGAGGGTTCCTCCTCCCCCCAACCAGCCAAGGGAAAAAAGAAGAGGGAGAGGAAAAAAAAAAAACCCTCAAAGAAGGTTTATGCTGAAACTAACTACATGTATTTACACAGAAAAGAGGAAAATTAGAGAAAACCACAATATAGCACACACTTACACAAGTTACATATATATCAAGAAATAACTTCCTACTTCCCAGTAAACACAAATTCTACCATTTTAACTACAAATCATTCTAGAGAAGTTGGTTCTTCAGAGACAGACTTAAGCAGAGAGAAAAGCTAAGAACAAACATTTTACTTCCCTAAGATAACATGATGGTAAGCTGGTGTTCCAGGCTTGGGCCTCCCCATCCCTCCTGGGACAGCAGAGTGTCTTGCTGGCACCACAGCTGTGAAGCAACTGACTAAGCCACACCCACACACCAGCTCTTACCCCTTTTGAGATGATGCAATATGGTATGGAATACAATATTATTGGCCAGAAGAAGTCAGCTGTTAGCTAGCTCAGCCCAGCTCAAGTCAGCTGACAATTCCCAGGCCTAGCTGAACTTTTAAAACCTAAATTTAGGCCCATCTGGCCAAACCCATAACAGTCTAAAGAACGTGGATGGACTTCATTATAGCTTGCACAGCATTTGAATCCAGATAGGATGGGCTGTGCTGCAGTAAAGCAGAGCTGGCTCATTTGGCCCATTATTTCAGCAGTTGTCTTTTATCAGAGAGTGTTTGAGATCAAAGTACATGATTGCATTTTGGCTACTAGCTGAGTGTGATTCCTAAGGTACACACTTTTCCTAAAAACAGGGGAACCTAACAGAAAAATATAGAGCTGTCTACTTGCTAGCAGTGTAGTCTTATGTCACCTAAACAATATCAAATCACTGGAATCTGAGAAGATTAATATGGCGATGAACAGGAAATAAACAATATTTAGGATCCCTAAGAGGTGAAAATTAGGATAGTAGACTGGGTTTGTTGCCAGTGGAACAAGTCAGGTTCTGAAAATTAGTTTTTACAATTTTTTTTAATGTAAAACAATGCAGAATTGTTTGCTGGAAGCAACTAAAAAAGCAGAAGTTTCCATTGCAAACCAAAATATATTTTAATTTCACCTTCTTTTGGCTGATTTTCAGCTTGTTCTGCCTTTTCATTGCAGAAGCTTCTTATCAGCTTTTCCAGTTTTAATATCTAATAAATCTCTAACTTAATTATAGTTAATATAGGGTTGCCAAATACTGAGAAATCATGAGTAAGACTTCCAGAATTTATAGGTTTGGGTTGGTTTAGGGGATTTTTTACTACCTGTTTGGGGTTCTCCTTGTTTGACTTCTGTCTTTCACAGTTTTAGGCAGTGTTCTAATTTTTTTCTGCTTACATATCAGGATTGGAAACACGGTTTTTTAATAGAAGTTAATAGCCTCCTAATTAGCACAAATCTAGGAGCTAGGTCTTTGAGAGAAACATCAAATATCATGAGGCTAATAATAAAATTGCAAGAGCTGGCAATATTGTTATCCAAATATGAGTTAAGAGTTTTTATTTTGCCAGAACAATAGTCATTTGTCTCAAATTTATCAGTAGCCTTTTAACTTTTACAGTTATGTCAGAGGTGTGGAAATATTTATTTTTATTTCTTACCTACAATTTACTTGTCTCTCTCTTAACAATGTTGTCTGGGTCTTCAGGCAAAACATTACACATCAACTTGTCATTAAGTCACAGTTTTGAAACAGATGTTTTTACTCCATCCTGTGTACTGTGTATCCATTGGTAATTAAATAAGATTGCCAAAGTCCTTCCCAAACAAGATTTTTTTTTACTTATTCACTTTCTTACCTTTGTTTTATATTTTTTCTTTCATTTTCCTTTCCTCTTTTTTTTTTCAAGTTTCTAATTCACTTTTCACAGTCATTAATGTTCTCCTGCCTTGAGAAAAAGAACAGTAAATATGGTTAAATACTAGCTAAACTATCAAGAAATTTGTTGACAACTTCATTTACATGTCCAGGATGAACTGGTGCTTTCCTATGCTGGCTCATACAGGATATAAGGAAATGTTACCAAAAAAAAAAACCCTGGCACAAGCTGCACAGGTAAACTGTGAATGCCTCATCCCTGGAATTGTTCAAGACCAGGCTGGATGGGGTCCTGAACCATCCCATCTAGTGGAAAATGTCTCTGCCTATGGTAGAGGTATTGGAATGAGATGATCTTTAAGGTCTCTTCTGACCCAAATCATTCTATAATTCTGTGATCAGCAAAGAACAGTTTTTTTCCCCTACAGGTACCTGCCAAAACATAAGGAAAACCTCATACCCAGGGTTTCAGAAATACCCCTTGGTAGTTTGTTATGCAAACCACTGCTGTGTACCTCAGCAGAACACTGAAATTATTAGGTAAGCATCCAAATATGCTTGAAAAGATTAGAGATTATCAGTTTTGTAAGAGAATAAGTGCATCCTATCTATGCAGAGTTGACACGATTTGTCATAGGCAAGAAGGTAAAATGGAACTTGGCTGTGCCAGAAATGAGCAGCTGAACCTGTTTTGGTCTTGCTCAGAGAAACAGAGAGGGATGGAGGAGAATAAAGAAAGGACAATGATAGGGTGGAAAGCCACAGAGAAGAAAAAACATTAAAGACTGAGCCCTAAAGAAAAAATGCTTCCACTTGGAGGATAGCAGAAGTGGAAGACTGAGGGGGTGCCTGTAGGAAGGGCTCAGTCAAACCAGCCCAGCAGCTGCTATCCCAGTTGCCCCCACACTCTGCACCCACACTGGCTTTAAAATCATATTCTATGTCATATTACATGCCCCATTATTTACAAAATGTGCTTTGTTTCTACTGTTATTTCTATACCATTCCTATAGGAAAAATCTTATCTTTACATTCTTGCAGTTCACTAGAACACTGGTGAGTAACAGATGACATTTGTGATCAGAAGACTTAGATCTGCAGATATCCTTGGGACATGTAATCTTTTTCAGCCTTTTAAAGAACCCAGTTTATTTTGTACTTCACTGCTATTCTTGATCTCAGGCACAGCATTTATCACCAGAAGATGATATAAAAAGTAAAAAAAAAAGTCAATGCAAAAATATCTTACATGATGCATGTCATTTGGAATTCACTTCCTATTGGTATGGTTCTCTATGCATCCCTCAGAAGCAGTGTCAGAATTCAGTAGACCACTGAGGTTCATAAGTACCAGTTGATATCCATTTAAGGAGGAAAAACTGCCTAGGTGCTGGATATTAGAAGCCTAGGTGATTACTGTTTGGTTTTAATTCTGTACATTTTTAAAACACATCAGATCAATTATATTTTCAGTTTTATTGCACAGTAAAAGACTGTCATCCATTACAACCACCAACGCTTAGTTCTGCTTTGGACATCATCTATCATCTCTGGTAAATCCTAGGAAGTCTCTGCTGTAGATTTTCAGCTCACGTTGAAGAGCACATTGAAAATCATTTTGTTACAGACTAATATGAAAAAATAAAAGAAAAAAATGAGCATACACCCCCTCCCTCCATTTTCCATAGGGAAGTATCACCTCCAGAATTTTAAAATATTTTATCTTTGTCACATTAAAATAGTTATATGCTTCAGTGTTTTTATTTTCCCCCTGTACTATTGTGGAGGGTCAGGCATATGCTAGATCATGCAGTATGTTCTGGGACTTATCTGTTTTACAAGATTATGCTTTTCATTTCCTTGTTTAGTTAAAGTAGCAAGCTATGTAAAGAAAAAGTAACAGCAGAGAGCAGAACAAACCTCAGTGGTTCTTCTCACATCTTCCCAGTCATGGGTTTATTATTTTTTGCTCTCTCCTGCTAGCTTCTACTTGTTCAGATGCAAATTGTTAAAGGCAGGTATATACTAAAACCTGTTTATATTTAATATATTTTATACTTTAGATAATATTATACATTATAATATTGCATATTATAATTTTTATGCTTTTATGCATTTATTATATGTGTTAGATATTTGAAAAATATCTTTGTGTACTATAAAAATAACAGTCTTTCACCAGAACTTGCCCATTACCTTTTCTGTTCCTCCAAATTTTTTGCATTTAATGTTATGGTATCATATGATGCTTTTTCAGCCAAAACATTGTGCAAATGCATGCAGGATTGTAACAATATATGTATCTCAACACTAATTAAGAAATTAAGACAAGTAAATCCACAATAGAGAATTTTCAGTAAAAATGAGAGAAAGACAGAGCACAGGGAATATTAAAATGAGGTGACATCTACAATATAAAAATTTGATCCTTTCTTGTTTTAGCAGACTACCTAGAAAAAGAGTTCTTTTAAGCATCACCTTCTTTCACAGGTTTTGGGAGTTAATCATTCAGATGGAAGAAAGCTCTGTGGATAGCTTGGCAGGTCAGTGGAGCTCAGGTCAACTAACTGACCTGGTTAATCTGTAAAGGGGATATAACTATCTAGTCCACTTCTCCTGTCATCTGCTTCTCCAAGAAAGTAAAATCCATCTTAGATACTCACACTGCCAGAGAGGATCTGCTTCCTTGGCAAACCAGCATTAGAAAAGGACAGAAAGCAAAAGCCTTCTGAAAGGAAGATAGATACTGGAAGCAGGACTCTCAAAGTCTGGTGTGACAAGATGAGAACCTGTCACTCTTATCCATCATTTAAAGATGGTAGCAGATCACACACAGAGGGCCAAGAGCCTGCTACCAGAGGGAATGAAAGCTAATGGCAGCCCTCCTATAAGTGAAAATAATTAATGAAAAATTTATTACCTATATTATAGAAATTGCTGCTGGATAGTCCCCAGATAAATTAAATTAATAAAGTTGCAGACTAATTAAGCCATATCTTTCTGTTTTCTTGCATGGCTGGGGCTGATGCAAACTCAGCAGAACAGAGGAAGGGAACGATAGAGTTTTGAAGGGCTGAAGTTTGAAAAGCAGAAGACTGATTATATTAAAAAGAAATTCTAAGTAAAGGTCCCACACACAACATGAGCACAGGTCTTTGGCTATGCCACTATGCTTCATTTTGGGAATATTACAATTTATGTAAGTTCCAGAAATCTACAGAAAAAAAAACCCAGTGCTTTTGCAAAGAGAAAGGAATTGGTTTGGTGAGATGAACAATAGAATAGATATACAAAAATGCTTTTCAGTGCAGTGACATATTATCTGTTATAAATAAAACTGTATATTATGTGTACATTCTATGTAATTACTTTTTGAACTGAAAGATTTGTGGATTGAACTTTCTCAAACTTTCTGACACAAATTGCTTTACTACATAGTGGTTTAAAATTAGAAGCAAAACTTGTGAGAAAAATTAACATTTTTTACTTGTCCTGACAATACATGAACAAATTCTTTATATTTTTGAACTTCAGTTTTATTAAGTAACTTTCTATAAGACAAGTTTCAGCAGATCAGCACAAAATTTTCTTAATTTCATTACAGGCTGTAAATTAAAATTAATGAGGCTGACACCCACAATTAACAATGAAAAATGCAGATTGTTATAATTACTTAAGCAATAACATTGCTTTACATAGAAGACTTAAGGTGCTCCACAAATTATTTACAAGTGTTACATAAAACACAAAAAATGACAATTTCAATTTATTTTGTCAGTATAAAAAACAAAAATCCTTACTAAAACCTTTCTCAATTGGGAATCTCTCGCCATGCATAATTAAGCAAATTTGATTGCAATTAAGCCTGGGTTCTACAGTGGAGTTTTAATTAATGCAAATCTGGCATCTACATCTATAAGATTAATTTTCATGAATTAAAAGAAAACAACAAAGCATATTTGAAAGTGCAGTTGTATTGTTGAAAGGATGGAATGCAAAATCTGATTATTTTCAGTCTTCCATGTGGATACCCTTTGACTTGCACTTTAAGGAGTGATATTTTATTTGGATCTGTTGTTTTGTTTCTCAAGGCATTATTAAGCAGGATCATAGCAATTACATGAAGCTTCTACTAAAAGAACATCTTAAAATGTAATTATATACATTTAGAAGTAGAAATTAATTATAATATAAGCTAAGGAGGGAGGGCACCATTACACCACACAAGTCTCTTTCTGATGTCATCATCCTTGTCTCCTTTTTTTGGCCTAGAATATCCTGTGGTGTCTGTGGGAGTACTTCAGATATTTTCAGATATATTTTAATATTATCTCCCCTTAAAACTCCCAAACTGGAATTACTTTTATAGGACAGACAAAAAAAAATATTTTCTATTTATTTAGCAATGTGCTTTGAACTGATATTTTAAGTGTTTTCTCTGTCTTAAAATGGCTAGTGTTTGGCAACTTTAAAAGAAAAATTCTTTACTGGGAATTCTGATACTTTGAAAGTGTCCTGTAAGAGTCACCTTTTCTGTCAGTCTTCCTACATAAAAACATTGAGAATTTAAAATCCACATGGCTTGTCTTCCTCTTAAGAATAGTACTATGTAATTTATTTTACCATTTATGCAATAAAATGGTAAAATGGAAATGGACCATTAGCAAGAGCAACAGATATTGCATTAAAAACTGTTCTCACTGGTATCCAAGAAGGTAAATAAGATTTTTTTCTATCCAGTCTGTCCATACAGATGTCAAAAATAAGGTAATTCCAAGGACACATTTATCTTGTTTGCAGAAATGCTCTGACATGAAAAGTTGAAACAACCCTTTATTGAAATACATTTCAGTAAAGGGTTTTTTAATTGGTCTTGCTTTTGAAAAAATATGCACTGGGTATGCAGAGAAGATACCAATTCTTTTTTAGTCAAGGATGAGAAGCCAAACGCTTGTTGGAGGAAATGTCAGTGCCAAGTTCCGAGTGCCTCTGGGAGAAAATGAACCACCAAAACTCTTACATGCAGACTACTGTACATGTGTGACCCTGCTGTGAGAAGTAAAATTAGAAGCTGTGTAGTTTTTTATCAAATCCAGCTTCTTTCTAATTTCTTTTCTAGTCTATTGAAAACCCTGAAATCTCCACTCTCTAATATGAAATACAATCTGAAGTGAAGATTTCCCACAGATGCTCTACCAGAGGAACTGTTCTTTTATAGCTGTGTCAGGAAGAGTACAAAAGCAACTCCTTAAGGGGCTGTAAATGCTGCCACACTTGGTTCCAGCAGTACAGTTATTATTACAGCTCCCAAAAGCAGCTTCCAGTGCACCACACTCAGGGTGCTCGTAGGGCACAGGAGGTGAGTAGAGCCTTGCAATCACATACATTCCTTTTGCAGCAGTGGATTTATAAACTGCAGCATTCTTTTTATTTTAGTATGTTTTACAACATAGTCTTATTCAGAGATTTTTTATTAATTATATTTCTTTTCAATATGAAATTCTAGTATTTATTTTGATTGAAGTCAAAAATTAGTGTTATGGAGTATTAGTAGCAAATTTAGACTGAAGGTTTCTAATTTTATTTTCCAAATTATCAGTGCAAAAAGCAAGGTAATAGAAGATGTTCTAACAAGTCCCTGGTTATGGATCAGCTTCTGCCTTTGTAGAACTGGAAGAGCATAAATAAAAGTGCTTTGTGACCTCTGTAATCTTTTTCACTGGAGTAGTAAAGTGTCTGACACTCTCTCCCCTCTCTAATTTGAACATAGGACCCTGACCTGTATGCTCCCCTAATGTTTGTGTTTGCATATTTTTCTTTTAATTTGTTTTATCCTCTGTATGTGTAAAAGGAAGATATTTATAGTTATATTTTCTGCCTTTATCCAGTGTTTAATAATTTTGACAATGATTGAAAATGGCCTACTTAACCTGTGGTGAGGCTTATAAATATTTAAATACACTTTGTAGATTGCTGAGTATTCACAGCTCATCTTGTTTTCAACTTATGGAGAATCACTGCTTCTGAAAGACTAGGTTGCTTGAACATAGAAAGATAAAGGCTAGTTTAAATGATGGTAAAGGAAAGACTCAAGCATATGCGTTTTGATTCCCAAGAGGGATAGTGTTCTACTTTGACTAAAGGTATTCATCCCCATCTGGCCAAAGCTCTAACCTTTTAAGTGCTGGATGACTATACATTATTTGTTTGGGCACCCTAAGCATTCTAGGAAACCCTTAGCAAAGATCTCTTGTACAAAGCCATAGGAATGTTCAGAGTCTCACTGCTCTTTGGAACGTGTCATTTCTCAGCACACCTCCATCCATTTGCGGTTCTGAATACTATAACTCTGGTAGGACGGTTCCAAGCTGGCTTTTTCTTGTTCTTTTTCATTTACCTCCTTATTAATATTTTATTTCTTCTATTGTTCTCTTTTATTCTTGTTAGCTTTTTTCCTTTCCCCCTACTTCCCCCTTTTCCTCATTTTTCCTTCTTTTCCCTCTTTCTGTCTTCCCCTCCCCCCCCCCCTTTTTCCACTTTTCTCATTATTTTATTAAGATGAGGAAAAAGCAGTCATTTTCCCTAGAAAGTGAGAGACAGTATTTGTTTCTCAGTCTTTCAAACCTTATCGTTCAGCATCACTAATTCTGCATTGGCAAGTTCTACCCACCAAGGTAGGCACTACTTAATCTAAAGGCTACCCAGGCCCTTTTGTTAAAAAGAGTGAGGAGTAATCAAAGGACAGGTACCCAAGGGACAAGGTAGAGTAAGTTTGTTTCTAGAGCATGATGTTTAAAACAGTCTTCTGCTATTGCAAATCAATAACATTTGGGGTTTTTAATGTTTGTTTGTTCATTTTCCACATATTTTTTGCCAATTCTTTTCAGCAGTCTCACACATGACTTTTTCCCACATCAGTTGTGTAGGAGACCAATTTTGTAGACATTCTGACAACAAAGTTAACATGCATGTACACACACATATACTCTTCAAAAAGAGGAGTGTAGCAACTACTTTGGGTAAATTTTTTTTAGAGAGAGATTGTGGATCCCCTTTCTTTTATACAATTAGTTAATCAATCTTTTCTTGAAAATTTTATAGCATCAGGGGTGAAGAATGAATCAAGACATAAAAACTCTTGAGATCAGAGAGGGATTATCAATGTTAATGAGAATAAGGAAAATTAAGAGAACATTAATAGTAATGATACCAAAATGTGAACTAGAAAACCAGTCCAGGAAATCTGGAGACTCTTATGCCAGTCATTAATCTGAAGACTATGATTAAAATAGAACAAATGATTCCATCACATTGTTGTACAAACATGCTGAGAACATCCCTCTTCTGGCTTGAGTTTTCCAAAAAAGCCTAGGGCCATTAGGCATTAATAAATCCTTGTCTTGGTCTACACCTTTTCAACATCTAAAAAACAATAAATGTACATTGAGCTGGTATTTCCTGTTTCATATTCATTATGCACTACATAGGTATTGAGAAATAGTTTTTCTCCTGCAGTTATGAAAGAATTACCAAGGTGTTTCCTGAGTGAATGAAATAAGTGCATATCTTGTGAGTCTATGCCAAAGTCTATTTAATTAGGTCATCATTCTTATGAAAATAATGCTCCAGCAGCTTCAGAGAAAGGGCAAGGCATGACATATTTGAATTAACTCTATTTAATTAAAGGAACATCTCCTGAAGGTCTCAGATTTCATGGGACAATCTAGTTGTCACTGAGACTGCTATCATATTCATACTAGGGCTCAAATTTCTTATTGAACTTGTCAATTTTGGTTTGTTCTAGAAATACCTTGTTTTATATGAGCACCAGTCACAGCAAGAGGAAGAGATCAGCTGGGTGGGGCAAAACTGACAGAACTGCCCATAGGTAACAAAATGCAGTGGAGCCTGTGGAAATAGAAAAGGAAGGAAGAGGTTGGAGGAGAGTCTTGAGCAGGGTGGGGAAGGAAAAAATATGAAAGAAAAGAAAAAAAGTTTGAGTGAAGTGTCACACCTAACAATTCAGGGCTTTCAGATGGAAAGTAATAACTCCTGTTGCTACGTTTCCATAGGTTTGACAACTTTCCCACCTCAGTCTGGAAGTGAAAGATTTTATATGTTAAGAAGGTCTCAGCCAAGTTGTTGTGCACTAAGAATAGAACTGCAGTTGTTTTCATTTGCATGGGTAGAATTAAAATGCTTTGGCATAAACCATAAGAGAAGTTTGACTTAAAATCCTGTTTTCCAAAAATATTTTATAAATTAATTTTTTTTGGCCTTTTTTTTTTGCTAGAAGATTATTCTTATATTTTTGACTGAGGGGGGACAACTTTTTGGTGATTCTGCTGGGGAAAAAATAGTAATTTTGAAAAAGGGTGGTAATAATTAAGATCTGATATCATCACACTGAAAGTAATTAGAGATTGAGAAAAGAATACCCCTCTTTTGAGGGCTATTAATGGACTTTTTGTCGTATGCTTGTCTATTTTGTTGCTTGGTTGATTAGTTTGTCTAATGTTAAAGGTATACTGTAACCTGTAGTGAGAATGTAAAAGAGGGTTTTGGAAGGAATTTGTAGTGTGAGAAGAGGAGAAACAAGTAAAGGTAGAGAGAAGCGTAGGAGAGGCTTGGCCCCAGCCCCTGCACATGCAGGACCCCACGTTAGGACCTAGCAAGCTAGCAAGGTCAGGATGACCTTGGGGCAGCCAGAGGGAGAAGTAAACAACCCCAGAGCCGTAAATGGGCCAGACAGCCTGTCGCCAGAGGTTGGGCTGCCCAGCGCGTGGCCAGGTCGTGGTAGCTGGCTTTCAACCAATGAAAAGAGACCCTTGCCTTGTGCACAGACCTCTTGACCTATCCTTAAGCTGTCCCAGTTCACGTGTACCCCAGAAAACATTATATAAGCTGTTCACCCCCCCCACCCCTCCCCACCCCACCCCCAGTAAAGTTATGCTGAACGTTCTTTTAACCCACTTTGGAGCCTGGACCTTTATATCTGTGAGAATTCATCCAGGTATCCGGATGCTGAAACCCTGGGTCATGTTGGGGAAGGGCAGGCCAGGACGCAGAAAAACCTCTCGCTGATACAACAACAGCTGAGCTTTTTCCCTACAGAGAAGAAATGAAAAGATACTGGTGAGTAGAATAGGGGGGCAAGGACCTTCAAGGGATGGAAGAATGGAAATTACTGGGTATATGCTCAAAATGAAAGGTTCTATGGAATGAAGCCAAAAAGTAAAAATTCATTGTACACATAATTAGTTTCTGCTGAGTTGATATAATAAAACAGCTGAATTCAGCTTACTTGACCAGTACACAAGATTCTACACTGCTCTAGAAGAGTATAAGGAAGGGAGAGAACAACAAAGGCTTTGGTCTTCTCATTTAACATTAATTTTCAGAAATGAGAAAGTAAAAAAGAAGAGACTGTTATTTTCTACAGTGAAATTGGAACTATAGCTTAACTTTTCCTTCTTTGAAATTAGTGTCTAAGGCTTGTTACTTGTAAGGTTGAGTATTTACAGAAAAAGTGCAACCTAGAGGTGTATTTACATCTTCCATATTTGCAGGTGAATAAGAGTAATTGTGGCGAACATCTGAGGAAAGTGGTAATTGTTTGCAAAAGGAGGTTTTAGAAGTCCAAGTATGTAGGGCAAGAAGGAAAAAACTTATAACAAAACATAGGAAAAAAATTAGTTCCTAGAGTGATGAAGGTCTCTATATAATCAACTCATTTCAAATCTAAGATATCATCACCATGTGACTGTTATGTGATAAATGCAATATACTTGTAAGATAATTTACCCTAGTTCCTTATGAAGATAGAAGACAACCCCAGAGGCAAACATAGACTTATTTTGTCCAAATATTTTAAGTGTTCTTTTTTTTCCTCTCTCCCATTAATTGATTTGTTGATTCAAAGTTACTGACATGGAAGCTTAATCAGTCTAATATGTGATATCTTTTCTTTCGCCTCCTCTCTGTGCTGCAATGATTTTAGTTAAAATATGAAAATGACAAATATTTCTTACACATTGAAGTTGAAAAATGAACAAAGACATGATTTTAAAAAGCAAATTTGATTAAACTAACTTCTACATACATCCATTACAACCCACAAAATTATTTTAATCCCATGCAGTGATTTCTTCACTTTCTTATTTACTGAAGCATAGTATCAATAATATAATTTACCAGTGACTTTTCCAAGTTGTTTTTATATTATTTAAATGGTACACTTGGAGAACCCTGTATGATTCCTTGCAATATTTCATTATTCTACAGTCTTTTCAGATCAACTCATTCTTTTAATAACATAAATTGCTCTTGCCTAATTGTGCCATAGAAATTAAGGGCATTATCATCTGTATCAATGTTTGACAGAGATTTGGTTGAGAACAGGGCATGGTGGATTTCAATTTTGTAATAGTGATCTCCTTCCTAACAACACTTTCAGTGACCAGAATCCTGCAGTTACCATCATGGTAAAGTTTAGAACAGAAGGTCAAATACAATTTGTTCATGAAGATAGTACTCTGAAAAACACAATACAGAGGCCTGAATAGATTACTTAGTTCATGCTTTTGAGTCAGTGTTCATGATTGAAGAAAATAAGAAGTAAAGGTCTTACAGATGAGTTTATGAAGTTATTTGAAAGGTGATTCCATACTGACAAACTAATTATACCATCAGTATTATTAAAGTTCTAAAATATTTCTGTAAAAAATTTGTTTCCACTTCAGTTGCTGCTTACAACAGACAAACCAAACGTTTTAGTAATTTGAATTTTAAGTCATCTCATATGCTTATGGAATACATTTTTAAAGAAAATTCTCTAATGTCTTTTAAAGTAACTTCTCTGGAAATCTGCCTCTAACTGCTAAAATCAGTATATTTCATTTATTGAATGTTCATGCTTCTTACAAAGAATGTCACTAGATGTCACTCTGGATTCCATTATTTGGTATTCTGATGATTTCTAGCTTTTTCTGCCTTTCTGTGTCTGCTTTCCCCACAACAAACCTGAATAGACAAAGTAAAATGTGCATGAATAACACTGAATTGCTGACTGAATGTCAATTTTCTAGTGTGTGACTTCTATTGATCATTCATTATTGACATGAAGGTCTCTAGTGTCTCTGCTTTCCTCTTTAAGCTCTTTCTCAGCTAAAATTTCCAAGGAACAGAACCAGAAGGCCTTGAAGAACGGGATGATTCAGGTCTCTTAGGATGTTTTACAGAGTACTTTGACCTCAGGAAAGCATCAGAGCTACTTTTTTATAAAGACTCAACAACTGTTTGGAATAAAAATTTAAACACTGGGAAAAAGGACCTCCTATTTAAATCGAACAGTTTTCATTGACACTTTTTGGGTGTAAGTATAGATGGCTGCTTTTGGCAAATATAAGAAATTTTTGAAACAGGTTTTTTAAAATATATGCATTTCCCTTCCTTGTAGCCAATAAAATATAAATAGCATTTTCATGGTGACGAATGACATGTAGTACAGTATTCTATGATCATGGTTTCAGGGTTTTCTTTCTTTTAGCTTTGTATACATTAATTAAGTATACACAATCAGGGTTGAGTGCAGAGACAGCTAAATAAACAAATGACACTGTAGAAAGGTCTTTCTGCATACTAATCATATCCTACATCTGCAAGCAAAAGCTCTATAAATCGATTTGCTCTTTCACATCAAAAGACAAACAGTGAGGCAAGTCAGCAGTTCCTTTGTCAAAGTCACAGAGATTGCTGTTCTTCACAAATGCATTTCTACAGAACTGAATTCAACCATTTGATGATTAGCATTATTGGCAACTCTTCAAAGAAGATTCATCAAGTAATTTGCAATTGGATTGGTTGCCATTTTTGTGATTCTACCCCATGAAATTGAACAAAAAATGATTGACATTTGAATTCTTACTTGGAGGACAAAGTGAACTAGCATAAGAAAAAGAAGCAAGCAGATTCCCAAGAGGTTGGGAAGCTGCTGTTATGTCTCTGGTGATTCCCATGTGGAACAAATCAGATAGGTCTGAAAATTAAATGACTTAGTAGAGCAGAGGCAAGGAAGTAGATGTAGCTTCCTATGAATATAAGAAGAAAGAAATAGGCCTGAAGTGCTAATTTTTTAAGATGTCAGTGTATTTATCTGTGCTTTTGTAATGTCTCTAAACACTACATCCATTCCTGTGGAAAAAATCTCTCTAATAAAAAAGGAAAATCAGTCTATCACTTCACATGCTTTGTGTGCGAGAATTGAGTTCTCCCCTACCAGTGCACATCAGATATGTATTACAAAATGAAAGAATAAGACCATTATTTGTGTGTGCATGTAATTAATATGCAGCTGTGTGAGAAACTGCAAAGTGGTATGACTGAGTACAGGAACTATTCAGACCATGTTAACCTTATTTGCTCACAGATTTCCATTTTTCAAACAACCCACACAGCAAACAACAATAAAAAAAACATCCTGGAATTCTTATATATTTTGTTCCCTGATATTTCTGTTTCAGAAACTATGAATCAGAACTCTTTTACTCTCCTGGCAAAATTACAAAGGTGTTTGGATACCTTGACTGTGGTATTCCCTAAAACAGGGGAAGGATAGAACTTAATGCAGAGGGGTATGGGTAGAAAATGAAGTGTACATGAACTCATTTGCTGATACCTCCATAGTCTTTTCTTCTGTAAGATATTTATTATATGGGGGGTTTTGATTATGATTAAGCTTGTACTTGCAGAGCCTCGTTTTTGAAATAGATTTTCACTCCTATGTTTTGACCACTAAAGTCTCCAGATATTTTTGGACAGACTGATCCTTCAGTTACCCGTTTATGCTACATAAACTTAAGTAAATCTACTTCATATTCAGGTAGGTAAGCTAAAACATGCTGATGGCTTATTTTTAATATTCTGATTCTTTAATTTTGCAATGTGAAAAATCCCACAGAAATCAGAATTACTAATTTTATGTCAAAGTAGTACCCTAGATAAGATGATCTAGAACAATAACCCCAACTATAATGTTAAAAAGTGGAAGAATTAACTGAGAAAGTTGTTAAAAGACCATGAAATTCTTTAAATTATCTTCCGCATTTTCATTTATTTAATGTGAGGAAGCTTGGTATTTTTTTCCAGCCAGGTATCTGTTCAGATGTCTTTCCCAAGGAAAAAAAATACAGAAAAAAACCCCCAAATCTCCAAACTACACAAGCCAAACCAGCTCATTAATTGTGAGTTTTAACTCAAGAAGATTTCCATCATCCAAAATTATGACCCACAGACAGCTAAAGGATGAACTTGAAATCATGTCACTATGGTAATTATATCCAAGCTGCCTTTTCAAACATATTTGTTGAGTAATAGTTATGAAGAAATTGCTTCTCCAGTCATGACACAGATGGGAATACTGCTTTACAGAACATATACGACAAAATAATTGAATTTCAGAAGGCTTTGGGTTATGTTGTCCAGGATGAATTTGTCTCAAAAAGTGTCTCTAAGTGAAGGAGAGATTTTGAAGATAGCTGGATCCCTACACATAGAATTCAGAGGTTTCCTAGTCTGATCCTGAGTCTGGTGGAAGCAGTAATTCAAATATGTTTCTTTTACAATCTCAGTGGCTGACCTTATGACCAAGGGTATAACACCTGTCTGGAGTGTACCTGTCTGGTTACCTTTCTAGGCTGTAATACCTCTCAAACTGGATATTTTGCTCCATGATCATATTAATGCAATGGCCTGGTATTGCATGAAATCATACAAACAGCTAAGGGTGTTAACCAACTCCCCAAACTTCAGGAGTTTACTTGAGGTAAGAAGGCTAAGTACCTGTTATCCCTGAATCCTGCCTGTCATCAGCTGGAAGACTGACTGGGAGGCAGAAGCTCCATTAAAGAATGACAGGTAATAATCAGAATTAAAACTCCAATTAAAGGTGCTAGGGCAAAGACACTCCAAATAATGTCTAGGAGTATATGTCACCATACTACTTTTGGTGAAGCTGTCATACACACAAATATAAATATATCTGTATACCTATGTGATAAGTTTAAAATAATCGGGTTGAGAAAAATATCTGATATTTTTCTTTTTTTTTTTCTTAAAATTACTATCCATGGTGAAATTGTACACATATTACATTTTAAAGAAGTGGATGCTCTTCATCATATTTATTTCTCTCTTGCAAGTTATCTTCTAATGTTAATGTTTGTAGTATTGCCCAAATCAAAAAACCAAAACCTTTCACCTCAAAGAAAATACACTGACTTTTAATCAAATGTAAACTTTAAAAAAACCAAACAACAAACAAACAAAAACAAAACAGAAAATTGAAAAAATTTTAAAAATCACTTCAGGAAGTGACTGTACGTATTTATGTTATATCAAATAAATAGTTTGAGGAAATTAACAAAACTAAAAACACTCAATCTACCTAATGTTGTAATAATTTCAACTTTTTCAAAGGAAATCTTACTTTGGAGGTCAAGTAAACAGAAATACTCAGTGATGCTGATTGGTACTGATAGCTTAGTAGCTTTGATCTCTGCCCCACTATGAGGTCCTTCACAAGATAATTGGAAACAGAAAAACAATGACAATATAATTATTATATATCCTAAAAGATCTGTGACTATTACATTTACTATCTCAATTGAAAAAAATATAATTTTATACCTTTTTTGGCTTGATTCATTCAGTGTCATATTCACTTCTGGAGTAAATAGATGTGACTCTTACTGAAGTGAATGTATCTATCCTTGGTACAAATTTGATCCTCTGTAACAGACTATGGATGAAAAATTATGGCAACTTCTAGAGAAACTGAAGATCTCTGTATTACTTTCTTAGTGAGTTTGAGAAGAGTCATTCATCAAATATTTTTCCAGATCCTGATTCTTGCATGTACTTTATTTGTTTCTTAAGTATTTTTGGTATGTGCTATTCAATGTATGTTTTCAGAAAGAGTATTTATTTCCTTGGTGATCCAGGTTTTGTGTAATGGTATATGAGCTCTTCCAGAGTATCATCCTCACTGTTCACAAAGTTACTTCTTTGAGTATTATATCTCCAAATTATACCAGCATTAGAGAGAGATTGTTTTTATGAGCGGAAGTCAGGATATCACTCATATTAATTAGCTAGGTCATAAAGCTGTGAATTGATGAAACTAACTACTGTTCTAAGGGGAATACTGTGGTAATGGATTTTAAGATGTCTGATTCTGGGGCTTATATTAGCCAGACTGACTATTCACTCAGTAGCTGCTCAGAGATTACTGTAACCTAGTTTTAACTAAAACCCCTCATGTTTCCATTTGGACATATATATCCAGTAGTTTAGGCACCACCTGACCAGACGAAAGATATCAGCCTTGTCTGCCTTGTGCCACAGGAGAGATCTCTAGTCCTCTGGGTTAATTCTCTCTCTCAATAGTGGAATGCAAAGAAAACTCTACAGCTTCTGCAAGAGAACAGAGAGTATCACCAGGATGCTGCATAGGCTGGTAAATAAAGCATATTCCTAGCTCAAGGTTGGACCATGTTATAATTTTGAGTTAACTCGTCCATGCCAGGATTTTTTGCATAATGAAAACGAAAGTCCCATGGATCACCTTTTGACTATCCATGGCATACCACAGTATTCTGGTCTTCTACTCCTGCCTATAGTATGTTACACTTCTCATCTTGCCATGGACACTGAGGATGGGGAATAATTCTTTACTTTTCCCTTAAAGTATTCTGAACACCTGATGATACAAACATGAACCTGAGGGTCTGGAAGTGATGCATGACCCTTTAATTAAAAAATAGCATTTGTTGAACCAGATTCTATGTCCTGGGAAAAAATATAAAAGGAACAGATGGGAAAGTTCTTCCTTTTTCACCCACTCTCTCTTCCTTCCTCTTTTTTTATTCTCCTTTCCATCTTTCCTGCTCTGTTTCTCTCTTTCTTCTTACTAGAACTTTTCATCAGTGTTCAGCTTTTCCTTCAGACAGCTTTTCACCCCTGAGGCGCTAGTAAACTTCAACCCAGGAACCCACAGTAATTTATTTCTCTTTGCTGTCTCCTGAACATTGCACTGATTACTAATCAGGTGCAGTGTTAATCCATTTTCTAAAGAATAGGTGTCTTCCTTCATAAGGACCCATCATAATTGACATTATTGGCCATAAAAAAAGATAAAATCATTCTGAGTACTAGAGTTATGTTTCTCAGCTGTGGCTTGAACTATATCAGAAGTAGCCAGCCCCATTCTTGATTAGAATAAGAAGCTATGGAACCACTAAAATAAGTAAACTGGATTATAAACCTTAACCTTTCAAATCTGAGATGTGTATCCTAAGTTTACTCCACTGTAGAGAGAGCTATATATTCTTATAGTTGAGCCTATGCAAAGAGCAATTGTAAATCATCAAGTGTTGAAACTTGGGGCATATTCTTGACTAATGAAGTGGATGGCTTGATGCCTCTTGAGCCATGGAATAGAGTGCCATAGTTTATGGGTTTATACATTTTTTTATGTACTGGAGTTGACTGTGACTCTTTAACATGCCAATCAAGTGTAGGGTTTAAACCTCTTAAATAGTTGTCTTCAACTCCAACCTATTAATGTGTCTTCTATTGATGAATGGAACTATTTAGCAAAAATGCAGGAAAAATAAAAGTTTGAAAATTAAAAAGAATAACTTTAATTTTCTTATAGAGTTACTATAATGAGTAAATATAGTCTTTCCCTCCCACTTACAATGAAATGAGACCTTCAGAAAATACTATTCTTTTGAAGTATGCCCAAAGCAAAAAAAAAAAAAAGAAAAAATCCACAAAAACAACTGCACAGAAAACCTATAAAGTTACAAAGCTTTATTATTTGCATTCAGTTACCATAAGGTGACCTAAACTACTATTGCGATGAAAATACTTTGGGTAAGGATATCTGACTTTCTAGGGCTTCTGCTGAAACATGTGTGAGCCTCCTAGTAGAACTGATTTTATTAAGGGAAGGCAGAAATTTCCTTAGTAGGTACATGTAAAGATATCCTCTCTCTTCACCCCCCCCGCCTACTTTTCATCAGAAATATTTGCGAATTTACTGGTTTCGATAAAATAAGGATTGGCACAAATTCTTTATTGACTATAACATTACACTGGACTAGATCTGTATCAATACCTAGGACCTGCAGCTTTCAAAAAGTGAAATAAGTATCTATCAACTCAAAATGGCATACCAGTCTATGACTGACAGATGCATCCAATCTCTTTTGGCTGTCTAGTCTTGGTATTTTGATTTTTACCATTCTAAACATTTACTTATTTGCAATATTATATATTATTTGTTATATAAATTATGTTTCCACCTAATTTCTGAAACTTACCCTATTGCAACAGCATCTACTGCATCTAAAACATTTGTCACTGTCTTTCTCATAGATTCCCTTTACAAATTGAAAGATTACAATACGGTCACTCTGTGGCCTTCTCTTGTCCAGACTGAGCAACCCCAGCTCTTTCAGTCTGACTTCATAGGAGAGGAGTTCCATCCCTATGGTGTTTTCTTTGACCCTTCTTTGTACCCAGTCCATGCATTCATTATGTTGGGGACCCCAGAGTTGGGTGACTACTCCAGGTAAGGTCTCATGAGAACAGAGCGGAGGGGCAGGATAACCTCTCTCTGCCTGCTCTAGACACATTTCTTTTGATACAGCCCAGGAATATGGTTGTCTTTTCGGGCTCACATCCAGCTTTTCAGCTACCATTATCCCATGCCCTTCTCTTCAGGGCTTCTTTCAATGCTTTTATCTCCCAGCCTGTATCGATACTGGATGTTGCCCTGATGCAGGTTCAGGATCTTGCACTTGACCTTACTGAATCTCTTGAGGTTCACACAGGTCCACCTCTGAGGCATCTTGAACTCAATAAATACAACATGATAATCATACTTCATTTGTAAAAGTAATTTTTCAATCAAGTGTAACATGATTGATGAGTTATATTCTATTTTAACATATTTTTTTAAACAATATTTAATTAACAGATTTCTTAGACACTGAAAAGGTTAATGGCTTAAACATTGTCAAGATAACCAAATGACTTTTGACGAGTTATCCCAGGCCAAGGGAGAAGAATGTATCCACAATTGTAAGAGATTGAATTGCTTCCATTTGACCACCTGTAGTAACTGCCCAGTTACTGTAGAGACTGGTGCTAATGGCTCAAGCAATTGGATGGCTGTTTTGCTAGTGATGCACCACTGAGCTCCCAGCTGCAGAAAGGTGTGCATACCTGAAGATACAAAGTAGATTTCCAGGTAAGGAAAGAGGCTGATAAGTGGCATATCCTGTCAGATGTGATAGTTCTTCTTGTCATGCCAGTGTCCTCCCTTACATGATGACTCCTCTCAGAAAACCCCTCTGGGGAGCATTGGAGACTAGCCTGAGCTATTCATCTCAGATGATGGACCAAAATGGGCCAGATGATTGAACCATGCTGATTTAAGGGACAGCAGCAACACCTTAGAAAGTGTCAAAGACTCATGACATGTCCCATGATCCACTATTATATCATCCAGAGGAGATACAGGTGGCGTTTCCATGTAGCCTTCTCACAATATGTATGCATAGCCAAACTTTGCAAACGAAGAGTTGGGAAGGGCTCTCCCCACGTGGCCTTCTTCAAGCCTCCACAGTGGATTTTTCAGATGAGGCACAGCGTGCACAGAACTAGCCCCACTGTTTAACTCCTAAGGTCCATTTGCCATGGCTGAACGAGCTTGGACAGTGACCGTGAAGTCCTCGGGACTGTCAGCACCCGGTACTAACCGGGGCTGACCCTGCTGAGCATCCGAGATCTGACGGGATCAGATGACAAGGAGGCATTTAACTGCCAGAGGACAGTCCCTACTGAGAGTTCAACTCAAGTCCTTGGGATACAGAGTCCTGAGTGCTCTCCTTTACGCCACGGGACCACCCCTCCTCACAATATAAACTCCATGAAATGGGAATTTTGTGGGCTCTTTCCCCTCACCACTCAACAGATACAGTCTGCAACCACTGAGAAGATCACAAGATCAACAGGGCATCGCTGGAATCTGTGGAGTGGTGATAACTTTTTTCTGCTTAATCTGTTTGTCTGTCAATCTCTTTCACCACCTCCTCCACCTCTTTTCTCTATCTTTTGCTCCTTCCCCGAACCCCTCATTTACTGATAAATACTATTCATACTATTGACTTTAGCATATGGTCTCATTTGCACCTTAATTCAGGCAGAGGCATGTCTCTAATAATTTTAATAATCAGATAGAATTTTGGTCAAGTCGACAGGAACTGTTTGACTTCTTCCTTCTAGCTGAGGGATATGAGTTGTTAGATTTTTTATTGATACTATCTGAAAATAAGTTTTTGTTAGTAGCAATAACTTCTTTACCAAATTTTGTAGAATATCTTAAATTCTGTAAAAAATTTCCTTTTCTTCTGCTCTTCAGGTAAGCAGAAATGGCTTAAAAATATTACATTTGGAAGATGTCAAATTTATATTTTAACTTTTATGGTTTCCTCCATTCCCTATTTTTAAAGTTTTGGGGTTGGGATTTTTTTAAACTATATGCATAATAATTGAAATACCAGGCAAGATGAGTGGTTCATCTCATGCAACAGCCTGTGTCTGACAGTGACCAATATAAGATGTCTTCAAAAAAACCTAATAAAACTATATAAGAGACAACTGTAGAATTATATATACCTGAATGTTGAAGAAGCTTCTCTCTTGTTTGTGCCTTGAGGCACTACTTTCATTTATTTCTTTCTGTAGATGGTCTTCTAATACTCAAAGAAAGCTGTACAAAAGTCATTATTTCAAGGAGTCAAAATTAAACTGCAAAAATATTATCCTCTGTCCTCCAAATGTATCCAGGAATTTCTGAAGAAGGTAGTTTTTCAAGTCTCCTGTACAAGAACTAAAAAATACCTGCTGTCTAATAGGAGCTAGTAAAAGGCTCATTTATCTCTTCATAGAAAATTCAGTGGTCAGGAAATGCCATTACAGTAGAACAGAGTGTGTTGGGTTTTTTTCAAACAGTTAGTTGTATAAAACTGTCTTTCTCTTTAGCCATTTTATCTTTTCTGTCTTTTTACCCTTGTGCAGTTGTCTTCATTTATCATCACTTTCTTCATTCCCTGAGACTTCAGGATTTTTCTTTTCACTCACAAAATGTCTTCATCATTCCTGAGTTAGTCTTTAACATCTAGCAATTGTTTTCTTACCCTCTTTCAGTCATTATAATGAACAGAAACACACTTTAGCTGCACATAGATCAAATCTATTAGAGTTTTGTTTTGAAAGTATTTTGAAAACCACTGCAGAAAGGCTACTAAATGTTGAGAATATAAAATCCTTAACCTTCACAGAGCTTGCCAGGTGCACAATTTTCACATCCTTTTCACACTTTACTCACTAACAAAATCGTACCCTTGTTGCTTGTTTTGCTTTTATTGTCTTTAAGGGGATTGAATCTATCACCATAAATCTTAAATATATCCAAAAATACAAGTAAAAATACATAAATATATGTAACAGATGCAGAATTGCCTCCTGGGATGCATGTATTATGCATACAGAACTGTCATAACATCCCTCACACAATCACATTTTTTCCTCTACTCATGGTCTTACACCGATCTCATTTTGACAATGCACCTGTATGTAATGTGGATACTAAAATAACAGATATGAAAAACATTTGCCACTTTTTGGAATGTGCTAATTTATAGGAATACAGAATAAAATAAATCCACCTAGGTTAGAAAAAGTAGTAATCACATAAAAGCATTTTTTGGTTTTTTTTTTTACCAATGTACTGCAAATAGAGCTATGGTTCTCAGGAAACAATTGTCTTTTAAGGAAATGAATAGATCAAGTTTAATCCACATGATATAATTGTACAATTTTGTTAACAGCTTTCATTTTAGGAGAGAGAAAAAGAGGTTTTATTTACTTTATTACAATAAATCTCTCTGAGTTTGCCAATAATATTGTAAGGTGTTATACTCACCCCTGATCTAGTCTACAGAATCACAGAATATGCTGAGTTGGAAGGGACACACAGGGACCACTGAGTCCAACTCTCAACCCCACACAGCACCATCCCCAAGAGTCACACCATGTACCTGAGAGTATCATCCAAACTCTTCTTGAACTCTGGCAGGCTTACTGATGTGACCACTGACCTGGGAAGCCTGTTCCAGCCCAACCGCCCTCTGGGTGAAGAATCTTTTTCTAATATCCAACCTAAACCTCCCCTGATGCAACTTCAGGCCATTCCCATTGGTCCTGTCACTGGTCACCACAGAGAAAACATCAGTGCCTGCATCACAAGGAAGTTGTAGGCTGGTATGAGGTCTCCCCTCAGTCTCCACTTCTGCTGGTTGAAAAGACCAAGTGCTCTCAGCCACTCCTCTCAAGGCCCTTCACCATCTTCGTTGCACTCCTTTGGACACTCTCCAATAGCTTAATGTCTTTCTTATATTGTGGTGCCCAAAACTGCACACAATATTCAAGGTGAGGCTGCACCAGTGCAGAGCAGAGCAGGACAATCCCCTCCCTTGACCGGCTGGCAATGCTGCATCTCATGCCTTCCAGGACATGGTTCTCCCTCCTGGTTGCCAGGGCACTGCTGACTCATATTCAACTCACCACTGACCAGGACCTCCAGGTGCCTTCCCTTGGCACTGCTTTCCAGCATCTCATTCCCCAATCTGTTCATATATCCAAAGTTGCCCCATCTCAGGTGTATAATCCAGCACTTCCCCTTGTTAAACATCATATGGTAGTTTATCTAGTTCAATAGTTTAACTTTTTACCTAAAAAATGGTGGATAATATAATTCAAGAGCAAATTATTACTTATTTTTTCTCTAATTGGTACTGGTAACCTCTACTCAGCACTGGTCACACCTGTTATACTGTGTTTAGAGATATAAAGCTACTGGAGACAGTTCAGAGAAGGGACATGCAGATGATGAAGAGACTGGAGCATCTCTCCCATGAAGAAGGGCTGGGAGAGAGCTGGGACTGTTTGACCTAAAGAAATCGAGGAGGGGATCTTATCATTACATATAAATACCTGAAGGGAGGTTGCAAACAGGATAGAGCCTGCCTCCTTTCTTTGGAGCCCAGTCATAGGACAGTGGGCACACACTGAAACACAGAATGTTCCATTTGAACATCAGGAAACACTATTTTACTGTGAGATGGCTGAGACCTGAAACAAGTTGCCCAGAGAACTTGTGGAGTCTCCATCCTTGGAGACATTTTAAAGCTGTCTGGGCATAGTCCCAGACAACAGGTTCTAGGTCATCCTGCTTGAGCTGAGTGACATTCCCTGAATTTTAATATACTTGGAGTGTCTTTGATAACCTTTCTACTTTTTTATTTAACTGAAATAACCACAGAGGTAATGTTTTGCTTTTAAAAGCAAAATAAAACACATTGATTTGGAGATCTTGCATAGAGCTTAAGGAATGACACAAGTTGCTTTGGGCTTTGTCAAACTCTCAGATGGATGGTCAAAGATTTTTTTAATGTCTTATCAGTTAAATGTTTCAATAAAGTCTACAACATTAGGTTGGATATTGCACATCACTGAGTGAGTGGTAGATGAGCAATAACTAAAGTCATTCAATAATTTCAGGAGGTGAATGCATTACTTGTTTTATGGCTTTATTTCTTTTCACTATATCAGACAAAATGACTAAACATGACTGCCTGTGTCTTGGCAGATTTGTAATGTGTATCATGAGAGACACAGATACTGTCCTCAATATTTTTATTTTTAATTGTAATTGATTTCTAAAGATGCACAAGAGTAAAAAGATTTTGAGGACAACTCTGTTAATAACTGCACACACAGTGCAACCCTTCATATCAACAATATTAATAAATTGCTAAATAAGTGTACAGAGAAATTATAACACTTAACAAACCATTTCAATGTAATGTTTCTTTTTTTATTATATTTCATTTATAGTAATGTGTACTGCATTCAGATTAGCTATGTTTAATATTGCAACTTGTCTTCTACCATACCTTTCTTCCTAAGTATGTGATATGAACCATGACATTACAATCTTAAAGCTGTAACAAGAATGAGTTATGTTTGTACTATTTCCCATTCTCATTATATTCTTTGTCACACAATGAATTAATGTTGTGCCATTCTCTGCTCTCATTACAATCTTTTCCTTATGAATGGGGCATCAGAATTTTAATGTCTTTTGTAATCTTTGAGTTATAGGAGTGTGTTACACTACTATGACCTTGCTCATATTTTACATGGGGATTGGCTGCCTGCACACTGCTGGGTGTGAGGTTACATCAAGCAGCCAATCCTGCAGTTTGGCCAATGGTGATTCCAAATGTTACACTAAGCTGAAGAAAAGCCCAGGGACCTGAGCGTATTTCTTTCTACTGCTCCTAAAGACTGTTAATCAAACAACGTGTTCATTCTTTTCCCAGGTGTGAACCAAATATCAAGATTTCAGTTTCCACAAATTACGAAGCCCTTATAAGAATAATATGCAAATGTATGTGCTTTTTGCAAATGCTTTCTTCCTTCGCTTTTATTTTTTTCATGGTTTTAAAAACTTTTGTGCATTGCTCCATATTTAAAATAAATAAATAAATAAGTCGAGGGTTCTAAATTTCTGTTGCTCTTAATTGGAAGCAAGGAATTTGACTACTTGCTGAATCAGATGCACTGAGTGTGTGGCTGACATATTAGAAAGCTTGATAAATAAATGCACATAAATAGCTGTTTACCACTTTTGAAATCCAGAAATAAGATATATACACTTTCCACTGTCTTTGCTTAAAGCTAAAATCCTGAACATTTTCATTTATGTATTTAAATACCTTCTTGTCATTTTAGAGAGTCTCACCTGGTAAAGTTTTGTATGATTAGTTTAAAAAAAACCTTTATATTTAAATCATAACAAAGTCTGATGTAAGCCAGAACATATTGCAGAAACCTGGAAAAACAGAATATAAATTATAAAAAGGATTCATGTTTATCAAATATGCTTTTCATGTTAGTTGATTCTTGAAAGAATTTTCCAGTTTACCCAATGTGAATTATACATATGCTAATGAATAAATATGGGTTTTCTTTTATTTTTTTTCATCCTATCATGTAGCAAAAACATGTTCATAGCACTAAGGAGCTTCTATTAAAACTTGTTTTGTGAGAAAGTATCTAAATGAGTTAGGAAAATGTTAATACTGGCGTGTTGAATATGGTGACAAGTAAATTGGCATATGTCAGTCAGTAGCATGTTAAAATAAAGACAGTAACTTAGTCTTTTGGGGAGAGTATAATTTTCCTTTTAACAGAAAAGCAACTATAAACAACAAACAGTGTTTGACTTAGGTGCTACTGAAACCCATAACTACTAAATCACAACCCACCCATCTGTCAGAGATACCAAGGAGGTTGCTTTGGTTAAGAAACTGTCATTAAGAATTGTGCAAAACCACTTTGACCTTATAGAGAGTGTGGGAATGAGAACACCCACAGGGCTGTGTGTCTCAGCAGAGTGCATATTATATATAGAATTCTTTACCTGTGGTCCAGATTTGTTTTCTGTCCTGGGGTGCATTTGAGTAGTATAAGAAACAGTGGTCAACAGTGGTTCATACACACAGCTTCTTTATTTGCTTCTTTTTTTTTTGGAAATCATCAATGTGCATTCTCAGAATCTCATGAATTTAAATTAATTTATCCTTATACTATTTCCAGTAAGAAAGAAAAACATGTTAAAGCTTGTGAACTGAATTTGGAAAAAATGATTTGCCTGATTTGACCTAGTAGTACTATCATTAACTTTGCCTCTTTACTCATAGTCACATGTGTAAAGGAAAAGTCAGGATCTGGAGCCTAACCAATGGCCAGTTAGGAACACCAATAACAGTGTTATTTTTAAAGGATTTAAACAAAACCACTGCTTTGTCAAAATTTAGAGTGTGGAGAAGAAAATGCACAGAAGAGTTTCTATACGGTTCTTACAGCACAGAGAGCTGGTTGTATCCTGGGCTGCATCAAAAGAAATGTGACCAGCAGGGCGAGAGAGGTAATTCTGTCCCTCTGTTCTTATGGGACCCCACCTGGATCACTGCATCCAACTCTGGGGTCCTCAGCACAGCAAGGACATTGACCTGTTGTAACGAGTACAGAGGAGGATCATGAAGATGGTCAAAGGGATGGAGTACCTTTCCTATGAGGAAAGACTGAGAGAATTTGGATTATTCAGCCTGGAGAGACCTAATTGTGACCTTTCAGTACCTAAAAGGAGACTACGAAGAGTTGGAGAGGGACTGTTTACAAGTGCACATAGTGATAGTACAAGGGATAGTGGCTTTATACTGAAAGAGAGTAGGATTAGATTGGATATTAGGAAGAAATTCTTTACTATGAGGGTGGCAAGATGCTAGAAGGGGGTTGCCCAGAGAAGTGGTGGATGCCTCATCCCTGGAAATGCAGGGACCAAGGAGCAACTAGGTTTAGTAGAAAGTTCCCTGCTCTCATGGCAGGGGGATTGGAACTAGATGATGTTTCAGGTCCCTTCCAACTCAAACCAGTGTATGATTCTGTGATACTGGAAAAATCTGAATAGGTGAACAATCTCAGCAGGTATGTTTTGGAAAGTTGTTGGACTTTATCTCTTCTGCATAAGCCTATAAGAACAGGCTACAAGTGAATAAGAACTTCCATTCAATGGCTGCGTTGTTATGGTGTCTCGGGAACCTACCATTTGCAGTTGGCTTTTCTGGGAAGAAATGTGAGGGGTTGTGCAGTGACACAAGATCAACAAATAATATTGCAGGTTTATTAAATCTATGACAGTTAAAGAGCAATAGCCTTCACATATTAGCTCATTTCTTTCTAAATCATTATCTTTAAATGTACCTAAATATATTTTTTCCATTGTTTGCTGCTTTTTGCATATTCAGTATATACTTATATTCTGGTTCTTTGCATTTAAATTGGATGTTTCTGTCAGCATTTAATTACTAACAAACTCAACTGTGTAACAAAGTGAGTAATATGTATCAAGTTTTAAATTTCTCCTTAGAGACTTGTCTTAATTTGATTTGGGCAATGTATTTAGGCTAAATGAAGTTCACGTAACATAAATTCTGTCCCTGAACAGTGGTGTCCACAACTTATGTAAGGAGCAAGGTTCATGTACTTTGAACTCTGAGGCAGCCCTTTTAAAGGTTAAGCTCATAATTCTGAGATCTTCTCCTATTGTGTTAAATGTATTCAGGTAGATGTTAGATAATTACTTCGGTTTCCAAAACTTTGTGTGGCTTCTTTCCTTCAAAGAAAACGTAGGATGGCTTTATGCATTAAAAAGAGTTGATTCCATTTAACATGTGCAGTATTTCAAAATTATGTGAAAGCAATGCCAAAAACTGAAGTCAAGCTCTGAAATGCCAAAACAAAGGCTATTTTTGCATTCTAAGGTCTGCCTTTTACCATAAGTATTTTTATTTACATGGTTGATGGCCTTTTTTCCTCTACATGTTTATCATCTGATAACCTCTGGTCTTTCTAAACTTGAATAGAAAAACAAACCCTGATTTTGTAAGAATGGGGAGTGAAGCACAAAAGTATGTATAAATGAGAATTTGTTGCCAGGTGTCAGAAAACTGGACTGACTGGAGAACAAAGACCTAATCCAGGGTAAATGATGTGACTGAAAAAACAAGTTTGTGGCTTTCCATCAGATTCCACTGCGCTCTATTTTTTTTTTAATTTAATAGCGTTAAGACATCAAATTCCTAATTTATCTGAAGGATTTGTACTTATGTATGCTTACTTCAAGTCACTATCACAAATTAAGCTGCTACAAAATGTATTTTCTTAGGGTATAAAAAGGACAGAGGCAATGAACAGCTAAATGCCTTGGCATTCTTGCTGACAGAAATAAATGCCTGTTGAGTTTAGAAAGTTCCAGATTAAGACCAGCAATATATAAGATTTAATGGACATGACTGCTGGTAAAACATAGGACTTACCAGTTTCATCTGTTTATCTCTGACTTAGCAAATTGTATAGCAGCAGAAGACTCTTAAAGGCTTTGCAAATTTTTCAAACATGAACTGTAAATTTTGAGAACAAGATATCATAGAAGTTTCTTACTTTTTAGTTTACTTCAAACAAGACTTTTTAAAAGACTCAGTTTGATGCTGTTCTGAAAGCATATTAGATATAGAATTTATAGAATAAATATATCTCATATCTGAATTACTAATATATGTGTGTATATATATGTAATTTTTGTTATCTTGAGAGGCATCAAGTCTTTTAGACTCTCTACCTCAAAGCATCTTCCTTGAGCTACAAGTTCTCCCATTTCCAACATTAGGAAAAATATTACATCCAGTTTCTATACAGTGATTCAATATTCTCTGAAAGTGAAAATTCTCACAAAAACGGTCACCAAAATGCAGCCACTTCTGGTTAGAAGTACACTAACATTGCACTTTTCAGCATTTTAGGGTATGAAGCAAAACAATAGATCTTATTCAGCTGAAATTGTGAGGGGAATTTAGATAAGCAGAAGGTAATTACCTGGATTAGAAAGTGACTCTAACACAGAAGCTGACACCTCCTATCAAGAGGGATGTAATCACATTGTGTGATTTTCCCAAGAAACACTGTACAGAGCAGTGCTAATTTTCAATGCTCTTGTGAACAGCTTTTTGCAATATATGTTATTTTCAAGACTCCACAAAAATTCTTTATAACTGCTTTTAAGACATTCCCCCTAGTGCAGAGATTTATTTTTTTTAAGAACATGTTCTGAAAAGCTCTGACAGCCTCTTCAGCGGAAGAGCCAGGATTGTCAGCCATTGATGCAAAAACCTGAATCTGCTTTGACACACCAGAATAAGCTTCTGGCAATGTTATGTCTTTCTTTTAGATGTTTGGATAAATCACACAGCTCAGAAGCTGAATCATACGTTATGCCTAAGTTATAAACAAATGCTGCTGAGTTAAGGATATTTCTCAGTCCAATGTACTGAATCTCTAGATGTCACTTAGCTGCCTCAGTGAAATGTTTGCTTAAGGCTTGGCTGTGCGTTCCAAGTGGCTTACATAGATTTTCCAGGAGACCCAACCAAACAGATGTCTATTCCTGCTTGCTCCTTTCTTAAGCACCTGTGTTTTATTACCAGCAGCATAGTGTTTGGAGTAGCTGTTGATCCGGAGGACATGCACTATATAAAGCGAACTTGTGCCAATCACCAGTGCTGTTCTTTTTTCTTCTCGCCTCAGTAAGGCTTATGGTCATGGCAAGTGAGGGCTTTCTTTCCCAGAGGCTGCCCTCGTGTGCTATCTGATCACTGCAGGTTCCTCTCTTCATGTATTTTGTGGTTGCTGACAGCTGACGGACTGAAATGAAGGATCTGCCTGGGTAGAGTGGTACTGTTGAAATATTCACAGGCTAACTTCACCATCTAATGACTATTTTCATTTGCTGTTATGGAGCACCGATTGCATTATGTGTCTTTTCTCTAGAGTTCTGCCCAAAAGGTTTGGTGTCTGCTCCTAATTGGGAACAGAGGCTTGGTGGAGAGTGCTGGAAGAGTCTTGTGATAATACCACTGTGAAGGAAGATTGCCAGGGACGTCAATAGATAACATGAGAAATATATAGGAAATCTTAACTTTCTTCTAGTTTAAGGAGTCTTTTCACAGCCTTGAAAAGCATGTGTACATGAAACAATGAATAAACACAAAACTACACTCCCTGTCTGAGCATCTATGTTCTTTTCCTTTTTTTTTTTTTGTCAGACTAGGGTTTTTCTCTCTAACTGAGTAGTTAAAATTTGAATTTTTCCATGTTTGTTGGAGAGAGAATGTTTAGAAGGTGATTCATGTCACTTTGCAGCATGTGCTGTATCTGGAGAATTGTGTTTTGGATGTTTCTTTCTATTCCCTGTAAAAGGACACTTGGACTAATCTAGTCATGTAGGCTTCAGCCTCTAAATGGCTACAGTTATACACTGTGAAAAGCACCTGCAGACAATTAAATTACTTTTTAAAAAAATTTTTTTAAAGTGTTATAGTGCTATCCGTGTGTATATGATAACTAGGCTATTGAAACAGTTGTTCAGGATATAGAAGGTCTATGCTTTAAGACCTCTCTATTCCAAAATGCTGAAACTCACATCTTCCTCTCATGCAAATTCCACCACTGGTGCCTGTGTTAAAGACATCACTGCTAACAGCTACTGAATACTCAAGTCCTTTGGAACTGTGGCCTCACATACTCCAAATCTACATCATACTGTAACCACAAATGACACAAACCCCCCACTAACTGAGTCTTATTAAGAAAAAAAAAAAGGAAAGTGTTTATTGTTTCTATTGCTATATTACTTTGGTTCACCCAGCATATTATTTATATATATATTTAAGAAAATAAATAAAAAATAAACTGGTTAAGATTTGGGGTTTCTGAAAATGTTCATGATTTTCTTTGGTTTTGCTTTGTTTACTTACAGGAAGAAATGGGATGGTAGTCTTAAAATCAGATCTGACTTTCGCAAGGAGTCATATTGCATCAACTCTAAGAGTCTCACACACAGAAGGGAGATGGAAATGCAAGGAAATATGTAAAGTATCAACAAACTGAAGTGCTTATAAATATCTGTAAAAAACAGACAAGAAAAATGCAGTGCATTTATTAATTCTGAGATGGTGGGCACAGCTGAAACTGCCTGGAGTGATTCTTGTAAGTGAAGTAAGTCTAAGGTGTCCCCTGAAGTAGAAAAGTGAAAAAAGAAGATACTGGAGAGTAACATTATATGTCAAAATGCAATGCCAATGCCACAGTTTCAGGTAGGAAGATGGCAACTTTTTGTGCATAAAGTTATTAGCAACTAATATATAAATAAAAAGAAATAATTAGAATTATCTCCTGCTGCAGATCACCACACAAGAGGAGACAAAGAAACTTAAAACTCCCAGTTTAGCTCTTGAGAGACAGTACAGGACTTTTATAAGAACACAAAAAGAGGAAGTGAAAACAATGCACACAATGTTTCTATGGGTCAAGAAATTTCAAAGGCAATGCAAAGGGTTTGCAAAGTATATTAAGACAAGAGATGCTACAGAGAAAGGAGAGGATACTTTAGGGAAAGATATATCCTAACAGACTCCTGTACCTATTCATGAGCATGCAATGCTGTATTCAGAAGGGATTAAATATCTATGCAGCCAGATATTCCTGTTAGTAGTGACACTGGGAGTAAAGGCAGCTTGGTGAATTGTATAAATTCCAAATATTATTAGGGTAGAGGCACTGCATGAGTATATATTAGTATATATAAGCCCCAAGTGTAGCCCAAAATTCTGAGCATAATGCCCCTTTCCTAGGATCCTGAGTGTTCTCAGATCCCTACTCTCAAAATATCTCTATCATGTAAAAATGAGCTGAATTGTGTGTATCGACATTTATTTAGTGTGAACAGGGTTATAACACATGCTGCTGTTATTTCCCGTCCCTCTAGATGAGATTGCGGTTGACTGTTGGAGAATTTTCTCTGTGCCAGCCTGAAATCAGGCAGGTGATTGTAAACCTTAGGCTGAAATAGAGAAGCCCTCACACAACGTAACAACAGGCTCACTGAGTATGTGGCCACAAAAAGCACAGCTGTGCCACTGACACTGTGCCTCCCTGCACAAAGAACTTCTCTGAACAAAACAAAAACCTCTTGGTTGGCACCATCTCACCTGGGAGGCAGCAGTACCTGCTGAGACAATTCCAGGGCCTCCTCCAAGACATGTGCCTGCCTGTTTCCTGATTTGGAAACAACAGTGGTAGGTTGCTCGAGGTCACACAAGTAGAGTAATCACAAGAAATACTGTGGTGCTATGGAAATAGGCCAAAGGAAAGAAAACAGAACAGTAGATAAAATGCATGCAAATTTTGGTTTCACATACAAAAAAACCAGCATGGAAATATTTTCAGACAGGGCTATTAACATGTGAGTTATGATCTGTGTGAAAATTATATGACAACTAATCGATGGGGGTTTTTTTCTGATATGGGGAAGCATCTTATGGAATATTGGCAGTTTTTAGGTTCAGTCTTCTATCTAACCTTTGCATTAATAATCCGGAAGACACAATAAATTCATTGAGAAGATTCATTGAAAGGATAGAAGAAAAATAAAAGGTATCCCAGAGAAATTAGGATAGAAAACAGCAAAATCAGTTCCATGCTGAGCCAGTGTGAGTTAACATAAACAAAATAATCAGAAATACCAATATCACACAAAAGATAGAAACTGAAAGGATTTTGGTGGGGTGAAGAAGCATTATTAAATGTGAAATTGGTCTGTGATTTGAAGCGATAGCCAAAAAGTTCCATCCATTTTGGAATAAAGCGGCTCACCACACAGCATGAAGATATTACTTCTTTTCACTAGGAGTCTGTGTGATCCCATACACGGTACTGCATTCCTTCCTTGGTATCTAATTATCAGGATTACAGTTTGGAAAGTGCCAGAGTAATTAGGAAACAAGAAATTGTTGGCATTGGGTGGAGGGAGTGGAAATTAGTAAGCTAAATGTGGAAACTTAGGTAGCAATGTTTAAAGGAAGAAGGTAACACACTGAAAATGCCCTGGAACTGCACGGGACAGAAAAGAATTGTGTGATACAAATCTTGGCGCAACTGAACTAAGGCTGAAAAGGAAAAGAGTAGATAAATGCAGGCAAAATAACCAGGTATACATTCTGCCAATTGTCACTATTATGCTATCTTCCAAGGGAAGCTTTTTCATTTAGGATATTAAAAAGTGGATGGGACAGAATTCTGTGAGATGTATTGTTTTATAACTTACTAAGTGGTTTCTGTCACTAATAAGGGCCAAATATATCAAGACTGCATACAGTTCCTACTGCTATTAGGAACAGGTATTCAAGCATAGAATGTATGTCTGTGTTTCTTCTATGGTGTTTTTCAGTGAGATACTCTTACATTTACCATTTTCTAGAGATCTTTGATCTTCTCAATGGCCGTATGGAACATTTCTGACTGACTTGTATATAACATGAGATTTCTAGCTGAGAAAGTGGAACTATGCTTGAGTATGTGCTGTTTCAATTCGCTGGACTTGTTAGCAGTTTATACCCTGTGTTTGGTTAAGAATGTTCTCAGACACTATTCTAAAATGTTATTAATCCTTTTCATTATTGTTTTTAATTACTGTGGGTACTACCATGTCCCAAGAATAGGCTGCAAGGTTTAGTTTCCTTGCCTCATAGTTTAATAATTCTCTCTTGAATAGAAGAACTTGCTTTCAGAAAGATTTATCAGGTTAAAAAAAGGTTTTGATTTAATATTTGAAGATGGAGTTAGCCTCCTGCTGTGCTTTAAGCATTTGAAAACCTGCTGCAAAGTGGCATTTCAAAGACAGCTTAATATTAAATTCAGTTTGCAATATTCATATCTAATTGTTGTAAGACCTGTTGTTCTGTTAATAAGTAGCAGAATAACAATGTTATTATGTTTGGTTTTCACATGCATTTTTAGACCTTTGTTAAAGGACATTGTTCTTGCAAAGGCTTTCCTCAAAGAAAAGAAAAACATTTACATATACAGTAGATAAACTCCTACAGCTTCAGAGAGCAGACTGGGTGTTTATCATGTTGTGCAGAACTTATTTGACGCTATTCTGCTCAGCTACTCTCAAAGTACACATTGTATTCTCATTTAAGCATTGGCTAGTTGTGTTATCCAAATCAGTACATTATGAAATAAAATATACAAGAATATGAAATTATATGAATAGGAAAATATGCTGTTTTTTATGAACAGCATGTAGTCTTGTCCTCTGTGTTTTCTTCTACAGCAGAGGTAGTGTAATAAAGAATTTTATATGATTCAGCACTGATGTTATTGGGTGATTTAAAACCATTTTCCCATTGTAACTCAGCTGTTCTGCATTTTTAGAGATTGTTTTTACCAATATTACTGAAAATATCAAGAGAGTAGCTGCAGAAGTGACACTGGCTACTTCCTTCTGTTGGACGGCTTTTATCTGGCATAAAACTATTAAGCATACAGTCATTATGAATCATTAATAGCCTGACAGCAAAGTTGACTGCAGTGGGAAAAATCAAGTCAGTTTTATTATTCATTAAGACATTCCTGAAGGAGCTAACTTTTCACAGAAAGAATAGACAATAGAATTATAATATTTCATACTTATGAATGCGGTCATGTGTGAAACTGCTTTGCCTTCTTATAATCATATTTTTTCAGTTATTTATGCTAACGATTTTGGTAACATTTTTATTGCATGCATTCTGCTTAATTCAAAAACCTGTCTTCCAGGATATCGAAAGAAGGTCTGAATTTCTTTATAATAGTTAGATTATACGCCTCTTCCCATATTAAGTTTTAGCTTCTCAAAGGAATTTTATAAATTAAAATTAGGCTAACTATGAATTTAAACCTAGTCTGAAGACAGTGCCTCACACTCCTCCTCACACAGGTTTTACTGTTTCCCAAACAGAAAAGAAATCCTAGGTTTTGTAAAGATGTGTAGAGTTGTGATGCAGAATGATACCATGGAAAGAAATATCTGCTAGTGGCTTAATGGATGCAGTCCTATAAAGACAAGACCATTGAGACGTTTGGGTTTTCTATTTCCCACCCCTTCCCCCCGCTTCATTTTGGCCTCCTGTGATATGGGATAGTACTAATAGCGCTCAGCTTGGAGTCAGAGAAGCAACATTGGGACAGGACGCTGTAGAGAGATTCATGATTTCAGCCATTCTTAGGGTAAAATTTGCAAACATTTCCTTCAGATTACTGAACTAAGCCTAAGTTTTAGAGATACTTTGAATACAAGTCCATGAACACAGTCAGTGGGATTGGCTGACTTCACTTGTCTATATGAGAGTGAAACTTTCCCCCCCGAGACTTCTGTGTTTTTAAGCCAGGTACTCATCCAGCATCTCAACATCCTAATTTTGCTGTCTTCAGATTGTGAATTGCAATGCTACACAAAAACCCTAGAAGTCTAATCTAGGAAGAGGGTTTTTTGTATTTTTGGTCATAAATGTAGAAATGGATTTTCCATGCTCACATATAATAACTGTATAAGAAGTCAATAACATTGAACTTCATAAATGAGATTCCCTCATATACATGCACATGGAATAGTTTTTTATTTGCTTTTCATTTGCTCCACTTTTTGAACTTGTCTGGGAAGATGAGCTTATATGACTGTGTAGAAAAACTTTCTTTAATGGAGCAAGTAAATTCAGAGAAGCTCTGTCTTAGATATTAGTGTCACAGGTTGGGAAATCCAATGTTATTCTCAAACTTCTTAGATAGTTTGATATTGGAATTTTAAGATGAGACATACAAAAATCCATGATTGAAAACATCACATGGTAAACAGGCACATGGAGAACCATCATAACTAACATATCTGGAATTCCAAGTGCAGAATGTCTGCTTGCAAATTTTAATTCACTCAAACTATTGTAAAATAACACTTAAATATTAACAAATCTAGGTAATCTTCCAGTCCACATCATGCTTTCTTCATGGGCATGGAGACTGTGCTATTCATAAGCTGAAAAGACAGCACCAAAATTAGAGAAGTGATACTAAACCAGCACTACAGAAAAGTTAATACATACTGAGAACAATCTGTCTTCAAGTAGGTTCTGCTGTAGGATCATAGAATTGTTTAGGTTGGAAAAAACATCTAAGATTGTGTTTCCAACCGTTAACCTAGCACTGCCAAGTCCACCACTATATCATATCCCTAAGTGCCACATCTACTTGTGTTTTAAATACCTCCAGGAATGGGGACTCTGCTACTTCCATGGGCAGCCTGTTCCAATGCTTGACTACTCTTTCAGTGAAAAAGATTTCCCTAATGAAAAGCCTAAACCTCCCCTGGCACAACATGAGGCCATTTTCTCTCATCCTGTTGCTTGTAATGTGGGAGAAGAGACCAACACATAGGTCACTACAGCCTCGCAACAGGTAGTTGTAGAGAATGTTAACATCTCTCCTGAGCCTCCTTTTCTCCAGGTTAAACATCACCAGTTCCCTCAAGCACCCCTCAGGAGTGTGTACCTGATTATATGAGCAAGTGGAAAATGTTCATGTTGACAGATATTATACAACAAAAAATAGCTAGACTTGTTGAAGACATTGCTAGAAGGTTAATGATGCCGTAGTCATCAATGACCTTGGGATTATGGGCCTGAGTGACAGATAGAATGCTAGTATTCTTCACAGTGATTAGAAAGCAGATAAAAAGGGAGGGATTGTGCAGGAAAAATATCAGTGCTGTTTCAGCCATGTTCTGTCCTTGTTCCCTATGCTTGCATGAAGAGCTCTCACTGCCTCTTACTAGTTCAGTGTACCTCAGAGAGCTCATCCAGGTTCTTACATATCATCATTAGCTTTATTCCTTTCATTTGCAGTTTTAAACGGTGGTCCCTCCCTCTCACTCCTTTCCCACAACCCTCTCAGAAAGTTGTTTGAGTTCCTGGCCTCTCTGCTTTTCTCTCTTCACTGGCACTTCAAGCCCATTTGCTCTTCTCACACTGCCTTTTCTCTTAAATCTCAAAAAAACCTAATTTTTTCAGTTAATTTTTGGAGTATACATAAGACTCTTTCTTAGCACAGTTATCCCTATACCTTAACGTACAAGTATCTTGAGAACTGGTATGTTTAAGACAGAAATGTAGGCACATGATATATACTAATCTGTGGAGCAGAATATAAAACCCCAGAATAAAATCACGACTTTATTGCTGGTGTCATCCAAAGAATCTATAAATCTGAATTTTATATCTGCAACACATGAGCAAAATCTGGCCTGTATTTCTTTTTAACATATCTCCATTCTAATCATTCCTAGCACTAACTGCAAGTGTCTCAAACTTGACAGCTAGTTTAGCATTAGACAACAATAGAATATTTCATTTCTGTAAGTTTAGTTATCTTTTTAAAATTCATATTTGCTTGTAAAATACTGAAAAAGGCTTTTAATCATTTGTTGTCAAAATGCCAGGCAGGTTTTTACATCAAGAATTGGTAACGCCAAAAATTCTTTTTAAGTTGTTTTTTTTTTTTTGTATGACATATTTTCATGCTGGCTGAAAAAAGCAATAATAAAACATATAGGTTTAAAAGGAGAGGGAAGAATGAAAGATAAAGATGGGGCTCACAGCTATGTAGGGTTTCACTTTATGCAGCACATGTGGGTGTGTGGTGAACTCAAGGTTAAGAAAAGGAGATGGGGGGATGAAGGTTCAGGCCCAAGAGAAGACAAGAACCTGAAAGGAGGAGCTGCCTGAGATCAGGTCCTGTAGGAATCACATCAGAGCAATGTAAGCAGGATGGAAAATGGGAGCTATGATATGATGTCAAGCATGAAAGAAGATGAAAAATCTATGAAGGACTGGGGAAGAGGCTGAAGGAGGAGGAGGATGGGAAAACAGTAAGTTGAAACATAATCCCCTCTGCTGGCAAAACAATCTTCTCCATAGCATCTTTGGTCCCAGCTGTTTCTTTGCTACTGTTCCACTGTGATGGCTGTAAGACCTGTATGGAAACAACAGAGAAACTATTTTGTGGTACCTTTATTCTTAATGATATGTTATCCATTTGTATTTATAGGCCATCCATGCCCAGGAGCCTCTGGGCACATAACAAACTATAACTAAAACACAGTTTAGTTTTAAAAAAGGCAACATGGCCCAATTAATTCCCCAATTAATTAATTTATTCTACATAGCTTTGAATTGTGGTCTAAGGATTTTATGTAGGACATTAAAAAAAACCAGTTCCACCGACAAGACAGGTAATTATTTTATTCAATGATTTTTCTCAATGCAGAGCTATTAATAGCTGGATCACTAGTGAGGGGCCAAATTCTGCCCTGAGGTAAATCCAGCACCATTTCACCAACTTAAGGGAATTACTATTTCACTTGGATCAGAACTGGGCTGTTAAATTATAAGTGCCCAGTTATTCATAGAACTGAACTAAATTATTTTTCTTTCTTTTTTTTCTTTGTTCTTCAAATATAGAAGTTAGGTTTAAATCACAAAACCAAACCTGAAATATCCAGGTATAGTTCCTCCTCTAAGGAAAAGAGGACAAATAATCTCCCTTCTAACTCCTTGGGCAGCATCCACAGGCCCCATCTGTGTCCACACAATTCTCTTTCTGTAAAAACACAGCCAGGGCTTGACAAGACCTCAAATACAGTTCACATTGTCAGAAAACAAATGACATATGTAAGGTAAGAAGACAAAGGAAAGGCAAACATATTCAAATATTTAATGTTTAATGTACAAGGCTGCACATCTTTTCTCCTTCTCCCAAATCCAAAACTTCCCAGGCATATGTTACAAATTCATCACTAAGTAACACAAGAAAAGTTCCTATGTGTTTTGATTAGACTTTGGGTGCTCTGAAGAGGAAAAGGGTTTAGGTTTTGGGGTCACTATGTCTGTATACTGTCGGCCTGGTGGTAACTCCTCATTCTTGTGAAGGGAGGGAAGAGGTGGGGAATGAACACTGATCTGCAACTCAGAGTGGATTTCACATCCACATATTTTCATTTGCCTTGCTGTCTTTAAATACCTTATTATTACAATCACATTATCTGCTTGCCATAACTTACTTCACTGTTTTGAACATGGATCACTGACATACTAAGACTGACACTGATAAACCAAATGCCAGGCTGAAAGGGAATTTGCCTCCTACATGGCACTTTGGTAGCATCCTTGACAGAATGGGCATTAACATTTATCTGTTGCATATACAAACTTTGTGCCATGAGGTGTTACCAGGTAGCCCTGCCTTTTCTGTATTATGAAATGAAACCCATTTGTAACACATTTTTTCACATTAGCAGCAACAGAAGACCTTTGTTTCATTGTTAACATCTTCCTTCCATTACTTTCTGTCCTTTTGCATGCCTTTAGCTACAAATAGCAAAAATAGTCTACAACCCCCCAAATTCAAATTGGAGTATAATACCACACTGAGAGGAAATGTGATTTAATAACTTGTTAGCTTGGGACTAGAAAAATTCATTTTACAGCATTATTTTAGAGTGCTCAGGTGACCTTGAACAAATCCCTCTATCCCTCTCTCTGCCTAAATTCCCCATTTATATAACAGAGGCAATGATCTGTCTTTACTTGTCACTCTAAGGTTAAGTATAAAAGCATTATAAAGCTCCAACTAAAACAAAAAACAGTATCTGAATAGCAGATATTTGCAAAAGAGCAACTTAAATTTCAAGTGTATATATACATACATACATATAAAAATGTCAAGTCCTTGCTCCCTCCCTTCTCATCTCCAGAGTGTCAGACGCAGGAGAGTTAGGAAGCTCGTCAGTTCCTCTCATTTATAGACCTGGATGTTATCAGTAATTTTATTTAAAATGGTCATGTATGAGGCAGGTTAAAATTAATATAAAAATTACTGAAGATGTGTTCTTCTTTGTCTGTTACTTCAAACCCCCAGTAGAAAACATTTCTCAAAACTAAACTGCATAAGAATTTGCTGCCACTGATTAATTTACAAACTTGGGAAAAAAAGACACCCCTAAATAATGAAAATATATTTTTAGTACAAAAAGCATATACTAATTATCGAAACTACAAATCTGTAGAATGGAAACTATTTTAAAAACAAAGTAAGAGTTCCAAAACCCCATTAGCAGGAAGTCCAGTTATTATTTAACTGCAAAGCAGGACAGGAGAATCCATGTTCGGGCCATTGGGGCTGAATACAGTCTGTAACTATTTTATTGTAGTCTGTAACTGCATTCCTTTGGAGGAGCTATTACATTTCAGAACATTACTAATATGTAGTCAACCAAAAACTGTTTGAAAGTCAGGGAAAGCCACCCTTGATGTAAATTGTACTGAATAATTATGAAGAAAAAGATCTATTGTGTGAGTTAAGTGTAGAAATCTCAGATAAATGCACAGGGCATGCCACAGTTACCACACAATGCTTCCAATCCAAATAATACCTCGCTTTGCATGGGGATTGTGAGAACTGCTAGGATGCATTTTTTGCCAATTATTTTTATGGGAAAGATTGTTGTGATACTGGTATTGCACAGAATGTGTGCTGAAGTCACTCTGGAACTTGTGTTGTGACATTCTAAAACTTCTTTGACACTCATGGTATGAAATTTGATGTCCTTGAGCTTTTAAATTTAGGTTTTATAGTATCCATGTTGTGAAATCTTTGTTGCACACCCAGTTAAACCAGTTCCTTATGCATAAGGGAGTTAATGCTGCGATTTTCAAGAAGGAATTCTACACGTTCCAAAATGAGTCTCGTGTCTGTACTACACAATTGTTTTGCAAATGACACTGTCCACACTGAAATTGAAAATAATAATATTTTCCTACCCTAGAGACTAATGAATATGCTATTCTTGTGGTTATACTGTTTACTGAAGCACAGGCAAATGCCCTGACTTGTTACTAAGACGTCTGTAAGCAATTGGGATCTCAAATAAAAAGCTTTTCTATCACGATCCAGATTTTTTCATTTCCTTTAACACTCCCTTCAGTTGTACATTGGGAAAAATTGTATCTAAGAAAAGATATGGGTCTGGGCTGCCTGCCAAGGGTTTTGGGTTAACAGATTGTTTTTCCCTGTGGGGTTGACTCACTTTCTGCTTGAGACATCCACTTTTGTCTGCATTTCCTGAAACAAGTCACTTACATGCCTAACTCCTATGCATCTTGAGTGCTTCAAGAGGCATGTTGCTAATGTTATCACCAATTGTTATCACCAATTATCAACCATACTTAAATATAATATCAAGCACTTTAAAATAATTCTCTAACTGCTGTTCTCAAAATACCATTTGTTGCTGCTGTTGCTTGTCAATCACTGCCCAGTCCCACACCTCACCAATGAACTCAGCAATTTGACACATCAGTGAGCCCCATAAGCACATGGGCTGGCTACTTTGATGAATCTCCTAGTAATTTTTCATACAGGAGTTTAGACACTGTTCTGCTCAGACTCTCCTATCTGAGCAGTCCCATGCTACCTAACAGGTGATCAAAGAGTTGGGTTGTAGCAAACATGACCATGGTGGGCACTACTGACCCTGCCCTTGGGATCCAGTGCTCGTAATGTTCACACGTAAGAGAAGCATGATGCAATTCAGAACTTGCATGCCTTTAAAGTAGATCACTGAAAGACATACAACTGAATTTGACATTTTTTGTTCTTGGTTGAACTTAGGTTCGGGGGGGGGGGTGGGGGGGGGTTACACCTAAAAATTTACACCTAAAACATCCCAAAACTGCTCTTCAGTACAGTTTTACGAAGTAGCAGTGCAGTTGGTAGACAGAGTACCCTTTACAGTCTGTTTCAAATATGAGAGGAAGGATTCTATTTCCTAATACAACTGCAGAGGATGTGGTCTTCTGCACTTGCTGCATCACATCTGCTGGCTTTGTGTAGACAATCTATAACTTAAGACGTCTAAGATTTCTCTGGTCGTGTATGCTTATGCCCCTGAATAGGCACTGCAATGTCATCCACAGGAGACTATTCTCAAATTTGAGCTTTCTAGACATAAAGTGCTATAGCTGGAGAGTGTCTAAACATATGGACATGAACTTGGGCTAAGAATATTCATCAGCTTTTTCTGTATGCACTGCAAAATTTATCTGTTTACAAATTTGAACACCTGGTGGATTATTTTTTTCCAGCTAACAGTAGTAAGGACAAGACTCAGAAGTCAAAAGGAGTAGTAATTAAAAAAACTGAGTTGGGGATAAAGGTATTTGTCTATAAATCTTTTTTTTTATATGTATATTTTTTTTACTCTGGAGAAGCATTGATGAAAATATTTAATACCTGTTGAATGTGTAACTTTACTGAAAACATATTAATAATATAAAGAAAATTTTCTAGATCAAACAGTAAGTTATGTAGTGTTCCCCTAAATATACTATCTAATATATGACCCAATAAACCAGGAACTGGACAAAGTTCACAATGAAGATGACTTCTCATAAGAGTGAAATATATTGTCAGTTCAAACATATGGATTTAGAACCTGAAGAACAAGTTTTCATTTCTTTAATTTGTGGATAACAACAATAGAGCTAGTTCATCTTTAATTTTTGAAAGATGAAACACAAACTATTACAACTGCACACAGTACATAAATAGAACATCAATGATGAATTATAAACCAGATAATTTTCCTTAGTGAATAATGAACAAACGCTGAAAAGTTAACCATACCAAACTAAGCTTCCTTTTTTGAATGGCAGAAAATGACTGACAGTTTCAGCTTCCAAACTGATAATGAGTTTTGGGTCAATTTGCAGTGTACTGTGCCAGTGAAATTCAAGAAATGTGTAATATACTGAATACTCAAATTATATTTCTCAACGTCCAATTGGACTGAAAGTCTATCCTTCCAAATATGTTAACTGTATTCTTTTAGTTTATTGGGATATTCAAACATGTATTGCATCATTAATTTTGAAGCTTACATGATACTTTTATATAAAGAAAGAGCATATGTCCCCACATACCGTAAAGCTATGTATACTTCAGGTGTGTATGCCTCAGATATTTTCATGTTTGGGGCTCATGTGCCAACGATGTTTAAGGAATTGACTCTTCAATTTTATTTTTTTTGCAGGCTTTCAGGTTATGTTTTGGTTAGGCAGCAGTTAGCACATTGTTTTATAGTAGTATTATTTTAGTCTGTGATGCTTGCCTTGGTTTTGCCTCTTTACACAGTGAGGTGGTGCTCTAAGCAACATAACCTGATGCTATGTGGCCTACGTTCAGAGAGGGTTTATCCATATCAATTCCAAGACAAAATCGTGCTCAGTGAAGGAGACAATTTCTATAATGCATCCATACATAGACATGAATAATGTATGCCTGTGCTTAATTTACTACTTCCACATATTCCTTTTTAGGTATGTTTGAAGAAAAAAAGACCCAAAATCCCCTTAGTCTCTCACAGAGGACAGTTGTTTCAGAAGAGGAAGGAGAGTGACGCAAATTTTTTCATCAGCCAGTGAACAGTGCCACTGTCCTGTGTCATTTTTTGTCAAAAACTTCTTTTACATTTTGCACTGAGGCTTCTGACTTCTACTGTGCTGCCCCAGTATTTGAGTGTGTCTGGAAGCAGTAGGACTTTGGTGTTTCATAAAACTTTCACATTTCATAATGCCTTTGAAACATTGCAAAGCTTTTTGAACTGATATTGGGATGGGTGTTAAAAAAATCTCATTGATCACTGACAAAATGCTCAATATCTTAAGCAGAAAGATTGAAGCAATATTTAAAATTCTTTACTTTTTTGTCTTTCCTCTTCACTTCCTTTTCATTGACAGTGGCATTTATTTTTCATTTTTATTATCAGATGCTAACTAAAAAAATTAACAAAAGACATTATTTTTAGGGCTGGCCACTTCATGAGGAGGTTCCTGAAGTGTGTGGAGGAACATAACTGCCTGATACAAGTGACTGAGCCAGCTAGGGAAGGCTCCCCACTGGACATTGTGTTTGCAAACAGAGGAGGATGGGTGAGTGATATGATAGTCAGAGGCTACCTTGGGCACAGAAATCACAAAATTACAGTGTTTTTTATTCTTGGAGAAGTAAGGAGGGAAGTCAGCAGAACTGCCACTTCCAGAGAGGAGACTTTGGCCTGTTTAGGAATCTGGTTGACAGTCCCTTGGGAGGAAGGCCTACAGGAGAAACAAGTCCAGGAAAGCTGGACATTCTTCAAGAAGAAAATCTGAAAAATGCAGAAGCAGACTGTCCCCATGTGCTGAAAGATGAGCTGGTGGGGAAGAAGACTGGTTTGGCTGAACAGAGAGCTTTTTCTGGAACTCACAGGGGAAAAAAGAGAGATTATGACCTTTGGAAGAAGGAGCAGGTCACTCAGGAGGACTACAAGGATGTTGTGAAGTTATGCAGAAAGAAAATTAAAAGGTCCAAAGCCCAACTAGAACTTAATCTGGCCACCAACATAAAAGACAATTAAAAAATGCTTCTATAAATAAGTGAGCAGTAAAAGGAGGTCTAAGGAAAATCTCCATCCTTTATTGGATGTAGGAGAAAACATAGTGACAACAGGTGAGGAAAAGGCTGAGATACTGAGTGCCTTCTTTGCCTCCGTCTTTAATAGACCAGTTGTTCTTGGGGTTCCCAGCCCACTAAACTGAAAGACAGGGATGGGGAGCAGAATGGAGATCCCATAATCCAAGGGAAAATGGTCAGCAACCAGCTACACCTCTTAGACACACACAAGTCTATGAGTCTGTATGAGATCCATCCAAGGGTACTGAAGGAACTGACATAAGTGCTCATCAAGTCACTTCCAATAATTTATCAGCAGTAGTGCCTAACCAGGGAGGCCCCAGTTTACTGGAAGTTAGCAAATGTGATACCCATCTTCAAGAAGGGCCCAAAGGAGGACCTAGGGGATGACATACCACTCTGACCTTGGTTCTGGGGAAAAAACACAGAGCAGGCCCTTTTGAGTGTCATCCGGCATGTACATAACAACCAGGAGATCATGCCCAGCCAGCATGAGCTCACGAAAAGCAGATCTTACTTGACCAACCTGCTCTCTTGCTGTGTCAAGGTGAACTGCTTAGCAGATGAGGGAAAGGCTGAGGATATTGTCTATCTGACTTTTATAAAGAATTTTACAGTATTTCCCAAAGCATTCTCATGGAGAACATTGCTGCTCATAGTTTAGATGGGTGTACTGTTTGCTGGGAAAAAAACCAGATGGATGGCCAGGCCCAGGGAGTGACAGTGAATGGAGTCACATCCTGCTGTTGGCTGGTCACAAGTGGGGTTTGCTAGAGCTCAGTTTTGGGTGAATATTGATGACTTCAATGACAAGATTCAGTTTGCAGATGACACCAAACTGGGCAGGAGTGTTGATCTGCTGGAGGGTAGGAAAGGCTCTACAGAAGGATCTGAACTGTCTGGATCAATAGGCCATGCCAAGTGTATGAGATTCAACAAGGCAAAGTGCCTGCTATGGGCTTGGAGATTAGCAGCTGGAAAGCTGCCTGGCAGAAAAGGACCTGGGGTGCTGATGGACCACAACTGAATGTGAGTTGTGAGAAATGGAGTCTCAGAGGAGACCTTACCACTCATTCTCTAAAACTACCTGATAGGAGATTATAACAAGTTGGGGTTTAGCCTTTTCTGCCAAATAACAAACCATAGGATGAGGAAATGGTCTCAAGTTGCCAAGAGAGGTGTAGATTGGCTATTAGGAGAAGTTTCTTCATGAAAAGGATTGTAAACATTGGAACAGGTTGCCCAGGGAAGTGGTGGCTTCCCCATCCTAGTGGTATTTAAAAAACATGTAGATGTGGCATTTACAAACATGGTGTAGGTGTTAACTCGTCAGTGCTGTGTTAACAGCTGGACTTGATGATCTTACACATCTTTTCCAAGCTAAATGATTTTGTGATTATTTATAAAGTTCATCTGTGAACAAAACCATGAATGTTACCTGGTACTAAGTGGCCTACATCCTTCCAGTTCTGTCTTAAATAAAACACCTCAAAAACTCCTGGGCATTTAAAAATGCAATACTTTGAGCACAGATCGAACTGGAAAGCTGCCTAGAGCTAGCCTACTACCATCAGTTTGTGCTATTTCTCTCCCTCCAGCCTAGATCTACTTTTCTTGCCTCCAAAAATATGACCTAAAGAGAGAAGCTCCCTTAGATTGCTGTGGCTCAAGCCACCAAATATTTTAAAATAATCTAAATCAATCAACTGATGTTTTGCCTGCAATAGGAACTACTGAGGTCAAATGCTTTGGTTACATCAGCACTGTAATCAGTGCAGTTTCGAGGTGGATCCCTCAACTTTCCCAGTTACTATGCTTGGGACCATTTACACCATGGAGTGATTTGAAAAACACAAATTTATTTTCCAGTGAGTTCCAGACCAAAGGAGAAAATAAAAACCCTTAACTTCAATCAGAGGAGATGTAAAGCTCCCAGTCAAACTGTGATGTACATATTCACTCCCACAGTGCCAAACCCCTGGTTAAAACAGACACAGTCAAAGGGAGTTTTGTTGTGTTCCATCTCATGACAGTCTTGTATCTGTGGAGCCAAAAAAATAGTCATTTTACAAAACTACAGTAGATTTTAAAGTAAATGATTAGTTATATGAAATAAATTTGTCTTGGAACTCTTAGAAAGAACTTCTTAAAAACACAGAGGCTTTGTGAAGGCCGCTAATTTCTGTACTAAGTAAATGGATAATTCCCTCACTTATCTGCCTTTAGGAACTGTACAAGTTCATTTTATGTATATGTATACGTATACGTATATGTATATGTATATGTATGTGCTCTTCCAAATGATAGGGGAAATCTTAACTTGATCCAATTTTTATTACTTTCCCTTTGATATGTATTAATTTCTTATCTTCATCAGGCTGCCTTTGGCTTACTGTCATGCAGTCACCCACATATATCTCTCTGTAGTAGCTGTTGCTTTTTTTTTCGTCACTTGTAGCATGCATCCACTCACAGCACAGAAAATGCAGTGCTTTAAAGATCCTCAGAGTGGAGCTCATCCACAGCCTACCAGAAAAGTAGGATCACTCACTAGCACCTTGGTGCAAGGTCACTCCAATTCCTTCCCTCTGTTTTTCTCTCTCTGTTTTATCCCAATGAGAATTCAACAATACAATCTTGAGCGGAGTCTTCAGACTGTACCATTAGCTTATTGAGTAACTGCACCTGCTTTTAAATTTTAATGATGCATTTTTAATATGATAAATGTATTATACTTCAATGGGTTTATATGCAGGTTGAATAAACTATGAGTTTTGTTACTCTTCAAATATTGCTTTCCAAAGAACATTCTTGTAATTGTATAGCTTATGTAGTTGCACATGTTCCTGGTAGTCTTAAAATGATTGTGGTTCTGTACCAGTGTACACAAGCTACTTTTGACTGCAAATGGTAGTTAATTTTTTTTTGTTAACTTGAGAGCCATATTACTAGAGTCAGGCTTATAAAACATTTAATCTATATGGCTGCTAGGGGAGGAAGAGGTTTTTTTTCTGTTGGTTAGTTACAGCAGGATTCAGTAAAAAAAACGTTTCAGACATTTTGTTTGAAATGAGTTACTGGAATGTGTTTGTGATATTCATAAGGTTTTCTTGTACTGTCCAGATACTAAACAAAGAGTTTGAAAAATATCATAAATAGTGATTACTGATTTTATAGAGAGAAGTGGGTGGCTATAGTGAGTGATATGAATTTTACATTTTACTACTACCAAAGACTGAGGCACAAGATGCAAATACAGTTTTCTCGGGAAATTCAAATGCATAAAAAATCCCAGATGTATGTTGTTAATTTTATTTTGCTATTTCAAGTAAAGTGTATTTGATTTAAGAAATATTGCTACTGAATAGATAGCTTAATACAGAACAAATACACTTCATCAGAGTTTTCTCCAGCCTCCCTTGTCAGATTCATTAGTGGTGACGTAGAATACTTCTGCATGGTTCAAATTAGTTATTCGGACTTTTTGCTGATACTCAGTTGTTGATTCTCTTTTAAGAATTTTAATAAATGTGCCACAGGGATAAAAGCGCTTACTTCTGGACATTTATCTTCAGGGAATTAAACTGAGACCAGAAGCTCAACCTTGTTTTAGTGTAATGAGCTCCAGTTGTTGTGTTTTGGTATGTTTTAATAAGATTAATTACCTTTTGCCTAGGCTGATTCTTTCCTTCATTCCAGTGGCTAACAAAGAATGGACAGTCACTGAATTACCTGAGCAAGAAATAATATCTAGTGTAGGAATATTATCCAGCTGGCAAAGAACTAATGTTACTGGTTTACACCAGCCCCCAGGCATAAATGGAGTCAAACATCTGTCACACTGCAGCAATTTTCATCTGGCTAATGGGCTGTTGGCTCTATATGCCAACTAGTGTAACCATGACTTACTTTTAAGTATTTCAGACCACTGTAAGATGATTTTGAGAATGGAAGGGTCTTAAGCAGGTGTTAGTTGTGGCCCTTTCACTACTTCTATCAGTAATGGATTCAATGGAAAATACTTTGACCTTGGCAGGATTCCTTTCTCTTCCTTCCCTTAGAACAGATATAAGATCCCTCCAGAAAACATCTTAATTTATTAATGTCTCCAGTGGTTGCACATTTGGCAGTGGTTGCAGTTAATTTCTCTTTAAAGTCTACAAGATTAATCATGTCATAAGTCTAAGCACAAAAGTGACTACAGATGCAACCCGTTTGGTCACTATCAGGCTCTTCTTAGGAGTATGGTCAGACCTCTACTGAATGATGGTTGACAGCAAAATTGCCCTCAGTGACACTAGTTCACTGCAGCACCTTGGTCACACGTTAGCCCTCATTCCTCTGTCAGTAAATCATATTTTCCTACTTAGGCTTAGAGGGTTAACCCTAGGTCTTGGAGCTGTAACACAAGTGCCACCAAAAATTTGCAAATTTCTCTAAGTTGTAGCTTTATTCTGAATCTCAGCATGAGCAATTTGCAACAGCAGTTGGCCCAGTGTATCTATGATACTGGACTAATTCCCATCATAAAATGTTCATAGAAATTATGAAGAAGAAAATTGATAGATCAGAAATGTGGGCCTGGTTTGTTTCTGAGAGCTTGGCAAAATTTGAGAAAAAATGAAAATAAATTTCACAAACCGCTCTTCGCGGTTCAAGTCACCTTCTTCAAGGGCTGCAGTAAATTGATTTGGAGCATCACAATCTGTGAAATTAACACAAATATCTTTTCTTCAAAAATTTGGATCTGATACATGTCTGTTTTCCTCCAGCAGCCTTTATATTTTCACACTACTGATGAATGAGTGCTTAATTGCCACAGTGAAGCTGTCTGGGGTTACTTCCCAGCAGAGACTCTTGCCAAGGCCAGCTGGAATTCTGCTTGTATTATGCAGGTGATTAGTGGAAGCTGCTGTTAAACATAAATAAATAAGAAATCCCTACACCAAAAAAAAGTGTGGAGTTCAAGAAATGTGTTGAGCTCCTCTGAAGTCAAATAATTTTTTTCAAATTAGAAAAGTTGACAATGGATGAATACAGTAACTCCTGATGCACCAATAAGAAATCTGTGATCAACCCAATTTGTTACTGAGCACCACCATTTTCCCCCCAGAAAAACAGTTGAAATAGCTTCTCTCTGACTTTAAGGAATCAGACTGGGAGGTTTTTTCCAGCAATCTTGGAGTGCCACTTTAAAGTAATATGGATATCTGGGTTCTTTTCTGTTTCATAGAAACCAAAACTGTTCAGACTGATTTCTCCCTTGTCTTGGCAAACCAAAATGTTTACCAAAAAACTGGGTAAAGGATTCCTCCACAATAATCACATCACTCTTTATTAGAAACAAACTTTAGAAAATGGATGTAAGAAGGATAACTGTTCTTAACTACTATATGTATACATATAATTGTAAACAGACCAGAACAAACTGCTCCCCCAGCACCAGAGGTAAAAAAAACCAAAGGAGAACAACTCTCAAAATGGTAGGTTCCTCCTGGAGCAGTTATATTTACGGACAGTGTCAGCGTCCCACCTCGACTGGCTGCGAGATGAATTCTCAGTCTTTTCCCAGTGAGGCAGAGACGAGCGGTGAGCACTCAGATGAATTCTATCTCTCTTTCTCCCTGTCCTGTGTCCCAAACAAAGAAGGAAAGCTGAAAGTGGAGGGATAATGATACTTCTGAGGAAAACAGCTGTGACTCCTCTCTCAGGTCACTGCTGTGGTGGGGGTGGGCAGGCCATGACACTGCGGGCGACGGTGAAACTGAAGCAGCAACTGGGGCCTCAAAGCCAAAACCAGGAGAGACAACAGTGGCAAGAAAAAACTAGCTTACTCCACAGGAGCAGCAAGGAGCAGGAGGATGGCCTCTCTCCCCTAGCAGCACACACACAGCTGCCGCCTTCCCCCAAAGCCGTGTGAATGTCCCCCAAACCAAAAAATACTGTACGAACCCATTCTTTACCACACCTTACCCCAGTATGCCCCCACCCAAAATGATCAAGAAGGAATTGGTAGTAGTTAACTACTTCTTTTGTTAACTAAAGGCATGGGGAGTTAATGGCAGGGAGAGAATTTTTCCTTTAACATCCCCAAAACTACGTCATCCCTACAGGGTGGTTTTTGGGCTTCCCTTTTTACCTTAAACAATTAAAGTGTGAAAATTCATTTTGATGTGGCTACAGGACACCTAGATAAAACACTTAACTTTGCATAGCACAGTTCTTCACTAGATTCAGCTCCATTATTTCTATATATAAGCCCTGGATATCCTTGGGCTTTATTTGTTAAGAGTCAGCCACTTACTAGATACTCTTTTAGAAGTTACATAGAAAAATGTGGGGTGTTTTTTGTTTTAAAATTAGGCAGGTGTTTTAAAGGTTATCTACATCAAGGAAGAGATTAATAGAGAGTGCTCTGAAAAGAACCTTCTGCATGTGGACTAGAGGCTTACGTCATATACATGACAATTTCAAAGATAACAGCTACATATAAGATCTACTGATTAAGCTGGTGGTAGATTTCAGTGTAAGTATGTGGCTGAACAGAGAAGATATGATGTATCAATACAAGTGCTGATTTATCTCTGACCTGCAAGAGTAAACTGCAAAAGGACCTACCTGTAATCTTTGAGTTATGTTAGTACAACACCAATGCTTTTACCAAGAGAAATTTTCCACTAGTAGACATAAACTGTAACAAATATCAGTGGAGTAGGTGTATCTGCTGATTTTTAGGACAAGTGAATGAGAGGAACAGCTTTGATCTCAAAGAAAGAAGTTGCCTTAAGGTTTGAATGTGGCCATTATAGAGCTATTTCTCAAGCCTCTTTTCTGTCAGGAAGTGTCCTATAGTTCTCCCTATTATCAGCAGAATGTCTTTTTCATTTTTCCCAAAATGAAAAGAGATTGTTACTCCCATCAGCTCATCAGGCTGAGATGTTGGCTGGAGTTGGTATGTTGGTCAAGGAGTTGTTGATTATTATTAGGAGGGGGTGATGTTTTCTGAAGTTGGATGCCATTAGTTTTTAAGTCCATCGTGGATGTAACAAGGATGATAAGGGTGGACAGAGCAAAGGATGCCAGATATGTTTTGATTAGTTCAGTGTGGAGGGTGGTGGAAGTTTTGGCTGCTTTGAGCTGCAGGGTTGCTAACCCTTCGAGGCCAATTTTTTTATGTCAAGATAGATCAATTAAGTGGGAGGTGATTTTTTTGTCCGTTATGTAGAAGTTGGGTAGAGCTGAGATGGTATGTTAAGGGGTTGAAATATCCAAGGGTTGATGAGACATCTAGCAAGTGGGATTTACAAAAATATTCCTAAAACTGCAGTCCCTCGTTTCCTGGTTTCTTAACTGGTTAGTCTATTCCTAAATTTTATTTGAAAAAAATTTCTGGATAACCTGAGCACCTTTCCAAGGGAATGGTGATCCTCAGAACTCCTGGCCTTTCTCTACCACAGGGCATTCAAACCCTGGGATGATCAATGGGAGAAGCATGTTTAATTTCGAAAAAGGAAGGTGAGAAAGGATCCTTTGGCAAGTATTGCAGATTTCAGGACATCCCCACTGCTAGTTCCTCTCAAACAGACTGGTGTGCAAGCACTACATAGCACTAATATATGGGTATGTCTCAGTACAAAGTATCCAAAATTATGTTAAATCTTTGTTATGGCTCTCTACAGCAATATTTTAACTTTTTTTAAAAAGTGTTTGATGTGAGATCCTGTCTCATCTTTCAAGGGGTGATGTCTGTTGAGGTGGTGCTGGAGGACTACATAAGATGGAAGGATCTGGACCTGGCACAGATTTGCCCATTCTGCATTTTGGGAACAGTCACTGTTGACTTGTCTTCAGATGGTGCTTATGCTGTTTCTGTAAGACCTAGTGAAACTATACAGACTTATGGCAGGGTATGAGAGAGCAGTTAAATTGAATGGTTCATATAAAGCAATATAATGTTCAAACTATCTTCCTTCTCATCTTTCATTTGCAATATATATTTTCCCTTCAGTCTGTGAATCTGAGGAAGCCCAAATATTGCAGTCTGTAAACTGTATGCTCCATGCCTTTGTGATCAATGGACACAGGTGCAAAGTCTGTAATACACATTATTTTTGGAAACAGCATGTTTTAATGCCTCCGCACCAATATTTTTCTCAGAATTTCTCATTTATATGAAATTTGGAAAATTTTGATATTCGGTGATGTTGAAACTGAAATTTTCAAAATGGAGGCTCTGTTTGCCAACAAATCTTGAAAGTGTAGGGGAGATTTCCCATTTTTCTATGTTTATTAAGAGACCATATTTTAGAACATTAATTTTAAAATATACTGGCAAGAATATAGGGCCCAACATTTTAATTTACATTATACAAGGTGCTTAGTTTTAAAAATTATCACATTGACTTGGTGGCCTTCTTGGAGACATGGAGGGGTCAGGGTTGTGCTGTTGCTTTGTATAAATACTTACTTTTTTAAGCTCTTGAATTTTCCAGAAAGAGTAACATTTTAAGCTATCATATTAACAATTATTCTATTACATTCATCAAGAAATATTTAAAAGTGATATTATCTGAGTCACTTACTATAAGCATACCTGCTAATATTGTTTTGATCACATTTTACTGCAATTTAAACTGGAATAAACAATTAATAATGTCAGATGAGATGTCTTCATGTATAAATTTAGCAACTTGAACCACCAGGTACTTAAAATTCATCTGGCCTTTTTTTTAATGGTTTTGATGCTACTGGTGGGATTCTTCTCCACTTTTGTTTGTTATTAACCTAACCTATAGTTACAGTGAAAACAATAGGTGTCTTTGAAGAGTGATTCATTCCAGTCTAAGATGGATGTCTAAAACAGGTTGGATGAAATATCCTCTAATAGTGTCTACCTCCTCACAGATTAATGAAGAGATAGGTGGCTCTCAAGTTTTGATCTGAGAAAGGCAAATAAAACCCCCAAGATTATTACCAGCAAAATTGCTGACAGGAGGATTCATATTGCTTTTGGAAAATCTGTGAGATCCACAAGCTGAAAGAAGTTTAAAATTGTAAATGGAGTCTGGATGACACACTAAGACTGAGTGCCTGTGTTTGAAGTTGTGAATATAGTCGGAAATAATGATTTATTCTCAATTGCTATATCTTGTTGCTTCTGTATGAAAAATTAAGGATGGACTTTTGGGAAAGTAAAATATTGAGAACCCATTGTAAGCTTTTTACTGAAAATAAATGGGATATTTGGGAGATCTTCACTTGTTATACTAGTAAATGGTCTATAAGTCACTTAAATCTTACTGGGACTTCTGCCAGTACAAATACATCATTCTTTTTAATTAAAATACTAGTACTACCCAAAAGCACTAAAATCCATAAAAATTTTTCTAAAAAAATGTCCTTATTAATGTCAAATTGTCCTTTACCTGAATCAGGGATGTCATTTTTATCATGTTATCATTCCAAGAAGAAAAGATAATGTTGCCTAAGGCATTATTGCATACACATGTATTTAAATAAATATGCATATATGATTTTTCCAAGATGTATTTAGAAAAACTATGTTATCATATTTAAGCAGATTCTCCCTTTTTTAAGACTGAGTTCTGCAATACTTCTTTCCATAAGCTCACTCCTTAAACAAATAATTTATAAAGCACTTGTCTCATGAACTGGGTTCGGATTAGTTTGTTTAGACACAACAGTTTTCATAACTGTCACTGCACATTGAGTTTCTTATATTTGCTTTGGACAGCAAACTGCCAACTACCTGCAAACGCTAGCAACTTCATGCAATTTGTTTTGGCAAAAGGTCACCATGCAGAAAATTTTCTGTAAGATGTGGCAAGTCAGATTTCATATATACTATCCTCACTGAAACTAGGGCTTGAGATTGGTGTTTCTCCAATACTCATCAAAGCTAGAGCAACAAAGAGAGAAATGCTAGTCAGGTTGCTCTACCCTTTCACTGTTAAAATGTACTGCACTGTTTAATATCTGATCATGGTAAAGTCCTGTGTAGCTCCTACAGTTAAATTAGGTCTGATCATAGGAAGAGAACATTAAGTAAGATTTCAATCTCAGCTGCATTCAAAATAATTCCACCAACTAAAGTTAATATATTTACTTTAATGCAAATAAGTTCAAATTCATAATCTTATAATTTGTTTTTATTTTTTGAAGGAAAATTTAGCAGTTCACATTGATAACCTCTAACCTTTCTTTTATCTGTACATCACTGCAGAAGGAAGTGTTGTTTTCTGTTCTTTGTTATGTCAGCACATTTTTCAAGATTCCATATTAATCGGTATCCTACAGATTCTACTGTCTTTTCCTATAAACAGCCTTATAGATAGATATGAGGTATATGTCCAGTTTGAGGGATATATTAAGAGATGAATACCTTGAACTGCATGCAAAAGCATCCAGATGCCTATGCTGATGTTTTCTTATTCTCTTGTTCTTCTTTTAAGTTTTGTTCCCCAATAACTTTACTAGGAATTTTTGAGTTAGAGTTCTGGGTAGGTCAAAATGCTCTACCCACACAAAAACGCATTTGTCAGTCTTTCCCCCAATATAATACTGTAAGCTCCTTACTTAACTGTGGATCTAAGGTAGGTTCAGACCTTTCAGTGAATGCTCTGCTGCACACAGAGTCAGAAAGGACACCAGTAACCAATCATATATGAGTCCAAAATACACTCTAATCCATGGAACACAACTTCCTTGGCAATGTGGAAAATGATGTTAGATTACAACAAAATTATGAACCACTTATATTCAAGACCAGCAAGACCCTGAGGTTTGCTCGTTCAGAAGGAATCAAAGACTCCTCCATATACATGTATTTTAAAGAAGTGCATTGATTAGATAATTATTCTGACATTGATGCTGAAGGCATTTATAATCATGAGTTAATGTATAAATGGCACACTACCATTAATGACAACATTCACAAACATGCTTTTTAGTTTTGATTTTTATTTACATCCCTCTATTTCAGTTATTGACCATTTACAACACCAAAGAGGCATAGAAGTGGAAGGCGGAGAAAAGTAGTCTCAGATTTCCTGGTTAGGGCTCTTTCTGAGAAAGTGAGTGATAAAACTTTGAGCTGAGCTTGTTAAATGTTAATTAAGCTACCCTTTTGTTTTTGTGTAACAGGCTCGTACTCCTGTACCCATTCATAGATGACTGTTCCCAGTCCCTGCCTCCCACAGCTTCCTGTTCTTTTCTCTGTCCAGTCAGGCTTCAGTCTACTACTACTTAGGCCAACAGATTAACTGTTCATGTGACAGTTGTCTAAGAAAGAAATCCTTTAGGGAGAAGGTGAGAAGAATGTATTTTTCTCGATTTCTTTGAAATTGATTGCCAGTTATGTTTACAAGGCAAGATGAGAATCCTGGCATAGTTACTCTGAATCTCCTCTGAAGCAGTAAGTGAGTCAAGACTTGCCTTCCTAGTGAATCCTCTAGGCACTAAACTGTAAGATGAAATCATACTTACTACCAGTTGCATCCAGAAATGAAAGGGTGGGTTGTCCTTAATTTCTTGAAAGAAAGGATAGGGACACTGATTTTCTGAGTCAAATCCTGACTCTGGATTCCCAGTGAACACAAATGAGATTCCCAGTGAACATAAATACTTTTCTGGAGGTCTATATGATATACGTACTCCCCAACAGTCATGTTGATAACCATTATTTTAATTTAGAATTCAAGGACATGACTGCCAAGATTAAATCATTTGCTTATGGATAGTCACCATGCTAGAAAAGTAAGGACCAAAGTTAGAACTGTCTTCCTTGTCTGTTCTTCTAGTCATTGCATTCCAGAATGAAATATCAAAGTAAACCTTAGAAGTCAAATCCCAGCAGTGCTGGGAGTTATGGCTATGCTGTAAAAGCAACAGAGATAGAACAAACACAAGCTTTCATGAAAGTCTGGGGTGAAGGCTGCATTCCTGACTCATCACATCATTTTGTTTCCTCCATTTTTTATTACTTTATGTTTTCATGTCCTTCAGAGGAGCATGTTTTATTGGCTAAGTGTTAGGAGTCAGAATAGTGTGTTCAGCTTCTTGTGGACTTGCTCTTTAGGGAAGCCACTTACAGTTTTCCACATGCCACTCATAAGATGGGTTACTAGTACTTATTTATAGCAACAGATAGAGCTAACATAAGCTGCAAAGTGTGTTGATATTCTTGACTAAAAGGTGCTGCACAAAATGCAAATTATTATTGTTTCTCTTCTCTTCATCATGACACCTCTTGGCTCCAATTTTACCACAGTATGCTCTTCTGTCTCTCCTCAGAATTGTGTTATGTTGTTCTCCTTGCTCCCTCCTATCACCTCATCTTTCCTTCCACATCAAGAAGCCTTTTTCAATAATAGTTCTGGCATTTGGGCATGAGGAGCATGCCCCACTCAGAAACAAAATAATATTATATCACTATAAAATGTGGTTATCTTTGGTTCAGCTTTGGATGCCATTTGCAATAGTTCAATAGACTATTCAGTAGAATAGCTGAGGATGAGTCTGACTCCTTTAATTTTTATCAGACTTATTCCTGCGTAACTCCATTGCCTCCAACAGCATTCAGCGGATTTTAAATGAGTAGTAATGTAATAAATATAGCTGAGATTTTTTTAAGTATCCACAGGAGATCAAGTGTGTACCACATGAGTGGGCTGTACATTTTTGTCATTACCAGCCAAAACAGTGAGGCCTCTGTGGAACTCGGCAGCCTCCAAAGGCTTAGATAAAACACATAAGCACTGAGGATAAAACAGTGAAGATATTAATTTATTACAATTGTGCAAAGAGAATTTGCCAATTTCAGGACAAACTGTAAGACCCTACCTACTGGCAAAGCTTTTCAATTTTTACAAATATGGGTGCTGCTAATACAACATATTTCCTGTAACTTCTTGCCATGGGAAGCAGCTTAGAAGCATGGGGAGCAAGAAAAATCCTAGTGTTTCTTCAAAATTTTCCTGATATGAAGGCACTAAATTGAGTGGGAATAGTGAGCCAGATAGAATTCTTGCTAGGTTTGCATCAAATTATTTCCAGCAGCATTTGCTATTTACATAACACAAGTGAAATATTTTAAGGTTCTCTGTCCAACTAAATTAGTCACTGTGACCTCAGTGAAAGTACTTTTTTTTCCTTTTCAAATAAATTTGATAAAGGTTTTCTAATTCCTAGAGATAGAAGTAAAAAGTTTTAAAACTATTCATTATTAAAAAGAACAAAGAGTCAGCCTAAGAAATTAGAATTTAACTAATTTCTTTAATCAAAATATTCAAAGACTTCTCCTTGAAACAGTGATAATCAATGTGGACTTGGGTTAGAGAGGTCACAATTAACTAACTTACAAAATTTTTTTAGACATTACTGCCATGAGAGTTGAGAAATTCAGTGTATGTGCTGTACTTAGATTTTAAAAAGGCAGTTGACAAGGTTCTATACTAGAGATAAATTTTTCAGCTGCCGTCGTGGAATGGACTGGCATAATAGCAGAAGACAAAAAGTTACCTGAATAAAGATGTTTCATCCTATTAAAGAAGGAAACAGTGGATTAAATATATAAAATAAGAACAAATTTGAAACCTAGTTCTCTAGATCTCCCAACCTGGAGAGTGTGCATGACTACAAAAGGGAAACCAAACATTGAATGAATCCATTTTTTTGCTTACTCCACTTCTCAAAGGGCAGGAGGTGTATGGACCTGTCAGGGGTGGTCTCACACAGATGGAATTTAGATCTGTTGTACCTGCATTATTTGACCACAGTAGCACTTATGATGAGACATAAACACTTATTTTAACAAACAAGTCTTCTAAGTTGTCAGTGATTTTAATGTCCAGCAAACAATGACTAACAGAGAGTGCTTCCAGCTCCCCCACACTGCAGCACAGTGATAGGCATCGGGGTTCTTCCCAGGAGCAAGGAATGAGGAAGAAGTGGGTCTGAGTCAAATGAAACCTAAGCCAGCAAAGCCACAAGGCAAGAAATGTGTTTGCAGCAAGTTGAGATGCGAATTCTATAGGGTTACTTGTGCATAGGACAGAGGGAAAGAGAGTCTGTAGCATGGATGAAAGATTGTCCAACTCCCTTCCTCCAGATACTACTCCACAAAGCTCTTCCACTTGGTGTTTGTGCAGGGTTCACTTCTATGCTATGTGTGGCAAGTATTTTCCTGTAAGACAAGAAAACTTGACACCAAGCATAAATACAAATATGTATACTAAGATTAAATGTGAATCAATTTGCTATTGCACCAGCACTCCACCAATAAGAAGAATTACATTAAACTGGTAACACAGTATAACTGAATGGTTGTATAAGGGACAGTGATGGGAAAAGAGCAAGAAGCATCTCTGAGCTGAAGGAATAGGTATGTCTGTTTGTGGAGTAAAAAATGCCAAGGGAAAAACCCACCGTAGATGTGTTGGTCTTATGCATTCATTGCATGATCTTATTGTATCGTTTTACTGCATGGTGTTAGGTCTTTATTAACTAGCCCTAGATGGTTGAGGTTCTCAAAGTATGTAAATAAAAGCATTCTAGGAGTACTGTGAAAAACAAACAAGATAATTATTATAAAAATGGTACTCAAAACTTATTCCATTTTTTATTAAATTCCAATGCTATACTAATATAACATTAAGAATGAGATTTAATCTGAAATATTTAAACCAAAGCTTTGTTCAGAAACCCTCACACTATCCCCATAGGTATATGCATAACAATAGGTTCTTTCATTATGTACAGAATTTTTGCATCAATCACTGAATAATAATTATTTTCTACTGTAGCTTCACCCCAGCCTACCTGGAGTTTCACAACACTGCAGTAAAAAGTTGCTTTCTGAATAGGCAGCTCCTCAAACAGGCAGTGATCTACCAGATGCTAAGAGGATACACAGAAACATGAGGGAGGGCTTAAGCCAGTATATAGGAGAGAAACCAGATGTGTAAGAAACATTATACAGGTACTGTCAAAAATGAGGAAAGAAATACCTTGAAGGAGCAGATGGGTGGACAAGGTGACAATAATATCAAACAACGAAACAGACAACAAAATGCCTGGGAGGTGGAGGCAGGGGGTGGTAGAAAGGAAAATTCACAATACTTGAAGAGATAAAAACAGGTAAATATGAAAATTTTTGGAAATAATGAGGCACTCATGGAGTTTTCTAAGATATGCGTATGCAACTGCAACAAGCGTAGTAAAGATTACATCAAAAGTAATAATTGTTAGAGCTCTGAATTTATCAGGGTCCCAAACAAGTTAGTTACTATGGTGTACAACTGCTTCTAGAATTATAGATGATCTCAAAATGAAAGCTACGAATACCCAGATCCTTTTAGGTACTGTTTATAAAGTTTAAAAAGACTTATACAGTTACATTAGTTCAATCTTAATCAATCTACAGCATTTTAAACCAGGCATAAAAGAATCCATGTACAAAGCTGTACTGATTTTATTGATATTATTCAAACATAAATAGTATATTTAACGTTTAGCTCACATCATGCAAAACTCTTGTATAAACAAACCATAGTTAAGTTGATTTGCAGTTGTTACCAGGTGACAATATCTGCATTCAGTTTTCAGTGGACCCTAAGGTTTCTCTCGCAACAGTGCAAATTTTTGAATTGATTTTTTATTTAGGTATTTTCCCTCAAAAATCTCAACAAACAATGGGAGAAAGAAAATAGATACCAGCCTAGAACAGCTTCATTTTTGCAATAGTCTTGATCTGTGTTTGATAAATGTTGATACTCAGGCAAGGTGAGTGTTTCAATAGCTTTTTCTATGGTTTTCTATTCAATTTGCATGAATTAAAATAATTGACCAAGTAGAGAGTACATTAAAATCCTAGCTACTATATCTTTGGCAGGTATAATATCTTTGGGTAATATTAGAAAAGGGATCTGCCTAAAGGGTATTCACTTGTTTACAGCAGATTTGGAGAAAGGCAAAATATCAAAATTAGCAACAAAGTAGGCAACAACTTGGAGGAAAAAGAGAAGCAAGACTAAATAAAAAAAGTTAAAAGATTGGTTGATATGCTTTCTTGCACAGTTCCTATAATAATTTTTAACAGAGTGTCTTCTGAGTTATGTTGTTGTAAAAGAAAGGAGAAAACAGGATAAGGTTAGGATAAATTGACTAATAAGAGCATGAAATCAGCCAAAGAAACTATAAGGCATCAAAAAGGTAGTGAAAATAATCTATTGACAGCCTAGGTAAGCATTGCTAAAAATTTTAATGAATTCTGAACCTCAGTGTTCACAAAGGAGGATTGGGAACAGATGCCAGAAACAGACATAAATTTAACAGCAGAGGTGGAAAGCATACTGAAGAAACTAAAGATGATGCCGGACGAGGTGACCTAGAAATTAGAACATTTAAAGACTGACAAAACTAAAGGACCAGAAGGTACACATTTGATGAAGCGTCCCAGAAGAGATAGGGAAACCTTTAGGAAGTTTATTTATAATCTCTTTGGAATTGAAAAGGGCAAAGTAGCACATATTTAAGAAGAGATCTAGCTGAAATCTAGAAAGCTTGACTTGTATGAGAAAAGGTGAACCAAATACTTTGAAAGGTAAAGACATTAATTACTTACATGAATTTTCTAAAGCTCTACAAGACCATGTGTGTGAATTTTAAATTCACTCTGAAGTTCATTTTTATCTTAAAACCATATGAATGGTTATTTATCTAATAATACTTTTAAGTTCTGTGTTTCTTAAGTTTGGTGCTCTTTCTCTGTTAATGAGCTCTATAAAATGACAGGTGATCACTAGTAATGTATGTAGACAATGGAGACTTGGCTACATAATTTCAACAATAAGAAGACATTGGAAGCATTGGATCATGTACTCTGAGAGAAAAAAATCTGTAAGATGTCACAGAATTAACAATGAGACTGGGCCTAAAAATATGAGACTAAAATGTAAGCTTTATTCTTTCCCCTCTAAAGAAGTACCACCATTTGTTTGTGATACTGAAACTCTGGCAGAACTGGGTCTCCACAGTTCAAGAAAGAGGTGGAGAGGTGAACTGAAGAGAGTTCAAAGAAAGGTCACAAAAATGATGAAAAAGGTTGGAGAATCTGTCCTATGAGGAAAGACTGAAGGAGTTTGGTCTTTTCTCCTTGGTGAATAGAAGACTTAGGGTGACCTTTTCACTGTATCATAGTACTTAAAGAGCAGCTACAAAGATGAAGGCTCTCTCTTCACAAAGAAGCACATGGAGAAGATCAGAGGTAACACATTCAAGTTTCACCAGGAGAGGTTTCATCATGATACAAGGAAGAAATTTTTACAGTGAGAACAATGAGTCACTGGAAGTGAAGTTCTTGCCTCTGGAAGTGCAATTAGACAGGATGCTAAGTAATCTCATCTAGGCTTCCTTTCCCATAAAAAGGTTGGACCAGATGATCTTTCAATATCCTTTCAAACCTGGGCTGTTCCATAATTCTATTACATCCTGAATTGGTTCATTTACCAATGAACTCATTCCTTTGGTGAGTTATGGAAATGTGTACTCTTTTGTCAACAATGAGGAAATGCTCACTAAGGCACACACTCAGGTATTTTCTGTTCTATGTGCTGGAGATGCTTTTGGTATTCCAGGGAGTTAGTTACCTGTGTCTCTGTTTTGGGCTACGTGTTTTTTTAAGGCTCAATCTGACATTTCCAGGCATTTTCTCTGCAGTACAGAATATCCTAGCCCTACACTATGCACGTACAGGATGCTTGAAATGGCTGCTATTTCCAGTACACAACTTCAAAAACATAAGTCTGGCCCTGCATATGATTTTTAACCCTCTGAAAATACTAAAGTTTTCACTCATTCCTGATTTTATCAAATGATTTTCTTGTGATATAATCCTCTAATCCAGAAGTCTTATGAACTTAATTAAATTCAACAAAAAGAAACTATGACAACTACAGAACTGAGATACTTTGCTTAGTTTGCAAAAAAAGGTTTTAAAGAAATTCAAAAGGATAAGAACAGGCAAAAGCTACCAAAAAAAATTATCTATAGAGTTCCTAAGAAATGTTTTTCAGAGAACTCAAGAAGAGTTTGCTGCAGACCTGATGATCTCTGGTACTGGCAGTATGATACATTAATGTCCCAAGGATTGACATATATATTATAAAGGGTAGTTTTAAGTTCTAACAGTGGTGAATGAGGAAAGTATCAGACAAGTATAAGGCCAAAGTAACACTATTAAGACAGATTTCATTCACCTTATATAAAACTAACCTGAAACACAGAATGTGCAGTAACACACTGAAATTTGATGACTGCACAAAACTGGAAAATAAGTCAAAATGAATGAGGTGGACACTAAAATAAAGAGCAGTTGGAAAGGCTAAGACCAAGGACAGATATATGATTATGACATAATACAGAAAAATATAAGAGAAAGACACTGAAGTTGAAAAGGAAGATTTTCAATTTTCAAACAGCAATATAGAAAATCTAGTGTAGCACAATATATCACATAAACCTTTGACCCATTGCTTATAAGCAGCAAATTGTAAGAAACCGAAACTAGGACTGCATAAGAAGGGTGGGGAAATGTAATTGAGTGCCACAATGTCCTTATCTGCAAGTTGGAGACACCTGGGTTTGCAGGGTGGACTATTTGGTGAATAAGAAATTAGATGGATGGACATAGCCAGAGCGATCCAGTCAAGCTCTCTGTCTAAGTAGAGGACAGTGAGCAAATGATGGCCCTCAGGGCTCTGTCCTGGGACTAGTGCTCTTTAAAATCTTTATCAATGACACAGACAATGAGATTGCATGCACACTCTGCAAGCTTGCAAATTACATGAATCTGAGCAGTGCAGTTGACACAACAGAAGGAAGGAATGCCATCCACAGGGACCTGGGCAAACTTGAGAAGTGAGCCTGTGAGAACCTCATGAGATTTGGCAAGTCCAGGTGTAATGTGCTGCTGTGGCAATCCCAGACACAAGGACAGACTGGAAGAAGTCTTTGACAGCAGTTCTGAGGGGATGATTGAAAAGGCAGCAATGCGCACTTGCAGCCTTCAGCAGTGTTTCTCCCCCTCTAATCTGCCCTCATGAGACCTGGAGTACTGCATCCTGCTCTGGGGTCCTCAGCATAAGAAAGATGTGGACCTGTAAGTGTGTGTACAGAGGGAGGGGGGGTCACAAAGATAATCAGAGTACTGGACCACCTCTCCTACAAAGACAGGGTGAGAGAGCTGGGGTTGTTCAGCATTGAGAAGAGAAGGTTCTGGGGAGATCACATTGTGGTTTTCCAGCACTTAAAGGGGCTTAAGAAAAAAGAGGGAGATTGAATTTTACATGGGCAAATAGCAATCAGGCAAGGGGGAATGTTTTTGAGCTAAAAGAGGAGACATTTAGTTTTGATGTAAGGAGAAAATTCTTTAATGTAAGGGTGATGAGGCCCTGGAACAGGTTGTCAGGGGAATTTGTGGGTGTTTCATCCCTGAAGATGTTCAAGGCCTGGCTGGATAGGGCCTGGAGCAACCTGATCTAAGGTGGCATCCTTGCCCATGGTAGACGGGGCTGAAACTAGATAATCTTTAAGGTCCCTTCCTATCCAAAACATTCTGTGATCCTCAGTTGAACCCCTATACACAATGAGCTGAATATCTGGATGGGAATGTGGCTAGTTGATCCTGGTTCTTGTGCCCATCTTCAGATATCTCATGTTATCATGTAGAGACAGAAGAAATGCAGGATATAACCAATATGAAAATCCTGGGTTGACTTCAAACTATCTGTACTTAGCTGCACGTTTCTCACATGAGCATATAATTTACCAGTGAGTAGTTCCGTTAATTTCAATGTAAACTGAAGACAATGCAAAGTCGTTAGAAGCAGTGAACTTTTGGCAGGTTTTTAACACTTTAATTATAACTAATAAGTGTGGTAACAGGTTTTTGTGAAATGGTACAGCAGACAACATAGGGAAAAGACAGTGAATATTTTTTTTGAAAGACATCTGCTTTTTATAGTAATTGGGATATAAACAACTAAAATCAGGGTTTTATACTAAAAGGGCAAGCTAACCTTACTAATGGTGATTACTCACTGTATAATAGAAAAGGAAATAAAAGCTTTTTTATAAAATGTATCAAATCCTAAGAGTGCTGTTAAACTCATTAAAGAAAAAATGAAGTTAGAGAAACTGGTCTTATTTTTTTCCACTCCCAGTAGAGTTCATTTCTACTTCAACAACTAAGCCAAGGTCACATTTAACTCACTTCAATTTCACCCAGTGCACAAGCTAATGTCAATTGTACAGCTGCCATGCAGAGCTAAAGACTGATGGTTAGACAAAGCCATTTACACAAGGCTGGGTCTTTCATCTTCTCTCAGCTAGTGACATAAGAAAGCACTGAGGTTATTCTCAACTAGAGACTAAAACTGGCATATTAGAAAAAATGTTATTCTCCTTAGCTGTCACACAAAGGATCTGAAGAAATGTAGAAATGTTTTTTTCCTTGGTCATCTAGGGAGATCACAAAGTGACTCTAATAGCCTTCACTCTGAAATTTTCACATGGTTTAAGTGATTGCCAAGTCTGATATTTTCCATTTACACTTCATTGCCATCAGAAAAAGAAAAAAATCAATATACCTACCTACTCAAGTGTGTCACAGGATGAGCTTATAAAAGAAGACATCAGTCTTTTTAGGGCATGAAAAATATACTTATTCAAATATATCTTATTTAAAATGACATAAATTGCAGTGGTTAGTCAAGATTCGATTTCCTCTAAAATATAAGACTTAAAATATTCCCTGACTTGCCAAGGAATAAGAATCCTTCAAACTGTTGATATATACAAATGTACTCGTTTTCTCTTGTAAGTTATACCTGCCAGAGTGTACCAATATTAGTGACTACCTTCAGGAATTTTAAAGGGAAGGTGAGATTTAACATATTATCACATTTTTCTGAGATGCTACAAGTAACTGGAACTTTGCCAAAACATGGGAGCAATAGTATTTTTTTTTATTTCAGTTATACTATATGTGTGAATTTGAGTTGCCTTAGCTTGTTGGCCCTAATATGATTCCACTTGATGTCATGCTGTCTAATAAGCTCCACAACCCTAAGCAGAGCTATTTTCCCCTTGCATGCTATAGCTCTTTCATATTTTATCTGTCCTTTTAAAGATTTCTAGGAATTTCCATGCAACAGTATGCAATGTCTATTTCAGATTAATATAATATCATAGGCACAATGGAATTGTCTTGTCAAACATTTGACTGCTTGGCCACTGTCAAGAGCATTTGACAAGTGAGAACCAAATTTGTCCCTGACTGTTTTGCTCTCAATGGAAGTTGACAGGTCATCATTCACCTTAAGATGTCGTTTCAACCCCATTATTGTTTTTACCTTGTTTTAGCACCTCTCTCTGGCAAAGGTAGTAAGTAAGATGTTGAAGAACTGACCTGGTACTTCAGGCTACCTGCCATCAAGTACTGAATAATAATGGAATTTGTTTGGTAACAAATTGAGCAATTGAATATAGACATTGAAGGGGTCACCTCTGTGATTTGTCCCATCTCCAGCTGGTCAATCATCTAAAAAGGCAGAATTACCAGGGTCAATCATAAACCTCTTTCCCCTATGTGGTAGCACAACACACAACCATACAACTACTAGGCCATCCCCCACAGTTACAAGTATTTCAAGGTCAATTTATCAATTTAACAGCTTCATCTTCTTAATCACTAAACTTCTGTCTCTTTGAGCTTGTGCTGAAAGACTGTGGCTGCTAATTAAAATGGAGCTTTACTAGCAAGTACACAAATTAGATCCTGTCAGTAAGTTTATTCTAACTATTGGTCATTTCTAAATGCCTTTTTAATCCCCTAATTTTTACATTAAAATTCAAAAGCCTAACAATCTTAATCACCCCTACATCAAATTCATCATTAAGAACAGGAAGCCAGATGGTATAATTTTGATTTACCGGACTTCAGCGTGAATTAATGTACTGAGTGCCGATAATGAATACATCAAACCTGATATTGCAGAAACCTATGAATCTGGCATGTTAAATTAATAACACACTTTGCACAATGAAAGCATGTAAGCTCTAATAAAATGGAGGAGTAATGGTCCCTTTTATTTTAAATGGTCTTTATTAGCCTGCAGTTTTGACTCCTAAAAAAAAAGGGGGTGACTATTATGCTTAAGAAAGTTCTGTTTCCTACCTGTTCTTCTTTTTTTTTTCTGTAGGTGTGAATTGAAATGAAAATAAAAATTCACCTGATTGCAAACTTTATAGTTGTGAAAGATATATTGGTGAAGAAAGCGAATTGGTTAAATCCATTCAGTTTGTTTTGAAGTTATGGTTAAAAATTTGAAATACATTTCAAAGTTGTAGTACAATGTTGTTTGCTGCATGCAATAATTATTCATTGCATGGAGTATGTAATGAATTATACATATTATGCCAGGTTTTTTCTTATATTTTTCTTACATTCTTTTATTTCTAATGTGTATTGCATCTTGTTGCCATATACCTATAGTGAATATTAAGCTGAAAAGCATTTTGTTAGAACAGAGGGTCAGGAATTGGTTTTACTGAAGAATGTAGGAATCATACATTTAGAAATAGTTGCTATAAAAAAAGTACTAGCTAGGTAAAGTCCACCACATTTTCTGTTTATCTAGCTATTATATAGCATGGAGATGGCATAGAGATTAGTATTTTTGGAAGAAAATTAATGGGTATCAAATTTGAACCATAGAGTAGCTTGTATTATGGCAGTGAGAGATTACATAGGTATGAAATTACTTAAATATAACACTTCTGAACACATAATTTCGCATTTATTTAGTGTAAATTAAAAATGTGTTGGTTGTTACATACTCTTGTAGACCTATAAATACAAGGATCCCACCTAATTCCTAGTCACACCACTGACAAAATTGCCTTTGATTTTAGTGACAGCAGGATCTAGCTCAGATACTTAACTGGGATTTGCAGCTTCCTTTTCAGGTATATAGTGGTAACACAAATAGAAGTAGTTTCACCAGTATGAATTCTAGCTCTGAAACGTGGCTGAGTTTTTTAACTTCTCAATGAAATAGAGTTTGGAATGTTTTTACACTGAATGAGCTAAAATATGCAAATGTAGGTCCATAGACCATAAGGCAGAAAGGCAGGATGAGACTGGTTTCTGTTTTGGAAAGCAGAGACTGTTTGCTATAAAAGCATTTAGAGAGTTAGAAGATGCCTAGTCCAGGCCTGAGCAGGATAAAGCTGACTGAACGAGTTAACATGAGCATAAACATTTCCCCGGGTTTATTCTGTATCTCAATTTCCACACAGTAAGTGAATGTTTCAACAGTCTCAGTGTAGCAGGAGGAAATATATTCAAATAGTGAGGGTAGGCTAATATCAGGGAAAACATTGCAGACGTGAATTAGGTGCTACTTTCCAGCTAGTTTTCCTTATTGCATGAGTGTGTTCTTGCACTTACCACCATGGCATACAATTTGTACTGCTTAGAGCTAAACTACTAAGATGGATTCCAAAACAAAACAAGGGATGCATTACGGATTTATCTAGAGAGGATATAAAAAAATCTCTTATGCATCTTCTTTATATATTTGGTGGTTTTACCCTTCAAAGAAGTAGTACTTTACAGTATTTGGGGAAGATGAGAAAGATAGTTGATCCCACCCCCCCCCACTCCTCCCCCCCCCAAAAAAAAAAAGAATTTATGCTGCAATCCATTCTAGCAACTTGGATAAAACCAGTCCGTTGTTCCTGGAGGAAAATATTTCTCACTCTTAAATCTCTAGCTGAAGTTCATTTGACAAACCTACTCTAAAATGAATAAATGTAGCTCTCTGTGATTTGTCCATTGTCAACATGTTAACACAATTTATTTGAAGGTAGATTGATGAAGGGTGGCTGAAGGAGTTTACTCTCTGGAGTTAAAGAATAGAAAACCCTTTTTCCTTAGCATTTCTCTTTTTTTTCTTAGAAGTTCACAAGAGTAGATATACAATTATCCTCGACTTGCTGATGCAAAGGAACAGAGCATTTAGTTTCTTGTCACTGTCTCTGAAATTCCTAAAGGTACAATTAGCATTTCATTTGACATAATGTTGAAAGGTTCATAGATTGATCTTCCCTAAAATGCAGCAAGAATTTTTTGAAATGCAAATTTTGACATTTATTAACTTTTATTCCAGATCTGTTTATAGACTGTAAAACTGTGCATACATTTAACTCAAAGAAGCTAAAAGGACAATGTTTAGGTGGATACTCTGTGTTATAATAAAAGTCTATTTTATTGTTTCAACAATGAAATTTTTATTATCAGAGATTTATGATATCAGCAGAGCAGTTTTTACTGCATGATTCACAGTGTTTTTATAGATGTATATTCAACAAAACAAGGAGAGAAATTGTACTGCAGTGCTCTCTCTCAGGAGTGCATTTCCCCATTGAAATAATGTCAGCAGTTTTCCACCTTCAAAGCCCTATGTTTTCAAATCAATTAACAATTCTAATTGTGCTGGAACAGTTGTTCACTTAGCTTGGCAAATGGGACAGGAAGCATTATTTCCTTGCTTTGCCTAAAACGAAGACTTTAATCTTCTGAACCATATTTAACATATAAAAAACAAACAACAGAAAAGTTAGGCAGTTTGGAAACTCACTCAGTGGTATATTTTGTTTTTCTCAGTGTTCATGTCTTGGTAGAAGAAAGAAGTAAGAGTGAGTTTCCCCTCCAGGTGCCAGCAAACTATCTTAGGATTCATTCTGAATATTTCAGGTAAGATTTGTATCTATTTGGACAGCTGTAAGAGTTATTGCTTTTGCAAGATGGTAAAACAAACACTGATTCTGACCGAACTAGTGATACCAGAATGCAGATCTGTATCATGTTACACTGGACTGACATAAAGTAAGCAATGCAACATACCAGAGCCAAGACCTAAAGGCCAAATTTACATTCTATTTTATTTATATTGTGTACTTGGATAGGGGAATAGTAAAAGATATAATTACTATGACTTCATACAGAGACTAACATCCAACAGTTAAGATAAAGATGGTTGTTTCTTCTGCAAACCCCAAAGTGATTTACCAGATGGGCAAAATAATATTACTCTATTTAACAAATGTAACAATCTTGTGGTACAATGCAGAACCATGTAACGAGCCATTTTCAGGATTTAAGATAGTGCTTTATACTGAACAAACCAAAAATCCTCTAGCAAAAACCAAACTAAACCAAACCCAAACTCCCCACAGATATGAATTTTAGGCTGTATCTCTGCATAGCACACTTGTATTATTCAATTGGTCATGAAGTCAGTAGTAAGATGTATTATTCCTATCAAGAGCAGTACTCAATACAGATTACCTGTATGAAGGATCTGGTGGGCAATAATGTGTATTTAACTTAGTCCTAAGCTTGTGTAGGGGGTTGCCAAGAACACAGTAATACTCTGTGCATGTAACTCCTGGATGGGTAGAACACCATTTTTACTATAGCTGTCTTAGACAATACAATCTAAGCACTCTTCACACGCATATCATTGTTGGAGATGCTTTTTTAACATGGTGCTTATTCAGTTCTACTTCAAGAAAGAGACAGACGTCCATGGGTGTTTTGGGGGTTTATTCTTTTGTTCTTTTACTGTCATTTAAATGTCTTCACTATTTATTTCTTTGCTTGTATGATGGTGCATTTAGACAGGACATCAAAGTAAAAATGGCAGCAAACTTTTAGGAGTTAATTAGAAAGTCAGGGTCTAGAGTTGAACTTATTTGAATACACAAAGATTACACAGTTTTTTCCACCTCTTCCTCTGTTTAACACTGATGCAATTTTTATGCACCCACATAAATAAACTCAATATTTCACTGCTGAGATGAACACTTTCTATTTGCATAATTTGAATCTTTCACTGATAACGACAGCATCTCATTTACTGCATCTGCCAGAGGAATGGCATCACAGAGAGATATTTGTACTGGTATCATTTTTAGGTCTCTGATTCAGAGCTTGAAACTTGACTCAAGATAGAGTGAAAGCTAGATGAAACTCATCAGAAACTGTGGTCTCCTGGGGTAGTGAAGCAAAGGCTGTGAGAAACAGGTGGATAATAGTCACTACCTAACTGCCATTCATGAAATTATAATAGTATTTGACATGGATTTAGTTCTTTTTGTCTTCCTCATCATCATACACCTCTTTGCACCTCTTTGTATAGCTTGGTATCAATTCCCTATTTTGTAAATGATGAATAAAATCAGGCATTATACAGGGTACTTAGTCACAGTGACTACAGCATCTAAATTCAAGAAAGCCTGCCTGCCATCCACAGCTGCCAAATCTTCACTTTTTCTGTCCTCAATGATGATAAGTAGTCATAATACCTAAACTAGGTAATGATAGGAGACAATATTAATGTGATTTGCTCAATGATTTTGTCTAAGCTGATAACAGAGATTACAATAGAATGTGGATATGTGTGTGCCACTGCCGATGCATAGACATGTATCACCCTGGGTGACTGAACTCATAGAACAGTACAATTTCTAAGGTTATATCTAGGCATCTAAATGGAGACTTAGAAGGAAATTAGGTCAAATAGCACTCTTGGACATCTTTGTTGGCCAATGGGCACTTTGCTTTATCATTTTCCAAGAAGAGAAGGAGGCACACTATGATGCCCTAGTTCTTGCCTAACATTCTTTTTCATTTCAGAAATGGGGCCTTTCCTTCAAAAATCATTTTTGCAGGGTGGGTTCCTAGGTGGCAAAGTGCCTTTCCAAAGTCACAAGGGAGACATGTCAAATGGGGTGTGTGCCTTTAGCTAACCATTGTCACTAGTGTTTCTCAGTTAACCAAATTTAGTGGTTCTGGCTATGCCCTTTTGAGAGAGGAAAGTGTCTCAGGTAACTAATGTAACATGACAATTTCTGTAAAGAGACACTGCTAAAGGTTGGGGACTATGATTTCTGTCTCTATCCTTTAGCAAACCTAACCTTGTCACAGATTGACCTTGAAGAGAACTCCTTGACCTGGAAGCTACAGCTTGTACAGAATCTTCCTCTCACTTGCATTTCTGGAGAACAAGCTATTAACTTCTGCTGTGCTGAAAGGTTTATTCACTTTGTGGTCAATTCTCAAATGTCTGTGAGAAGATTATCTGGGTTATGTATTACATGTGTCATGGTTTTTAAAAAAGGAAATCCTTTTCTGACCTCATTTCATGCATATAGTCTGTTCTTAAAAGGTAAATATGCTAAATAGAATGTACTACCCTTTACTGTACATGTTTGGGTTTTGGCTATGCTTTATTTGAGTATCCTGTCCCCACCTCTCACTGTTGCTGGAGAGTTGACGGTATTTATGCTTGAAATCTGTTCATGTAGAGTTACACAGGGTTTGGGTTTGTATCTAGAATACTGTGAATACCTACAATTTGGTAAAAACATTCATTTTGATTTGGGATGGATTATTCGTGGCCACTCTTTCCCTTTTCCACTGTGCAATTCATTCCTGCTATTCTCTTTTACCCTATTCTTTTTACCTATGAGCAATTGATTTCTTTTGATAGGAGGTTTGATTGACGCTGTCTTGGCTAGATATCTGAGTTTTTAAACTTTGTTTCAATGGTTTTAGTGCTTTTTGCTGTGGTAATTGTGTAGCATTTAAATATTGTAGGTGCCTGAGACAGGATTAAATAAATAAAAGTGTTGTATGAAATGTTTTCCTTCTTTGTTTTTTTTTTTTCATATATTTTGGTTTATTTAATTAATAGCTTTGCTTTTTTTGACTGATACTTGTGAGATATTTAGCATAATAATAACTTTGGTATTTCTATCCTGAATATTTTTTTCCCTAACATGAAGTATTGTATGACACTTATTCCAACTCAGTAGATTATTTTTCCAGTAATTTATTTATTATAGTTTAATTTAACAGTGATACACTTCATAATGATAGGATGATAACATGCTTATTGTTTTTATTTTAACCCTTAAGCTTTATCTTAAAATATGGAATTATAAAAAGTACTGTCTTCTCCTTTGTTACTAATGTTTATTTACAAAAGTTCTAATCTAATAAAAATATTTCATCTTCTTTTATGGAATTTTAGACATTTAACATCAGTTGAACAGCTACATTTCTGGACTTCATATACAAATATGCAAGTGTCTTTAATATGCTGATTTTTAAATTCAGATAGTCAGGTAAGGAACACATGAAACTGAATCTAACCTGTACTCCTTTTGTAAAATTTACTCTTTCAGAGGGTATGCAATGGTTGGTTGGATAATGATTACATTAGTTATTAGATCAGAACAAAAAAATATTAAAATCCTGTGATTAGGTAAATGTTTTTAACATAGTTGAAGCTAATGTGTATTTCTCTTAAATAATATAGAGTTTATGGTATGTTTATGGAAACTATGAAGGCTTTTGCTATTCTTTTCAGTTTTGTCAAGTTATTAGAAATAACAGTAGTTTTCATGATTTAATATTCATATTGCACATGCTACAGGGCATTGGTGCAACAAAAATCATGTTTATAAAAACATAAACATACTTTCAGTAGCATATCTAGAAACAGAGACTTGAAATTCTGGCCCCAGCGTCTGATACAATCCACCCTATATGAAACAGTAACCACTACACAGTATTAGAAATGAATGGACTTGATTTCCCTCTTAAAAGTACTCTGAATACCAACACAGAGCATTTTCATTGCACCCATTCATGGCTGGAAATGTGATGTAGACTATTAGAGCAAAAATGTGTGAATCGTTGTCCCGAGAGAAGTGCCCAAAGGCAGCAAGGAGCTGGTTTTGACACCGTGACATTTTCAGCAAGGGAACATGTGTTCCACAGCTCTACAGTGAGTTCAGCAGCATCTTCCAACTTCCTTGATCCCTTTGTCAGGCTTTTACAAGGATTTTTGCAGAGACATTATTTTGGATGCAGGCACAAGTTCAGTGTTTGTGAGAAATACTGGTATAGGTAAGGAGATTTTTTCAGTTGAATTGTTTTGCTGATTATTAATTCTGTATGTAACAAGTATGTTTGGATGTGTATAGGGAATTTGGTCAGTAGCTTGTACTAAAAAAATCGTTCACCAATCTTTTTGGTGTCTCTCATTAATCATGCAAAATGTTGATTATGCAATTATGATATGTGAAAGTTAAAATGTCAATAAAATAATACACAATTTCAGTACTTTATTAAATTGAGGGTGAGGGGAGGAGTGTCATTAATGGTCCCTCAATAACTCTGCAGGGGACTGCAGTAAGTTTGAGGAGGAGGTGAAGGTTGGAGACCCAGAGAATTTTCCTGGAAGACCTTTGCTTAGAACTGCCATTTCCTGGGTGACCTCCATACTATACTTTGCTGATTTAGATTGTGATCCAACATAGAATCATATGCTCCCTGAATAAATTTCAAAAATGCAGCTTTCTTGCAAAGGTTTTCAGGATTAAGCTTTTTGAGGGGTGCTTTTATCACACAAACGGTGGAAACTTCATTATTTTTTTGGTTTTTCTTCATTTGTTAGGTCTACCAATGGTGCTAAAAATGCAGCATTACAGAAAAGCTCAAAGAGAAAATATACTTAGCAAAAATCCTTCATTACTGGATGCCAGTAACTTCCAAAACCTTTCTGGATAGATAGATAGATAGATAGATAGATAGATAGATAGATAGATAGATAGATAGATAGATAGATATTAAAGCCACATATGATCATTTACTACTGAATTATTGTGTATAACAGGAGTGTGGAAACTTTGCTCCTGTCAGTTTTGGCTGATTTTTAAAAGTGTGTGCAAGTGTCAAAAAATGACCTGCCAGTCTGTGCTAGTGATTAAGGCCCCACTCATATTATTCAGTGATTTAAAAAGGGTGTTTATCCTTGAGGGGTTACTTCTGTATGAGTCTGTCCATCTCATACATAGCAAGTGAAAGGTTTACTGTCTGAATTAGGCATAATATGATAGTTCCAATAACAGTAGCACAGCAATGTGCATTTTGTGACTAGTTTAAAATCACATAGGATGAAATACTGGCCCTGTTGAAGTCAGTGCGACTTTGACATTGATTTTTCCATCATAATTATTTCTGTTGATGAGGTTTATCTACTGATGACCTGTATTATAATAGTTGAGTGCTTTTTCTGGGGACCAAGCTCTTCCCTGAGGCACCAATGCACGTTTTCTAGTTTTAAGTGTCAAAGAGACATGCCCGGGCTGGGATTCCTAAATTCTGTGTAGGTCATGGAGACAGAGATGAGATTCACAATCCTTTTGAGAAGGTGATTCCGAGCACTTACATCATTCTCCTTCTTCAAGGTCCCTTATGAAGAGGCTTATTTCTCTTCATGTTTGTTGAACATACAGCAAGGTTGGAAAGATCACAGGCCTCAGTTAAATGCTGAGGTTGGACCATAGAAACAACATGCTCAGCTGGCATTTTGGCTGTGTATTGAGGGATGTCACATGGCAGGCAAAGAGCCATCCTCAGTGGCTGTGAAGAGATGAGCAGGTATTTCATGGTCCTTGATGAAGCTTGAAGACAGGATTAGCTAATTTTCTCAGCTAAGGTTGAGAAAACTTTTTCACCCAGAGAAAGAAAAGCCCGGATGAGGTAAATTAATGTCAGTTTCTTCTTCTCAATCCCATTTCTTTACTTGGCACTCTGAGGGATGCCATGACACTAAGCTCAGCAATATGCTGGGAATAAGATCTGGTGATGCTGGTGAGATCTCTTGTCCTACTGCATATTGAAGACATTACAATAAAAGTATTTTAGTGTATGTATTTCTATTAAAGAAAGACAGCCATACTGGTTACACAGAAACCACATGTTCACTTAGCCTGCTACTGATCTAACACAGTTACAATAATAGTGAAACAACCACTGCACATACTAAGATCTGTTAAAGGAATTCAGTGCCCAGAGGCATTTAAATGAGTATTAATTTTAAAAATGTATCTCTGCAAATGCGACCTCTGTGAAGTAGGAGGCATAACTTGACAGAGGCTTTTAGATACTGACAATACTTGAAACACCTGAGAATTTTCAGCAGGACCATCGCTAAGAACTACTCATAAGGGTCTTAAAACTGAGCAATCCTATTTTAGTTGCAGAAAGAGACAAAGGAATAAGTCTCAACTCTCTCCTACCTTCCTTTGTGATGGAGGAGAGTTATGCATTTACAAAAGCAAATAAATGCAGAGACACTGGGTGAAACCATGCTTAGGAAAACTAAGGATCTCGTGGGTTTGTTACTAACATCCAGAAGTCCATGGGCTGTGATGGGATGCATCCATGTGTCCTGAGAGAGCTGGCAGACACCACATCAAAGTTCCTTGTGATCATTGAAAGGCCATGGTGATCAGGAGAGGTACCTAAGAATTGGAAGAAAGCAAATGTCACTCCAGTCTTCAAAAAGGGCAAGAAGGAGGACTCAGGGAATTACTGTCCAATCAACCTCACCTCCATCTCTGCAGAGGTGAAGGAGTGCCTCATTCTGGAGGCAGTCTCTACCCACATGGATGACAAAAAGGTGATCAAGAGAAATCAGCATGATTCACTAAAAGTGATGAAACAACTACCTAGATGGAGGAGAGGAGAGCAGTGGATATTGTCTGCCTTGACTTCATTAAGGCTTTTGACACTGTCCCTCACAACATCTTCATAGGAAGACTCAGGAAGTATGAACTAGATGAGTGGACAGTGAGTTGGATTGAGAACTGGCTGAATAGCAGATCCCAGAGGGTTGTGAGCAGTGGTACAGGGTTTAGTTGGAGGCCTGTCACTTGCAGTGTCCCCAGGATTCAATACCTGCAGCTTGGGTCCAAGCACCTGAACAGGCTTGGTGCTGACTTGCAGGAAAGCAGCTCTGTGGAGAAGGACTTGGGGGACCTGGTGGACAACATGCTGTCCATGTACGAGCACTGAGCACCTGGGGCCAAGACAGCCATGGTATTCTGGGATGCAATAGCAAGAATATTGCCAGCAGGTAGAAGGAGGTGATCCTGCCTCTCTATTTAGCCCCAGTGAGTCCACATCTGGAGTGCTGTGTCTAGTTCTGGGCTCCTCTGGGCAAGAGAGACATGGAGCTCTTGGAGCAGGTCCAGCAGAGGGCAACAAATATGATTAAGGGACTGAAGCATCTCTCTTTTGAGGAAAGGCTGAGGGGGCTGGACCTGTGCAACCTCAAAAGACAACTGAGAAGGGACTTCATTAATTAATACAAGTATCTGAGGGGAAAATGTCATAGAATCACAGAATGTGATGGGTTAGAAGTGACCATAAGGATCATGAAGTGCAGCTCTTAGCCCTGCACAGGACCTTCCCCAAGAGTCACACCATGTGCCTGAAAGTATTGTCCAAACACTCCTTGAGTTCTGTCAAGCTTGGTGCTGTGACCTCTTCCCTGGGGAGCCTCTTCCAGTGCCCATCCACCCTCTGGGTCAAGAACCTTTTTCTAATATCCAAACTAAACCTCCCCTGACACAGCTTCAGGCCATTCCCTTGGGTCTATTCACTGGTCATCACAGAGAAGAGATCAGTGCCTACCCCTCCTCTTCCCCTCAAAGTTGTAGACTGCAGTGAGGTCTCCTCTCAGTCTCCTATTCTCCAGGTTGAACAGACCAAGTGATCTCAGTCGCTCCTCACAGGGCTTCCCCTCAAGGCCCTTCACCATCTTCATTGCCCTTCTTTGGACACTCTCTAAGAGCTTAATGTCTTTCTCATACTGTGGTACCCAAAACTGCACACAATATTCAAGGTGAGGCTCCCACAGTGCAGAGCAGAGCAGAGCAGAGCAGAGCAGGACAATCCTCTCTCTTGACCAGCTGGTGATGCTGTGCACGGTGCCCCCCAGGACATGGTTGTCCCTCCTGGCTGCCAGGGCACTGCTGACTCATATTCAACTTGCCATTGAGCAGGTCCCCATCCCTTTCCACGGCATTACTTTTCAGCATCTCATTTCCCTGTCTGTACATACATCTGAGGTTGCCCCATCTCAGGTGAAGAATCTGGCACTCCTACCTTTCTGAATTTGGTATGATGTCAAGTGGATGGAACCAGTCTCTTCGTGGTAGTTCCAAGCAATAGGACAAGAGGTAACAGGCAGAAACTGATGCAGAGGAAGTTCCATCTGAATAAGAGGAAGCTGTGCCAGTGACTGAGCATTGGAACAGATTTTCCAGAGAGGTTGCAGAGTCTCTCTCACTGGAGATGCTCAAGAACCATCTGGATGCAATCCTGTACAATGTGCTCTACAGTGACCCAGCCTGATCAGGGAGGCTGGACAAGATGTCCTGCTGTGGTCCCTTCCAATCTTACCTGTTCTGTGACTCTGTGATTCCTCTGGATAGGTTACCACACATTTATCTAATCAGTTCAGAAATTTGAAAAACTGATTTCTTTGTGGGACTTGATCTAGAAAGTTCTGAGTATTTCCTGCATGTAAGGACTCCCATTTCCAGTTCAAGAGAGATTTGGGTGCTGTGGTTCCTTTACCTTTTTTTTTTTTTTTTAAGAAATTATGGATCATTTTCTCTAAACCCTGTTGGCTGACATGGATTTTGTCAAATTATTATCTTTTTAGCTGCACATTTTTGTCAACATGCAGCTTTTTTCCCTCAGCTGTGCTCTGATTTCTAAAATATGATATAGCTTCTACAGCACTTGCTGTAAGGTTTTGTGGGAGAGAGGTTTGATCAGATTTATGTCGTCTTCTTTTTCCACATGCCAAAATGATATAAAATAAAATCAAGTACAAATCTGTTTTATAAAGCAAATTCAAGAATTTTGAATGATGTTGCACCTGTAATATAGACTTAACCATGTTCTAGACACAAATAATAAAAATGATCTGAAGTCTCTGCTTACAAATTTCCTTTAGAAAACATTTACTGATTGTACCTGATTTGTTTTTGTATGTCACTGCAAAGACAAATTGAATGCTGATTAAAGCAATTAAAAGTTTCCTTTGTTTGCCAAAAGAGATGCATTCAGATATGGCTTTTTTTCTTTATAGACATCTTAATAAGCACCAGCAGATTGAAATAAAATCTGTCATCAGTTATATTTTTTTTCTTGGACTAACTGTCGACTTCACACACATATTAAGAAATATTTGTTACCGAAGTTTCCTTGTATGTTTTCTATTTGTTGTTGTAAAATGGTAAATGTTGAAATAACACTAGATCTATCAATCTGATAATATAATGCAATGCATCTGACAGCTGAAGAGAGGAAAAAAATGTAATGACATATAGTATTTGGAGTACTGCATTTTTTTCTTGTTATGGTTTTCTTCAAAAACACAACTGTGCTGTTTGGGTGTCTGCCATCACGAAGGGATATAAAGCATTATTGTGGATGGAAGATTCAGCTTTAGCAGAATATAAATTAACTGCCGTGTAAATATAAACATCAATTAAGTTCTGTCACTTGTTAAATATTTATTTACTAAAATGATTTAAGCAAAGAAGCTTGCTGAGAGGAAAATTGTCTGTTTCTATCTATACACTGCTGGTACCTCTTAGGAGCCTGCTTTGTTTCTATTGTTTCTTTATTTATAATCTCTTATAGCTGAGGTTGCTATTTCAAGCAGCTGAAAATTTAAGGTGTATTTCTCACCAATGTTGAGCAGTATTAGGCATGTAACTCCCATTAATGTCAATGGGACTTAAGCAGATAGATTCCTTCTTGCATGAATGGGTAAGTGGACTTCCATTTTCAAAGGTGACATAGACTTCATCTGTGCAGCTGGGACATGACCATACATGACAAGATCGGGGCAATGCTCAGGTACAGAGGGGAAGAATAACCCATCTGCAATATATTTATCCTTTTATTCTGATTATCCCATAACAATAGACTGTCAGTAGCTTTCAAAAGATGATTAGGTTTACACAAACTCATGGGCAAATGTTAAGTTGCATGGTCTTTCTCTGCTCTTGGATAGATGATGTACACAGCGACATTTACAACATTCAGTAGTTCCTCAGTTCTTTTTCATACTAACAACAGTATTCAAAAATGGGATTCTTTCCACTTCTATTGTCATAAACTATATTAGACTAAAGTCTTGTGACATAGAAGTTACAGAATGAGTCATTTATGCCACTGAAATATTCACATCATCATCTTTCTTTCCTGAAGAATGATTCTGTTACCCTCATTTGCTCTTTGTGTTACACTGGATCCCATATTTATCTGGCTTGTGCCAATGAAAATTATTTCAGTAAGAACCTAGATATTTTAAAGAAATCTCTATAAAAATGGAGAGGAGAAATCTAATCCTATTCCGGAAATACAGGTTGATTTGATGCAAATTGAGTGCTACAATGAAACTTTCTGGTTTATGACTTTATCTGAGATCAGACTTAAAATACAGAGTGTTTCATATGATGTCTAAAAATTAGTGAGATCAGATACAAAGACATAAAAAAACACTGGCAAGTTCTAAATAAGCATTGAAGGGTTGAACTTTCATGTTCAGAAAAAGAGCTCTTTGGAACCATGTGAAAATGCTAAAAGACAAATCAAAGTTTTAAGCATTCAAGACCAGGCACATACTTACTCCTAGATTTACTTTCTAAAGATCCTTTTAAGTACAACTAACAAAGTCAATATAGAAGCAAACTAGTACATACAAACCACATTAAAAAAACTTTAACTGGTCATTGTTTAAAAGCCCAAGAGATAGGTTCCTAATTGCCATAAATACTGATTCCCGAGTTTTTTGCATTCCCATCTAAATTTTCAATAATGATAGCAATCACACAACCATTTCAAAATCCTAATCAAATGCCTTCTCAGAGCATTCATAAAATGAAATGCTGATGCAGCACATTATATTTAATCGAGATACACTCAAACTAGGAAGTCTGCTTAATCAGGACGTCTCTCTGGGAACAATTTAAGTCCAATGATACTTAATGACAATGACTACTGCTTAATGTGGATGGCAATTCTGCTTAATTGAGATTTCTTCCAGTGATGTAGTAGTTTACAGCTCTGCACTTTTAAATAACTGAGACTAATTTTGTTATGTTTTATGTTTTACTAAATGTATTTTAAGTAAACATGATGAATTGCATGGAATAACACTCGAAAAATTTTAATCTCTGTAGCAAACAAGGCCTTACAGCATTAAAAAAATCTATCGTGGCAAAGCAGAAGGAGTTTTGATAAAAAAGTATAAACTGAAAACAGTAGTATTAGAGGAAATGAGAAGTTTGTCTCGTAGGGGTTTCTTTCCGTGTGTTAACACCTAAGCTATCTGGTTTTAGTGGAAGAGGGTTCTGGAATTCAGTTCTGAATCGAGATCAATGTCTTCTGAACTTTTGAGTGTCAAACGATGGGGAAGAAAACAAAAGGCACATAAGAACAATATGCAGCATATATGGCACATCCTCCGTGTACATATTGTGGAGGGCAGGAGGACAGATACGTAAGGTGTCTTTGTGGATGTTCCAGACAACGTGCTCTCATGTGTAAGGTGTACCATGAAATAAAGCAGGAAGGAGCATGTTTAACATTGAGCTTTACAGTGAAGACTGGTATGTAACAGAAAGGAGACAAACCACCTGAACAATGGGTAAGGCAGAACAACCTCCAGGATGAATGTTAAAGATAGAATGAGTACATGAGAAAGGGGTCCAAATCCTGCTCAAGACTAGTCACATCTTTAAGTAAAGTGGAATGTAGTGTCTCCCTCATGGGTACCTCATCTAGTAGCTATATTGAATTCATATTGAATGGTATATTTGATTTGCATAGAAGGCTCCATCACTCACAGAGTATGTGCATGTTGAAAAGATAGCTGAGATTATTATCATTTTACAAATGGCTGATGAGCATAACTGTTACTGCTTGACAGGACTAAGCTTTCTAGTCTTGGTATCCAGAGTATGACTTGGGGTGTGGAAGCACACACTCAAATTTTAGTCTGTGGGGTGTTTTTAGAGCAGCACAGCCATAAAATGCTTTTGTAGCACAGGGAAGTTCAGTGCCAGGATAGGGTGAAGGGACTGTCTATATTATGCAAAGGAAATCTTAGAAGAATATAATGTTGAAAGAGAGCTTATCTTCTGCTGAGCAATTAGACACCAATGTTGCAAGAGGAATTACTAATTTTGAAAAAGCACCTTTTCTAGAGTGGATCTTGCATATGGAAGAAATATTACACAGCTGGGACTGCTGACAAGCATGTTCATCAGCTTTAAGTCTAACTTGCTTAAACCTTTTAAAAAACTTTGAGTAAATATAGTGCTTTTATGACAGTAGGACTGTGTAGTGAAGAAATGCTGTCACAGTTTACCCCAGTGTCTGCATATAGCTCTGCAAATGGGGCTTGGCTCTCATCTTCAGCACTGTGCCTATCTTCAGCCTTTCCTATGATGAGATTCCACATCATGCCAAATTTAGTGTGCTTGCTTTATGATGTGCAGAGTAACAAAGAAACCTGCTACAGTCTTTAAAAAAGTAACACCACAGTTTTGTTTTGCTTAATACTGTACCTCCTTCCACTATTTCCTGTTTGGAAGCTGCAGCGCAAAGTCTGAGAGGTGGAATTTAAAATATGACAATCTGCCAAGGCTACAAAAACCCTGAATAATCTGTAGCAAATCAACAACTTCCATATCATCAGCAAAGGAAGGTAGTTCAGACTTGTTGAACCCTAGTTATTATAGGCTTGAACAACTCCTGATATAGAGGAGAGATATGCATGATTATGCAGGCAAGCACAAGTTAAGTAAAGCTGACTCCTGCTCACTGCAAATCTAATTGACAATTTTGTTGCCCTTCTCTGGCTATTTAAGAAGAGTAGTGAGGTCAATGGTAATGACATGTCTCATGGTTGGAAAATGCCACCCACGTGGTTTCTTTTTACAAAGCATTGATTTCAAACTTATAAGCTCAGCTTTGTTACAAGCAAGGAAGATTTTTTAAAGAGCCTTGGGGACTGAAATTTTTGCCTGTGAAACGTGACTGGCTGGTAACTTCAGAGACTTAAAGGCTCTGTTTTCACTGAAGAGTGCCTTTTCATTTTTTCATTCATTATTACACTGACAGTTCAGCATCCACTTCGTCATGTTTTCATAGGTACTTCAACCTTGATGTTATAGGTTTATTCCTAGGATGAAAGTTTTACACCCTGGTCTGAAGACATATAAAAAAACCCCAAATTAGTGACATTTGCTAAAATTGTTATAAGATTTTTCAATATTATTTGTTCTAAAGATATAAAAATATATCTTTATTGTTGTGATCCTCATGATCAACAAAAATAAAAGAGAGCAGAAAGAATTTTGCTGCTACTGCCTGCCCTGACACTTTGGATTCAGATGGCATTCAAATATTTGCAAAATCAACTAAATAAGAACCTGATTTTCATTGCTGGCTGTTTGCAACCTTATAGTATTGTACTGGCCTTGAAAGAGCATTAGAAAATTTGTGAGCAGTGGGGATGACTATGTCTTACAAACATTTATGTCCTAGTTCAGCTGGTGGGACCAGTTTATCACTGTGTGGTGGTGACCAAAGCTATGTATTCAACAACCCCTATTCATTTCCCAAGAACAATGGACCATTTGCAGCAGCTGCCCAGGGCACACACGACTCCTCAGGCTGTGAGCTGGGTGTGAAAGAAGCCTGTGAGATAAGGGTTGTGATAACTCCCCTCCAGGGAGTTGTTAGCACCTTCACACCCAGCCTGAGGGGGCGTGTCTGCTAATGGGCCAGCAACAATTCCAAAATACCCCATGACTCACAGAGTCAGATGACCCATTGTGTAACTCCCCACCCTGGGGGAGGTACTGGCTGCTCCCACCTGGACCTGAGGGTACCTGATCTTGGGGTTTGAAGACCTCAGGGAATCCACTCATTGGATCTGGAGGAGGTCCAGAACCCTGATAGGAAGAGACCACCACTTTCAACCAGACTGCAACTGTCATCTGCACCAACAGGTTTTTCACTTCCTTTTACTTTGGACTTGGGGGAACCATGTGAAGTTCAGCACAGGGACTAACAAAACCCTTTGTGTTTGTACCCCAGGGTGCTGGGTCATACTTCTGGGTTTTGTGGGTTAAAATCAATTTCTCTTTTTGCCATTGCATTTATTGTAATATTGTTATTAAAATGTAACTCTGACTTATAATCTCTTTTGTGTTGGGTTCATTTCTCCTGCTGGTTTACCTTTAAATCAGCACAATTTATTAATGTAAAACTCTTTCACTGGAAACTGGATTTAGCTCCAACCTGTACACTTGTATTTAAGTACACAAAGACAGAAGGTTATGTGTAAGCTAAGTGTCTGCTAAAGCCATTAATAGAATTAAAAAGTGATCAAAACCAAAAGTTTACAAAACATTAGTGTCTAGTACTATTTAAGATGCCTCAGAATATTTGGGACAGTCTCATGTGCTGTTATGTAAGGCACAGAACCTATAAACAACATGCACCTTCCTGGAGTGTCGGACACTGGATGAAGTCATGTTGCTTCAAATGGTACAAGTTATTTGTGGTTTGGTACAGAACTGAACCACTTTTGTGAGAGCTCTAAGATTTTTGGAGTAGCTCTACATTGCTTATGAAATAAATTCAGACAGATTCTTTAAATAATGACACCCCCATATTTAGACAGATAAATTCATATGTACACCATCTGAAACTAAAGTCCATAGTACGAAGGGCATTTGAAGTTTAGGTAGAAATTTTCAATTCTCATATACTGGGTGGCCTACAAGCAGTTTAGAACCATGTCTGAGCCTAGTTAGCAAATACGCTTTCTTGCACTAGATGTAATGAAGTATGAGAGGACAGTGACAGTCTCTCTCCTTAGTTCCATGACCATGACGCAAAGCAAGACTTCCATCTCACCTAAGGACTCACAAAAGTGAGAATTTTACCCTTTTTTAACTCTCTGCATGTAGTAGTTTTGGCTTTAGTTTCAGCTAGGCCTTAGCTAGGCTCAATTCAGCAGGCCCAAAGGATGTGACATAGATTAGAAGGGAAAAACATCACCTGACTTAAGCAACCAAAGAGGTATTTCATATTATCTGACACCATGAAGAAGTGTGAAGAAGTATAAAAAGAGAGGGAGGTGGACCTTCTGTCTCTTTTGGTCTTTGCCTCAGACCCATAAGGACACTCTACCAAGATTAGGCCTTGCCACCATCCGCACTGTGTTATCTAGGAAGATGAACATTTTCCTGTTAATTTTTTCTCCTCTCTTACTGGGAGTTTTCTCTGGAAGAGTTTCTGGGAGGTTTTGTTTGGTTTGGGTGGTCGGAATCTGTATTGTTTGGTTGGGTTACTCGGTAACTTGTTGTTAGTTTGGGGTTTTTTCCTCACATTTGTATACGTATGTATTATATTCTGTTTTTAATTGTCTTTCTTTTGTATAATATAAGAAGCTTGCTACTTTGGTTTTGGGGGTTTTTTTCCCCTCTCTCTCCTTTTCCTTTGGTTGTTTTGGGGGGGGGGGGGGGGGACAGGAACCCTTTTTCTCTGTGTTGGACAGTTGGCATTTTGCCAGCTCAACCCAAGATACTGCATCATATTGAATAATCCCATATTCCATCTGCAGTCAGTGGTGGTGCTGTAGGTACTGCAAGAAATTATTCTTTTTATATAAACATTGAACTTCTGCCTACTTCTCACCATCTTGTGAAAAATTTAGAGAATTAGCAGTAGCATCTTTGCCTAATACTTTATGATTCAGTGATACCAGGACTTCAGTATTGTCTCTCACACTGTCTCACATAACAGCCTAATAAACAAGCCGTTGCTGTACAGGCTCAACAAGCAGATGAGATGCGTTGAAAACTGACTGAACTGAGTCTAGAGGGGGGTCACCAGAGACACAAAGTCTAACTGGAGGCTGGTAACTAGCAGTATAAGCCAGTACTGGGTCCAATGCTATTCAACATCATCGTTCTTAATGACATGGATAATGGGGCAAGCTTTCAAATGACACAGAACTGAAAAAAGCAGCTGTTACACAGGAGGGTCAGTCGTCCTCCACAAAGACCTCAACAAGGCAGGACAGAAACCCTACAAAAGACTGGGGCAACTGTGCCTTGGCACAGGCTGTCCAGAAATGTTGTGAAGTCTCCATCTTTAGAGATAATCAAAATACATCTGGAGATAGTTCTGGGCAACTGGCTCTAGGTGTCCCTGCTTGAGCACGGGTCCTGGACCAGATGACCCCCAGAGCAACCTTCCAACCTCAACTATTCTGCAATTCTGTGATTAAAGGATTCACTAAAGATGTGAGCAACTTGGATTCAAACCTTCCTCTCTCTGATTTCAAATAAGAAACTTGGATCTTCCAGATGTGAACAAACTGCTAGATAGACAGGACTTTGAGGTTCTGTATTTCAGGGTTAGTTACAAAGGTTGCAGGGAGATACATGCAGGTCTTTTAACATTGCACTACTTCCCTGTTGAATCACATCTCTTTACTCTGTGCCTTTTGGAGCATGTAGGTACTAAGAAATTTGTGTTAATAAACATACTTGCAAGATTTCCTGTATAAAGTGCTGAACTTCACTTCTTGATTTGAATAAAGGGAAGGCTTCACTGCCATGGGAAAAGAACTGACTTAAATGTTTGTAATCATTCCCTTGAATCTTTCTTTTGTTCTTCTATTTTACAGCGCAAGACAACCTCCCCAGGCCATGACCAGTGAAATACTGAGAAAACACCTTCTCCACCAATTCCCAAATCATTCCAATCCTGCCCCTTTAAGCTGAGGGCAAATGAAAAAGCAGTTCTGAAAAGAGTTCTTAAGTACTCAGGTAAGATTAAAAGGTACTCTGCCCGTTTTGTTCAAAGTGTGTTTCTACTGTATGCAAAATATCTCTTAATTTTAATATTGTTAAGAAAGCAACAAATGACAGATAAGGTTTCATTTTGATTCTTAACTCCAGTGAAAATGGTCTCCTGTGAGTACAGGACAAATTAGCAAACATTTAATTGAAATACAGCTCAGAATGTAGATGTGCCCATAAGCACCCAGGAAAACTTAGGTGCCTTCAGGGTTCTGTGCCAGGTGAGGAGGGTTTATGACATAATAATAGAATGCTTATATCTGCAGTTCTGCCAACTCTTCTCACACTTAAAACTCTAGCCCTGAGGTCGTTTGAATGTGCTCAGATTTCGTTTTAAACAGAAAAAGGACATTTCTGGCATCAGAATTTTAAAGGAATTTGAAAACAAGAATTTTAGACACATAAAATCCAGACAAAAAAAAGATAGAATTATAATTTTTATGGACATGTACATACATATTTTACACACTCATACACACACATATATACATATGCACACACATAGCTAAAACTAACTCTGGTTATGAAGATGGCCTTTTTTTTCCTTTAACGCCTTTGCTTATCACTTTTTATAGTGTGGACTGGTAAAACTGTGTCTATCAATTTTTCGTTACAGACATATATATGTATCTTGTTGGTGAATCAACTTCAACCCATACAATAATTAAATATGACCCAAACAAAACTGTGAAAATCATTCTCCAAATTGCAGTTTCCTGATGCAATAGAGAGATGTGGGTTTGGTTTTACTGATGTGAGCATCAAAAACTATAAGATTGCCAGGATTATAAGAAGAAGGTAATATAAAGTTTCATTGATGGAGTCTCTCGGAACCTCATCTAACTTCAGCAAATAAAACCTAGGCTGTGCATTTACTAAAATGAAAAAATATATAGTCTACACACATTGTTTTATTGTTTAAATGGTCCTCATTCATGTTTCATTTCAATAATATTTCCCCAGCTTGTAAAGCTTATGTTACATTGAGCTCCTCTTTAAATTCACAATGCATAAAACTGCCAGGTGGTCTAATAACAGAGTGCATTAACAGATTGAACTATAAATCAGACGGTTGTGTTCACATACTGTAAAAACACCACCATTTTCTTTCAGATCTGAGTTTGTACACAGATTCCTCAGAGAGTAGGATTGCTCCCAAGTATTAAAAAAGCCCATATAGCTCAATTTTTACATTAAGATTGGCTTTATATTTCAAACATAAAATTGTTCTCTTCAATCCTACAAGAAAATGTACACAAAATACAATCTAGTTTCGACACAGGAAAAAACAAATGAAAAAAAAAGGGGGAGTTTGAATGTTTTCACTGAGGCCAGAGTGAGAGTGTAACTCTAAACTGAAAGCACACCTTGCAGCCTTCGTTACCACTGAAAAATATAGGACGTAGAAGAACTGAACCTCTCTAAAAAGTGTCAACAACCATCATAGGTTAAGAATATTCTGCTGAGGGATGGATAATAGTTTCCCCTGAATACACTGACTAGCTTCTTAAAATAAGCTTTTCAGCGAGTTTGATTTTTGTTTCCCTACTAAAACAAAGTAAATTTATTTCTGTGGGACTAGGAACACCAAATAAAGCTAAAATGGGTATGATTTCATTTTACAAACCTGTAAGAATAGGAAGAGGCTGTTATTTGTAGACCTGTATATAGACATATCTCTTAAACACATCTATGTATAAAAAAATTTACAGCAGTAATTCTATTGTTCTGATATTTTGTTTTCAGGAGAGGCAAAGCACCAATGAAATCTGGCATGTGAGGTTCATAGGATCCTAGGATAATTCATGTTGCAGGGGAATTCAGGAGGTCATTTAATCCAATCTTCTACTCAAAACAGGGTCAGCTGTGATGAGGTCAAACTAGGTCAACCTCAGGTCTTTGTGCAGAGGTATTTTGCTTCAAAGCACTGAATACGCTATCTATTTCTCAGCCTCTACTATTATTACAATTGGTACATTCACAGCTAAGAGAACTAACTAGGATCATTCTAACTGTTAACTTCTGAATAAGATTGCAGAATTTAATCTGAAGGAGCTTTTAATCTGAAAAAACATGAATATAAAAATAGCAGTGAATATGTGGTTAGCACTTATGTACGAAGTCATGTGAGTTATCTCGAGAGGAAATATTTAGAAAAATAAAGGAATCACAATCTCATTAGGTAGAAGACAATTATTTTCATTGAGTGAAAACTATAAATCTATGAAGCAGAAATTTTCAAACATAAGGCACCAGAAACTACATAATGGCTATTCAAATTGCAGAGAAACAGAATAGCAGCTCAAAATGATAAGATATTGTCTGAATTTTATTTTTGGGCATATATCTTTGTATAATCCTACATAAGATGTAGAAAAGACTAAATGCAAATGTAAACAATAATTGTTACCAATGCTGATCTGGCTTTTAGAACAGCAGCTATTATCACTTTCTAATGTTTAGGGGGCTTGTGTGTAATCTCTAAATAAAATTTTAAAAATAGATGACTTAAAGACAATATCATGCTTTAAAATCATTCAAGTTCTGTGACTTTCAATGTTACATCCGAAGTCTAAGATTTTCTGTTGGGATTAAAAGGAAGAGAAAGAAAAGAAAAATACAGAATAAGATGGTGATTCCTTTTTATGTGGATGACCAGTTTGATCCTCACAATCCCTGAAATGTTACCTCAACCTATTTGTCCTAATTTTCCTAGGCGATGTTTCCCTTGAGAATGTTTGCATCCCTCCAATGTTTTTTGAAAGGTACAAATGTGTATCACATTGCTAAAGATGGAATTACACCCCCCAAAAAATAAATGGTATAAAAGTACAACACTGAAACCTCTTTGTGGATGATCCTACTGTTAAAGGTTATTCCAGACAAAAAGAAGTTAATGTTTGTTCATCCTGTGAAAGTAGACAAGAAACTGAGAATGGGATTCACCTTACTCTACCTTAGACACTTAAAATTTTTCTTAAAATATGTGTACGCAATCAAATAACTTAGTTAACTCTTGGGTCCCAGTTCCCTAGTTTAGCACATTACTTCACTTCTAGAGTGTTTGGTTTGGTTTCTTTGTTCCCTCAAAAATAAAAAAGGCTTGGTTTTGTTGACGGTTTGTGCCAAGAGTCATTCCTGAAAGATACACTAGGCAAAAAAGAGCCAGTCTTGCCTTTCTCTACATGTACAGCTCCAAAATGCTTTCTCAAACACTGCTTTACATCCTCCAGTCAGGCCTCAGGGTATGAACTGTACCCTCAGTTTTGTACTATAAACACACCATCATAGTAACCTGCAACACAAGTTTCACACAATATAAAACTCTTTGAAATAGATGAAACAAAAGTATAACAATAATGTTTTAGTTTCACAGAGGTAATACACAGAGATGGGGTCACCCATTACAAAGTGCATTGGGGATGGAGATGAGCTACTTCAAATGAATCTATCCATGAGCAAAACGAAAGTGAACCTCATGAAAGGAACCTCTTGTATCACTTGGACTGAATGAATACATTTACTAACAGAGTCCTCAGGAGCAGACACGAATGTTGTTAGGGGTACATACATCACTGGTCTAAGTTACTAATGCTGGTTTCTGTTACTTTTGGTGGACTATAAAGGGATCAGTTAAGAATTAAGCAATTAAACTGTAAATGCCTAAAACAAACGAGATAAATCCAATCACCAGTGTATATGACAACAACAAAAGGAGTATTCAGCTCATTGAGTATACAATAAACTTTGGGATTGAAAAAAATATGTTTCAGATTAGAATTACATAATTATTAAAATGTTTAAAAATGTCATAGAAGCAACAGGTGGTGAATAAGAGATGCAGACAAGCACAAAATATCTGACTTGGGGACTGTTCTTGGAACAAGCAGTGGATTTACATTCTTTAAACCCAGAAGCTGTATTTAATTTAGCAGTTCATCCTGTTCTGGTCTCCAGTGTCTTCCTTCATCTACTTAAAGGCACTTTTCTACAAACATTACATTTTAAATAAGTGCTTCAAAATCCACTATGATGTTGGAGCTCACACAGGCACAGGGTGGGGAAGAGGCCACATTCAGTCACTGTGCTCATTTTTCTGAGAAAAAAAATGAAGAGAAAATGATTAGTAAACTGTGGTACCTGCCTATACTGTGGATAGACTAATGTAACATACAAATGCAGGGATACTGACATTAAAAAAAAATAAAAATCTGGTTTTGCCCCAAAGATCCAAGCTTGAAAGGAGACACCAGTGGCTCAAGCAATCTTACTGAGCAATCACAATACAACCACCAAACTGGGAAGCTGAGTAATTGTTTCTATGGCTACCCCATAGGTTCACACCTGCCTTCCAAAGGTTTGCAATTAAATGCTTTTAATCTCATAAGGTCAGTTGTGGTTAGTTCTCTTGTTGGGACCCTGGAGCATGGGTTGGAACAGCACAAATGAATCAGGCCTATAATATGCAGACTTCAGCTCTTTGCCATCTGACTGTACACTGTTGATGTCTCTCTGGTTTTCAAATAGAGAATACACTTGTATAGAAAAAATCAAGGTAAAGGACTCATAACATTAGAAGTGCACATTAAAAGAAATACGTGATAACCTCAGAATGGTGATATGGTGATACACCCAAGCCTGTTATAACTGCTTTTTTCCCCATTCTTATAACATTTCACATGCCTGTAGCTTTTCACTATGATATGAGAAAAATTTCAGGTTCAAAGGTATCTTAAAACATACAACAGCTGATATTTACAGTTACAAGTGTTGCAAAGTGATGCCCCTTAGCAATGCACAACATGAAATTTAAATAATGATGATGGTAAGAATGTTTAGAACAAGGAAGCACAAAGGAATGGAGTTGAGTTAATGACTGCAATTTGCAATTGCTTAAGCCTTTGTAGAATTTTATTTCTTCATTTTAATTTGCATTTATACAGGAACAAAAAGTATTTATCTCAGCACATGTATCTCAGGAAATTATTTTAAAATCCTGTTCATCTGCATACTCAAAATAACCAGCATCCTCAGCATATGCTATTTGGTAATTGAAATTCAAACTGTAGCTGAAGTCTACATACAGTTTGAGGAGAAGTATTTATTTTCTGATGCTACTCTGTTCTTAGCTCATCTAATATCTTCTTCTTGGTGACAAAATGTCCATGACCTTTTCTGTTTTTAAAACAGCTAGGATTGGAACACACAGATTAGAAAAGTCCAGTTATAGTGTTGTCCCTCCAAACAGACTAAATGTCCATGCAAAAATTAGACAGTCTAACAATGACACAAGTTGAGCATCAACCCTCCCTCCCGTTTTCAGAGTTATAAGGCCTTGTGCCTTTCTCCATGTTTTGCATTGCAGCACTCAAGGCACACAGATTAACGATGTGACCATAAAGCATGGGTGCCCAAATGTACTTTTGTACCTTTTGCTTACAGTTTTCAGCTAATGCATTCTTGATATCTAGCATTCAATGCAAGCATTTCTTCAGCTTCATTTAATTTCTTATTATGTTCCACTCTTTGGTCAATAGTGCTTTTGGGAAGCATATTTTCAATGCTCTGCACAGTAAGATTCTTACTGCTGATGTCTTGACAGAAATTGGGATATTTTCACCAAATTGTGGGTATGGATCTAAATTTGTTTCTTGTCTGTACTGAGTCAAAGAGCCATTATACACATAGAGCCATTGATCTAGAGCTTTCCATGGATATTTTATTGATATTCCTTATTTGCTCTCAAGCAATAATTCATATTTTTCCTCTGATGTCATGGAGAGCTTGTAGCTTATAAAACACTCAAGAGGAAGACAGGAAACCCAAGGATTTCAGTAAAGGGATCTGTCTGTGCACCCACAGAAAATCATGGCAATGAGAGTTGATGAAGTCTATGCATACCACTTTCAACCAGGGGCAATCAAAGTTAGTGGAGTGCAACATGTGGCTCAAATGTGCAAGTAAATGTTGCTACAGGTAAAAAGGATCTCAAGTGTATAGAACAACTCAGCAGGCCCCATCTGACCTACTCACATGAATTTTGGCATTTTATGCAGAAACAACATGGTCAAGTCAAGATAACAATGAAAAAAAAAGAGGAAAAGAAAAATGTTTTAAAGAGGTAATTTAAATCATACAGTCTGCTGGATCATACCTGAGCAAACTTTCAAGCCAGCTCTAGAGCAGAAAGTGGTGTCTCTGCCGATAATGAAAGAATTACAAGAGATTTACAGAGATGAAGAAAGTTGACAGGAGAAATATAACTGGATTTTCTAGGAAGCAGCAAAACAAAAGAAACATAGACAGTGAGGGGAGAGAAGCAGAGGATTATGGAAAGCGTCAGTAGATAAGAATCTAAAGTTAGATATTAGTAGTGTTAATACAGAAAAAAAGAAAAAAGCAAACCAAACTTGTAGGGGCAAGGGCAATATTAAAAAGCTATACATTTTACTAAAATTGGAATGTCTGAGACCAGAAATGCTCCCTTTCAGTTAGAGGCTAAGGCAGTTGTAGGCCAGTGATGGAAATATTATGCTCTAAAGGTCAAATATTAAATATCAAACTACGGGAAGGGAGTAAGCTTTGCTTTGGGGAGAAGTGGAAGAACAGATAAAAAACTCTGAAGGTCATAAGCCTGTATAATCAGAAAGAAACAAGTACTAAAAATGCGTAGATAACCTCTACTGTATGCTTATTAGTAAATTGTGCAATGATGTCTATTCACAAAGACATACGGACAGTAATCTGTTATGATCCCAAATTCCAGAAAAAAGGACCTATCAAACTATCACCACACCTGCCTAGTTAGTCATTGGAAAAAAATATTTTTACATAACTTACTGAACAGGCTGCCACGTCTCGAGGAAATACTACTAACAGAAAAAAATTTAAAAGATTTCGCAATCAGGCAATGTGCAACTGAAGAGATTTTCATTCTTGAATGTCATCTTATGTTGCTCCATTTTTTTCCTTAGTCATATTCTGTTTCATTTTTTGGGGGGTGACGTACATATTGAGTTATTTGAGACCAGGAAAACTAGGTATAAACACCTACAATAATAGGAGTGTACTTCAGTTTACAGTAACTGTTGAGAAATAAGCAAATGTAGACAAAAAATATTATAAATTGACATCTAAAGTACATTCAATATACAATGAGAATCATGTCTCAGCACAGCCTCACTCCTTTGATAATGACTGACAGTTGATAATGACTGACAGGTGACCAAGTCAAACATAACGTGTTTAGCCCTTAAATGCCTAAATTAAAATGATAAAACCCACTCAATTCCCTGGCTTAAATGCTTTTAGAACTAACAGTGCACTTCTGATGTTTTCCTTGGGCTTCTGGGCCTGCTGCAATACATCTAACTGAACAGAATTCAACAGGCCAACTAATCAATGGCAAGGTCAAAGCAATGAGTTAGGAAAGCATTGTTTGCCACAGACTTTTGAAAGGTCAGGTGAGAAGAAAAGGCAGTAGTTGAGGGATGAAAAACATGGATTCATCTTCTCTCTGGATGAGACCCTAGAAGTAATCATTATTGAAATTCGTCTTTTATTCTGCTGATTTGAACTTATCAAAGAGTACAATGGCATAATTCTCTGTAGTTTTCACTTGGCTAACAGTTATTGTTTTACATTGTATTGGCTATTTACTGGCACAGAAGTAATTTTGAACCATACTGAGACAGTATGTTCTGTCTAATACTTTACTGCAGTATCTGGTAGGATTAAACTGACATTTGTAGTGACTAATCTGAAATAGATGAGAAACTGGCAGAGGTGACTTTCTGCACCACTGACAGACAACTTAAGGTTCTTGGGTTTAAATTGCTTGGGGTTTGGTTTTTTTCCAGTGGGACATTTTGGGAATGTCTTCATTATTTTTGAACAGAACAATGTAGAGGTTTTTTTCAGTACGCACTGAATTACCTATATTTTCTTTACCCAGCTGCTTGTGTTTACATAATTTTTCAGTATGTTGACATGTTAATAGTGGGATCTGTAGTATTCTGCATGAAGCCTATTTTCTCTGTTGAAACAGAGATTTCAGACTATTATGAAAATGCCAGAATAATACTATAGATAAGACTCACTACATTATCTTTGACCCAGTGGAGGTTTATATGAATTCCTATATCATTGTTTCAGCATACTGTCTTTCAAAAAGTAAGATACTAAATTGAATATTCTGGATATTTCTAGGGGCTGGTGTTCCAGAAGAGAGAACTTCACAGTTGGTGGGGTGGTGATTGCTTATAATTTTCTTTATCTCTAATAAACTCTGTTGTGATCGTTAATGAGTTGGCTATAATGCAAATGCCTATAAGAGATTGCCTATAAGAGTTTGCTAAATGCATATTACCAACCATTGTGGCCTGCTCTTTATCCTCTCACTATAAGTATTTCTTCCTATCAAAAGTACTGTGGGTTGTAACAAAATACAGTTCCTCTTTAAAAGGTCAACAGAGTGGAAAGTCACTGCAGTCTGACTGGAATAACTGCACAAGCCAACCTGGCTGAACTTGTTTTGTGTGAATGCTAATCAAATCTGTATCTTCATATAAACTTTCTGCTTGCTTAGCCTTTTTTAAAAAACAGCACCTTATAGCAGTTGGGATCAAGTTCAATTTTACACAATTTAAGGTTGAACTATATAAATATTACATAGCATGAAGATGACAAGTAGAATTACACTTATGACAGTGAACATATTTATCCCAAAATATTACTCAATAACATAACCACAACAGTAATGATTTTAATTAAAAATACCTTCTAATCACTATGTAATTTGGAATAAGGAAAGAAAATCTCTGCCACAAATATACCATATGGATGCATGAAATAGCAACCATTTTCTGGAAGAAGAAAATGGAACTGTTATTGCTGGTTATTCATCAGCTTTCAGGTGTAAAATACATCACATGTTTGGATTGGAAATAAAAGGAGTAAAATTTTATATTTAATTACATTTTTAATAATTGCAGTATCTAATATTATTAAAAATAAATGTTGATAATATTAAGAACATTCATCTCAACTAACCATCTCGGATGATGGACCAGAGCCTTACCACAAGTCAGTCTCTGTGTGTCAGGTTAGATATCTCAAACTTGAAATTGTTTCTCACATAAAAAAACACATAGTGTTAGAACAATCTGAGAAGTGGTTTCATTAAATTTGGAGAGGTTCAGACATTAAGGATTTATCTTGAGATGTACCTCAGTTTTAACCCATGCTATAACCAAATCTACTCTGTTCACACATAACATGATGAAAACCAGATCATTTCTCCCTGTTCACAGTGTATGATGAGACTTTCAGAAATGGAAGAGCAAAAATCACCTTTCTCCAATAAACTCTACAGAAATTAGAAGTTAGTTGCTAAAACACTGTGCACAGTGCATGAGAGGGAAGGCCAAGCATTGGGTAGCTGAAATAGGAAAGAAAAGTAACCTTTAAGTGTCTTGTCTTTCATGTTAATAATATCGAACTTAGTGAGTTCTTTCCAATGTTTTACTTGCAGAGCAAATATTTTCTCATTCAGTTATTGAACTCATGGTTTGATGTCAGCTAACAGCACCTTCAATTTCTTTAACTAATGAATAAAGAGCACCAGAAAAGTGATGAACTGCTACAAAGTTTTCAAGGAAGGTGAAACAAATTAGTTTTACATGTAGTTCAGAGGTTATTTACTGGGTTTATTTGAAGATGAACAATGTGGGTTTGATTCTGGTAGATGCCCGCACACAGAGTATTTATAAGTTTAATAAAGGTTCCTTTTTATTTCAGTGATGCAATGTGGTAAAATTCAGCTGAGCTAGCTAGAGAATACTTGGTGTCTAATACCACACAGAAGGGAAAATGTTCAGGGAAACTGGCTTCTGTTTTCGTTTTTATGTTAATAATTATCAATAGCAATTTAGAAAAAAATTTTAAGTGTTCCTGAATTTATTACTAACTTGGCATTTACAGTTTCAGCAGCACTAATTGTGTGTCTTCCTCGCTGGTAAGGATCTAAATACAATTATCAATGCACTTGACAACTACATGTGATGGAATTTCACAGAGATCCATCTACCCTAACTGTATCCAATACTACACGTAATAGTAGCTTACATTCTAGGAGCTTATCTACTTACAGTCTCCATGTGAAAGCGAAAGAATTTGGAAAGAAATTGGAACGAAGTTATCTGTTGTGGGTGACATCAATTGTTGTTGATTCAACTAGTCACATTCTCCAGGGCTAGGACGATCTCCTCTTTATTTGTTTATAGGCAGCTATTTATTTAATCACTGCAAATTAAAAAATTATCAATGGGTTTAGTAAATTATAATTTGCATGATTGTTAGGGACTGATGAAAGATAGATGACATTATAATTTGGCATTTGTGGGGTCCTTGCCTTTAAATTCATGGCTATTCTAGAGTTATATTTTAAGTATTATTGTCTCTGTTCACATTGTAGAGCAGTTAATTTGTAGTGCTTCCACCATTTAGATGTCTGGTTTTAGGATGCATTAATTGTTAAGTATTAAGTAAAAAAAAAGTCCTACAAAATTTAAACAACTGGACTTTTTTTTTCTTACCAGAATATCTTAAATATGCATGTGACTACCTGAATAAATATCAGTCCTTCCCCTTACTTTTCTGTTAATATTTGTTTCATATATTTTCTTCAAATATTTTTTGTATGCTGCACTGTCATCTGGTACTTGTATAATTGACAGAAATATATCCAATGCTAAAAAAGATCTATTCAAGCTATGATTAATCATTAACGTAGGATATCGCATAGCTTGGTTCAATGTTATATGTCCTAATTTAATCTGTTCCAGGTATATCCTAGTTTAATCTGTTCTTGATTCTATAAGATTTTATCAAGTGCTTTGCATATGCTGTTCATTCTAGAAACAATGCAGCATAAAATGCTCTACTTATTCCCAGTGATTATTTTTTCAATCATTTACCAAAACAGTTTGTTGGGAAGGGGTCTGCCAAAGTCAGTTGTTGCTATTTTGGCCTTCCTCGAGTAAAGCAGGCATTAATTTTAAAAGTACAGGTAAAGTCCATGGTCAATATCAATTTTGTCACACAGGTTATGCATATTTACAGAAAAATAAATTTTGCCAGATGTCTGTAGTATTGAGAATATGTGTAAGAAAAACAAGAAGGAAATTTGCAAAACTGAAGGAAAGAAAGTCTACAGCTGAACATATTAAAGGATAAATATAAGATACTTTTAACAAAACAATAAATCTGAACATTAGAATGAGCTGACTTTTTGATGGATTGATGGCACAACACTGAAATTTGGTATACTCTTTGTATAAAACAATTATACCATCAAAATGTACCTTTTCAGGATGAAATAGCCTGTACAAAATCTACAGATTCAAGATGATATTTCACAAAAGGTCATTTTGAAGCCTTTAGTTAACTTTTTTGAAACATTTCTAGACAACACAAACAGTTAGGTAAGATCTCAGGGTAGAAAGACAGAGGAATATTACTGACAGAATTCACAGAGAAGGACAAGTGAATTCTTGCAAGGGCCAGATTTTAAGGGAAAATAAGTTGGAACTTGTTCGAGGTTGAACTTTGGCTCAAAGGTAGGAGTAAATGAAATTCTTGAGCAATTTGTTTGTTTGTTTGTTTGTTTGATGAAAATGCTCAGTGTTAAGTGAAAGTAGTCCAGAGACATTACAGCAACTTTTCAGAATATAACCAGTAAGTTCCTATGAGTAATATCATGCACTACATGTTCAATCAAAGGAGTGGTTTGCAGTGAGGTATTTTATCCATAATTAGAAGTAAGTTAAAATAGCAGAAGGAAGAAATTAGACAAATAACAGAATAAGAATGTTTATAAAGATGACTTGTTGCACAGCTGAAGACTATACAACAAGGCATGTGTATACACAGACAGAGGATATCGAGTGTAGTTTGATCTTCAGCATTTTACTGTTTAAGTATTACTCATGCACTATCAAAGGTCTCTTCATTTTTGTTCATTCTCAGGTTGACAAGCTACAGACTCTAACTTACCTTACTTATCTATAGGACACTTCAAGGAGATAAATATGTTGTTTTCACTCCTATAACATAAAGTTCCAGGAATATATTTATTTTCAAACGAGAAGGATACAAATCTAGGGTAAATCCTATCTTGTGATAATTCAAACACTCATATTTTGCCTATAAAATCACAGATAAGGGTGCTAATTAATCAGAGACCTTCAGCAACTGAGTGAGTGGCTGTAAGGCCTGAGAATCTGGAGACTTTAGGAGAAAATGGGAATACAGTATCCTTCAGTATGAAGACACAAGAACAAAACTGACTGTGCCATTTCACGACATTGCTTGAGTTGCTTGTTTGAGGAAGTAGATACAAAGGGAAAAAAAGAGATTTTTTTTATTTGATACTTTTAGGCTACAACCTGATATGACAGCAATGCAACAAGTTTTCTATTCAGTGCTCCAACACTAACAACCTGATCCTGATGACTATTTGATTATGTCACATACAATTACTAAAGTTTATCCACTTCCATAAACTTCCTTTCTGTGCAACTCTTAATAGACTCTGTATCATGTTGAGATACATTTAATCAGAAATGTAATGTAAGAGTATCTTTCTATTGCAATATAAGTCAGAATAGACATTTTTGAATTTCAACAAACGTTTACATCATTCATAAATGACAGTGACCCTGTATCAGCCCTACAGAGAAATATTTAATCTATCTTCTGGTGCATAAAATTTTTGCAAAAGAACTGCTTCTTGATAATAATGACAATACAGTTCCCAAAAATTCTTTAATGTATCGTAGGTCATAAACAGTATCCTAAAGTTTGCATTTAACTTTATGCTACAAGCCGACTTTTGGGAGCATGATGAATTCAGCACCTGTACTAAGAGGCCTCATGCATAAACAAGTTAAAGTATAAATATTATCAAATATTTGCTAATTTACTTACAGTTTTGGTTTGGGTTTTTCTGTTGTTGTTGTTGTTGTTGTTATTTTTTTTCCTAGACATGAGATGTAAGGATGAAACTGCACCATAGATTTCTTTTAATTTGCTAAATAAAATTAACTGATCTTATGTGACTATTGCCTGGTACAACATTTCTCAATTACCACTAAGACATTTTCTCCACAGAATGTCACACACTTTGACACACATGCCACTGTGCTTATGAAAAATGACTCATTGTTAGTGAAAAGAACTGGCTTATGAAAGAAAAAGAAACTTCTACAAAAGGAGTTTGGAGGCTGGAGCAGGACTTAGGAGTCAACTAAGTCAATCACAAAGTCTCAGGTTGGTTGTATCACATAATGTTGTGAATTACAGGTAAAAGTATGTTTTAATAAATGCAGTGAAGGTGTTTTTAATGCACTTTTATTGAACAGCTCTTCAACAATGATTTAATATATGCTATAATAAAGGGGCTTGTACATGGATTTAATACATTTTTATTTTATTGCACTTCACTTTATCTCAACCAACTTCATCCTCCTACTTTATCTCAAGTGACGAAATATTTTCTGCCTGTAAGCATGATAAAATCATTTCAGTGTTTCTAAGTGGTAGTTAAGGAGTTCTAAGAATATATATATATTCTTTCTTTGTCTATTTCTAGTCAATAAACAAGTAATGATCTCTCACTGGTTAGATTACAGTGCATTGCAACAGTATAACCAGTTTATAGCATCAGCTCTATACAGGAGGGATGCCCCACTGAAAGCTAACAACCCTATCTCAAACAGTTCTCCAAACTGTTTTCTCTCTCATTATCCAAATAAGAAATTCGACCCCTGAAGTGTCACCTCCCTCAGCATTTATTTCTCTTTTGATTTTTGTTCTTTGGGTTTTTATTTTAATGTTTTCCCCCCAACTTTACATTCCATTTGGAAGATCTTCATTTCCCAACTAGATTTTGAGAGGAGCTCTAGATGATTTTCAGTCACCCACATTCTTCCTACCTACCCACAAACAACAATTTAAGCTTTCTTCTTTACATGGTCTTCCCACAGAGGTATTTTTTTTACTTGACATTGTTTTCTTCGGCCAAATTATCAACGTGATATTCCTTAGTAGTGTTCTTTGACATCATATTTCAGTTTAAAGTCAGCATGATCATAACTGAGGATCTGATTTTCCTTCTCCTCTTTTCTTTTATGGAGTCACTGTGGATCACTTCTTCCTATTCTTTTTTGAAGGCCCTAGTCCTTCTCATGTTGTCCAGCTTCACACAGAAGCAGATCAATTGGCCTATAGCAGCAGTGATCTTTCCGCTGGTATTTACATGTCAGCTAATAGACATGAGACTAGCACAGTGTAAAGGTGTTCCACCTGCCTCGTGTTTGCTATCCTGAATACCAATAGCAGCTAACCACAATAAACCAGAAATCCTGAAGTTTAATTTATCCTCCTTCTCACTCTTCATTAAATCCTGGTCTGTTACCATTATCCAGTAAGCTTGTTTAAAGTTTGCTCAGTTATTTCTACATTATACTTCAGACACTTGGGTGGCTGGGTGAAAATATATGCTCAGTGCATGCAATAGGTGTTTTAGTTTTGCATTGTTCATAATTCATTTTTTATTGTTTCCTGAAATTCTGTGAAGTACTTGTATGTTTCTGCTTTTTTTTTTTTTTTTCACCAGCTAATGACCAATTTGCTTCTAGGAGCTAGTGATAGCCAGAGAGTTCAGAAGAGATAAAGCTGTGCTCAAATAAATAAGACAAAAATTCAAAAATTATATTCCCCTTCTTGTTTCTTGTGATAGGAAGGTAAGAGCACAATATTTATAGATTGACTGGCAGCAATTCCAATAAATACTACTTGCATATGAAATCTGTCTTTGCTTATAGTAAAACTGAAACAGCTTTCTGTTCATTGTCTTACAATTTAAAAAAAAGGTATGTCATAAGATTTCCCTCCTGGTCACATCTTCCTCTCTCATTCAGGCATTTTCAGCTGTTTACTAGTAGTTACAGTCTTGTACTAAATGCAACAAACTGGAAGATCCCAAGTGCATTTTAATGGTGTGTTATAGACATTAAATACACAATCATTATATTAAGGGTTACGTTTTATTCTTGCTTTATTGCTGTATCCAAAAGTAGGCTGGGAAGAAGAGACATGGGAGCAATAAAATGTTCCAAAAGTTATGTGCAGCAATTGAAACATGAGATTCGTAGTGGCTTAGCTGGGGTTTTTACTTTTCCATGTGAATATTTACAGCCCACAAGGAAAAGAAAAAGAGGAGTGCCAACACACCATATCTATCTTGTTATTTTTTGGTCCAAATAGAATATAAACCCTCAAAGTAGCTTGAAAGCATCTGTTCTAACAAGACTTCTACCTCAATATTTTTCATCTCAGTGTATCTGCATGAATATCCTACAATTTGTCTGTCAGTGAGAACTACAGAAATGCTTGAACACTTGAATTTATTCACCGTGGTATTAGCCCTAGTTCTCTGGAGCAGTGCTTTTCAGTGTATTTGCCTTCTTTTACAACAGGCAAGAGAAATCCACTTGCAAAAAAAAAAAAAATAGAAAAGGGCTTGTATAAGACTGAGAATGAGGTGAAGCCACTGGACACATATAAAATATGAGATTTACCAAGAATAATTTTCTTTCTTAGTAACAATTTCTACAGTATTGGACGCGTTTACAAAGCATCTCACCTTAAACCTGGAAATAGTTCTAATGACATCCCTTTCACATTGTTCATCTTAGATAACCTTTGATACACAGTTTATGGGGAAAAAAAATGCTTAGCTTTTTCTTTTCTCTTTGCAGTGTCAAGAAATTGTGCTGGTGTGGGACACACCAGATGAGTTCAGTCTGGTGGATTTGATTCCACATTGTGTGGCTCAGCTTCACGAATGAAGATTTGGGAAGGGCTCTCCCCACAGGGGTGTGCCCTTCCAGCCTGTGCAGTGGATTTTAGGTGAGGCTCAGCCTGCGCAGAACTGGCCCCACCGTTTCAGTCCTGAGGTTCATCTGCCACGGCTGAGCGAGCTTGGACGGTGACAGTGAAGTCCTCAGGACTAGAACCTACAGCACCCGGCATTTCCCAGGAGGTCTCCCATCCAAGTAGTAATCCGGGGCTGACCCTGCTTAGCTTCCGAGATCTGACGGGATCAGATGTAAGGAAGGCATTTAACTGCCAGATTCCACATAAAATTTAATAAAGATATATGTAGTTGTCAGTTATGCTGGGCAGGACCAATCATACTAACAGATTCTTGTTCTGGACAACAGAAGGAAGTTAAAATTCTACAGAGTTCATATAGCAGTGTCACAATTTTAGCCAACATAAAATTTATGATGCACATTTCATTCTGAATTCTTGCCTAATCCCTAAAATATTATCTTTACTTTTCACTCAGAATTAAATTTTCATTGGGAGGGCTAATTCTTTCATTACAGAGATGCCATTCATTACAATTTAAGTAGACTGTTGCCCAAAGCAAGGGAAGCAAAATCATTGCCTTTAGATGAAAATGCAGTCTTGTATCAGTAGCTTTACTTCCAAGCCCTGACTGTACTAATGCCCACAATTCTAGGCCTCCTGTTCATGAGCTTTCATCCCCTCTGGGCTGCTGAAGGGGCAGAGGCAGTCTGACAGCTCAGGGCTCTGTGGCTACTTGTGAACAACCAGAGCAGGTGGGATAAGATGGGCCAGGGATCTCACCTCCTTACCATTGTTGCCTGTCAGCTAGCCCCAAGCTAGTTATTGTCTTGGAAATAAAAACAGTAATCAATATTTGAAAAGTCAGAAAGATGCCTATTTCTGCCTTAAAGATGGATACTTCTTTCCCAACAAAGCATGGTACACAAACAGCTGGTTCTGTACAACTGTGTGGATAGAGCAGCAGGTACAGAAAATATCAGCTGTTCAGTAGGATTGCTCTAAAACTGACATGCCTTTGTCAAAACAGAGGGCTATTCTGCTGGGGACTGATAGGTTTCAGTGTTTGTACTTTCTTGTGTCAGTCCTTTGCTTCCTTCAGCTTTGCTGTGGATTTCCAAATGTGAGAAATGGTGAATTAAAGAAAGAGAGAAAGAAAGTGGGAAGAAAAGGAACAGAGAGACTGGGATTGGGAAAAAGATCATGGTCGTTACTCTTGAAAGTGGCAAATCAGAAAACAGTGTCAATTCCTTATATCCTTATCCTATGCCATTAAAGGATAGAGAGTTCTAGACTCCCTCAATTTGACAACACTATTTGGACCTACAGCTCCCTTTTATAAACTGAATAAATACTCCACAATGGAGAAGTGAAGTTCACATCTCACATCTTTTACTTTCTCACCTATGGAAAGCTTGGGGAGGGAGAGATAGGTAAAATCACCTTCATAGTGCTAAAGGCCATAATTTTGGGCTCTGCTTTTAGTATTATTCATGGATTAAACACAGGTGTTCAATGTTTTAGCATACCTTGTATTGTAAATTATAGTGTAATCACAGCACATTGTATTGTTGTACAATATTTCATGTTGGGAACCAGTATTCATCTTTCCACCATTCAGAGAAATAGATTCAATCTTATTCAATTCTTAGGCATCAATACTTTGAATCTACAAACATAGTCAGCAATACCAAAAAAGTTATGCTTTTTACAATAAAATTTTATAGGTGACAGAAATTAAGAACATTTCAAAATTAATATTTTTTGCCATCTGAATTAACAAAACCACATTCATATTTTACACAGCAATTTATGCAATAGTTGTGGTCATCACAGCATCACAGAAAATTTGAAGACGAGTATTTCTTATAAGTAGAATTATTATGTTCAAGCATAAAATATTCATCTCCTGGTTGTTATTAATAATTAATTGATGTGGCTTCAGAAAACTCCTTATCCATCCACTAGAAATAGTAGGATATGGGATCTGTCCTATAAGGTTAAAAAGATACAGGAAAACCATCACTTCCTGGGTAAACCAGTAGTACATAACCATTACAGTATATTTCTCCTGCCTTAATTTTATGTTGTTATTTTGGTTTGTTTATTAGTGATTTTAGATTAGAAGAGTAACTGTCAGAAGTTTTGAAGTAATTCTTTGGGGTTTTAAATTATACAGGACCGTTTTCTCAGCCCTCCAATCCTTTTGGCTACCCTTGATTCTGGTAAATGTTACAGGTACTTATCAATTGACTTAACGGGGTAAAACTATGTGTTTTACATGAAAGAAGATGGAATAATCAGAAAGTGGCTAAACAGGAGAAGAAATAATTATGCAGGCTGATATCAGCAGCAGATGGTGATTTCTACTGGGAAATGCTACAAGGATTCAGAGAATGAATACTGTACTATGGGGCTTTTAAAATCTGATGGCAGCACTAATATCTCTCAGAAAATGGTTGTTGGACTGTATCTCAGTGTGTTAACAGAGACAAAACAGCGAAATTGAAAACAGTGAGAAGTGCATGGATAACTTAGAACCAGTACTCATCCTGTCCATCCTACACACTGAAGCAAAGACTTATTGGAGAAAGTGAAAAAGTGCTGCAAAATGGTCAAGAGGCTAAAAGAGAAAATTTTAATGGATTTACACCACTCAAAATCTGGTCATGGAAACTTGACCCTCACAATTTAGGGACCGCAGACAAAAACATACTACTGAGATTCCAGATCCTCACTCCACCAAGGTGCAACTTCTTTTGAACTGAAGAACATTTTCAGCATAGGATATGCCTGCTTTAAAACACAGGTCTCACTGGAAAGCTTATGAAAGCTCTCAAAGAGCAATCATCCCAAATGTGTGTGATGTGTTAACTATCTTTTGTTCTTTTTCATGCAGTTTACTTGAAGAAAGAAAGATGTAATAAGGCAATATTTTTTTAATGAAAATCAATGCTTTATGTGGTTCAGAATTATTTTCTTTTAGTTTTCCAAGTGCAGGAGCAGTGTTGTTTGTTAGTGGTTGCAGTGTTCATATTCATCATGTGCCATTACGGCAGATCCCAGAGGGTCGTAACTGGTGACACAGTTGGAAGCCTGTCACTAGTGGTGTTCCCCAGGGTTAAATACTGGACTCAGTATTGTTTAACTTACTCACCAATGACTAGATGAAGGTGTACAGTGACTCCTCATTGAGCTCACTGATGATGGTGAGACACTGGATTTGAATCTCTTGGAGGATTATTTAATTATTTGGTTGGAACCAACTCAAGTGTGTGTGGGGGGAAAGGCCAGGCTGTATCCCCCATGGCAGCTCTGGAACCAACATGGCAGGAGCAGCTGTCAATCAAAAGGGCAGCCTTGGAGCCAGCCACACCATGCCTGCTGGAACCCCTAACTCAGCCTCGGACTGACTGCACCACCCCTCACTCCGGCATGGATCCAGAGTGAGATGGACATCCTGCCCAGGAGGGGTGGTCACAGATGGCCAATGCACGTAAATACAGCAACACATGCCTCCATCTCTCTCTCTCACTTGGAACCTGCAACCTACCACGTGAAGCTGGACTTCCATAAGACTCTGGTGGTAGCTATTTAATAATCTATTTTTGTCTTATTTTCCTCTCCTCTTACTCTCTCTTCTCTATCTTTACTCCTTTTCCTTACCTTAATCTCTTTTCTCTGTCTTTCTTTACTTCTTTTCCTTGTCTTTATCTCTTTCTTTCTTTATTCTTTTAATCTCTTTTCTTACTTAATATTTTGGGTAACTTAAAACTGGCGTGTTGGATTTTTTGGGTTGTGTGGGTCAGCATGTGCTATGTCAATGTTTGGTGGTTTGTTTTGGTTTCGTTGTATGTTACCCTTCTAAATTTTTGCCGAGACCCTTATTTTCTCCCATATTTTCTAAAATTTCAGTAGAAGTATCTCCTGAGATAATGTGCATAGAGTTCTCTCTTTACCTTCAAGGTATTGAATAACCAAAGGCTCTGCACAAGTTTGGCCAGTTAACTTTTGGGGCTTTGTATATTTTTAAAAGCAAAACTCCTGGTTGAGGTTGTGACTCCCTGGCTTGGATCTTACAAAGACACAAAGCTGAGAGGAGTAGCCAATACCCCAAAATGCTGTTCAGCCCTTCTGAAGGACCTTGACATGTTGGAGAGATGGGCAGAGAACAGTCTGAAATGCAAAAAAGGCAAATGCAGGGTACTGCACCTGAGGAAGAATAACCCCAGACAACAGTACAGGCCTGGGGCCGACCTGTTGGAAACAGTCCTCTGTGGAGGAGTACCTGGTGGACAACAAGCTGTCCATGAGCCAACAGTATTGCTCTGGTGGCCCAAAAAGCCAGTGGTATCTTGAAGTGCAATAGGGAGAGCATAGCCAACAGGTCAAGGGAGGTGATCCTGCTCTGCTACTCAGCCCTGGTGAGGCCCCATCTGGAGTGCTGTGTCCAGTTCTGGGCTCCTCAGTATAAGAGAGACTTGGGGCTCCTGAGGTGGGTCCACCAGAGGGGTATGAAGGAAAATAAGGAACCATCTCTCTTATGAGGAAAGGCTAAGGGATCTGGGCCTGTTCAGCTTCTAGAAGAGATAACTGAGAAGGGATCTCATTAATGAATATAAGTATGTGAAGGGATGTGTCAAGACAGTGGAACCAGGCTCTTCTCAGTGGTGCCAAGCAATAGAACAAGGGTCAATCAGCAGAAACTGATGCACAAGAACTTCTATCTGAATATGAAGAAGAACTTTTTTACTGTGCAGTTGACCATAAATTGCCCAGAGAGGTTGTGGAGTCTCCTGCAATGGAGTTAAAAACTGTCTGGACAAAATGCTGTGTCATGTGCTCTAAATAGACCCTGCTTGAGCAGGGAGGTTGGACCAGATGGCCCACTGTGGTTGCTTCCAACCCATTCTGTGATTCTGTGATTCCTATATCCAATATCAATTTGAACCACTCAAATACAAAAAATATTCCTCCTAAACACAAAATGAAGATATTAAAAATCATTGAAACTGAAAATCCATATCTGATTTTTAGTTCATTTATGTGAGAGTTTCACCTAGTTTTATAAAACAGATATTTACTTCAAATTCTGTATTCCTATTTATCTTTTAAAGAGAATATTTATTTTTCATAGAGTGAGGAACTGCTTACTTTATTTTCACTGAGGTACTCTGCCATTCCCTGAAAGCTGTAGTGTTTGCAATTATTTGAGTTCAGCTTTGACTTTAATGCTCTTCCAGGTACAGTAGCTTCACCTTACCTTCTTTGAGGTAGGAGTCATCTCATTGATTGTCTTGAGTAAAAGGAAATGGCTCATGCATCTTTCGTACATTATAACAAATGTCCTTTTGCATTATAATTGAATGGTGATTGTTGTGTTCAATCAATGAGAAAGGTTAAGAGAGCTCCTCTGCCAGCATTTTTAATGGAGAAGTCGATTAAGATTCAGTTTAATCATTCTGGCTGCTTCAGAATTAAAGCAACAAAGACCATCAATGGCACTATAATTACCAGTCTTTCTGTAAGTTTACACTGCTATTTATGCAGCCATAAATTTTCTTATAATGCACAATGTGACCAGGTTAACTTGCTTTGTTTGTAATGCAAAATATTTCCCTTAATTGCACTGTGGAGAAGAAATAGTTGTGATGAAGTATATATAATTCAACCTAATAGAAAAGATAAAAAGTAAAACCAACCCCTCTGTAGAGTCTGACTGAGGTGAATCAGCCTGATAGCTTGTGTTAAATAGTTTAAAGTCATGGCCTTAACCTTGGGACACTAGAGACATAATTTACTTCATTGAACATGGAGACTAGCATCACTCCCAGGTGAGTAAAAAGGGTCAAATATATTATTCTAATCCCTGTTCCAAACAGAGAAAAGGTCATTATACACTACCTACTGCATGCTGCCAAAGAGTGAAAAATTCACATTGGGGACATGGGTGCAAATCTATTTTAGACATGGCCTTTAAAATGTTACTGAAATGAATGATTATGTGGTTTGAAACAAGGAAAAAAAATCTCGAAATTGATCTCGTTTATTAATTAGTTTGAGCTTATAAAGGTCTTTCTATAAATAGCTGTAAGACTAGAAGAAATTGCTCATTTCAAATGAGAGTGAGGCTATAAAAATATTGTTTTCATGTAATATGAATACCTATAAGTATGGTTATCCATTTAATAAATGATTCTGAGTAAAGGATGACAGGATTTCTTGATTTTTCCAGCTCTTCCGGTAAAGGAGAGACATAGGATACTTTTTCTACCTTCCCCACCCCCCGCCCCTCCACCCCCCCCATTTTTTCTCCACAAAGAGGAACGAGCTTTGACCAAACTTCTCTCTAACTTTGAAACATGCTTTCTCCATGCAGAAGCTTCAGAGATCACAGAATCATAAAATGACAGGAGAGGAGCTTAAGGCTCATCTAGCTCCAACCACCCTGCCATTGGCAGGGACTCTTCCACTAGACCAGGTTGCTCAAAGCTCCATCCAACCAAGCCTTGATGGGTCCATGTTAAAGAAAAAAACATTCCTTCTAACTGTATAGGTAGGTAGAGCCTTTTTTGCCCCCTGCAAACTCATATTTTATTGAAAGCTCTACTTCCAGAGTGATTTGATTAAATTTTTATTTCATATTGGCTAGCAAAGCTCATTGTAAGGTTAGATGAAGACCAGAAACTGTTAAGCTGGTTCTGTGTGGGAATCACCTAGGTTCAGCCTCAAATGTCAGTTTCAGAGAAACAAATTGCAGCTCGCCTAAAATGATAAATTCCTTCCCTGTGATTGAATAAAATATTATTGTAATTTTTTTCCAGTCAAATTTTATGTTGTTTTTTTTTTAATTTCTATTAATAGCATATTTTAAATGTGGTAGTTATGCATCTTAACTAAAGATGGATTGTATTGTGCCTGTAGCTTACTGTTTTCCTAGAACAGCTTTTTCTTCCTTTTCAGCAGATCATAAACTAGTAGAAGAGGATCATCTGACTAGTAGCAGTTACTGAATGACTATTACAACAAATTAAAATATCATATCACACAAAAATTATTCAGTGCACAACTCCTGAGCTTTCTATTTGCTGCATAATTTAGTCTTCTTGGAAAGCTGGGCTTGAAGGTGTAATCAAAGATATTGATATATACAAATCCAGACCTCCTACTAGCTGTAAAACTACATGTACATATGTAGCAAGATATAGTTCTTTAATGTATTTCTGTATCAAACCAGCTCTTCAAGTAGCAGGAAATTATGAAAACCACTAAAGAAGAAAATTTAAAAATGTGACTCCTTAAATGTCTCCAAAGAGGTAAGGCCAAACATGTAAATCAGCTGTTTATGAAACATTCATATTTGAATTTAAAAGGCATATCACTATACAGTGAGCATAACTGATACTAAGTCAGGAGCTTAATCCTCTAAAGAAAACAAAACACATACAATGTGTTGGCAGCCTGGCATAGTTCCTCCAGATTTTATACATGTGAATTAGGGTGCGGAGGCTATACTTAATTTAAAAATAAGATTGACTAATCTATTTGAGTGCTTACTGCCTTGTAAGCAGAGAAAAGAGTTGCGTGCCAGAATGGAAATCATATGGGCCGGGAATTCCCCTTCTGTTGACCACAGAAGGTATAGGCATAATCCATCAAGAACAGAATGCATGCCATACTTTGTTCATTAGCATTTAAAGAGGCTGTTTGGCATCAGACAACAAATACAATTCTTGCAAGAACTTGGCAGCGGACTGTTTGTCAGTTAATGACAATCCACGGCTTTTTCAAGGAAATACTAAATGTTCCCAGGGCTATTTCTGAATTCTTCTCAGCATTAAGCTTGAAGTGGGGCTAACACATTTGTATATCAGTGACCAACTTCCAAGAGAAAACATCAGTTCTGAACCTGAAATCGAAACAGATTTGTTGGCAACACATCAAAAAATTGAGATGGAATTACAGGATATGTGATATCACATATCTTATCTTTACATTTATGTATTTCCCAAAATACTCCAGTGTGTTTAGCATCTCCATAGACTACATTCTGGAAAATGATGCATTCCATTTAGGACTTGATATCAATACAGATGGTGTGATAAGGTATAAAAAGAAAGAAATATGGAAAAAAAGAAGAAAAAACCCCCAAAGCTTTTGTAGCACTAAGTTAATTATCAGTATGGGGGAGATGTTGTTGATTGCTCTATTTATTTTTTCTCTTTTTTTTTTTTTGTTTGGTTTGGTTTGGGGTTTTTTTTTGTGTGTGTATGTGCGATAATTTGGGACAAATTGCTAAGCCCAGATATAGGTCTAATGCACAACTGTGATGATACAAGTTAGACTGCTTTGTAAGTGCTGTAGATTTTTTTCTCTCCTTCTATTATAATGGCAGGAACTATTTACTATCCCAGAAGAAAGCTAGCTTTCTTTCTTTTCTTTCTTTCTTTCTTTCTTTCTTTCTTTCTTTCTTTCTTTCTTTCTTTCTTTCTTTCTTTCTTTCTTTCTTTCTTTCTTTCTTTCTTTCTTTCTTTCTTTCTTTCTTTCTTTCTTTCTTTCTTTCTTTCTTTCTTTCTTTCTTTCTTTCTTTCTTTCTTTCTTTCTTTCTTTCTTTCTTTCTCTCTCTCTCTTCCTCTCTTCCTCTCTCTTTCTGTCTGTCTTTCAGTCCTTTTTTTTAATTTTAAATGTTCAGTCATATTTATACTACTTCATTTTGTATTTGGCTTGTAGGCTGAAGGCCAAAGTGATGGTTTGGGATGGGATAGAGATAATTTTCTTCATTAGATTATATGCTAGTCCCTAGTAAAGGACCATGTTTTGGATTTCCACTGAAAACATTGCTGATAACACAGCCATGCTTTATTGCTGAGCAGAGTTTACACAGGGCCAAGGGCTTTTCTGTCTCTCAGCCCACCCCATCAGTGGCGAGGCTGGGGGTGCCCAGGTTGGGAGAGGACACAGCCAGGACAGCTGACCATAAGTGACCAAAGAGATATTCCATAACAAGTGGCATCATAGAATCATAGAATCATTATGATTGGAATAGACCTTTAAGATCATCAAGGCGAACTTCCAGCTGGGGGAATAAGGAGGAAAGGAGAATGTTTAGTGTGATGCCACTGATCTTCACAAGTCATCATTAAGCATAATAGAGCTCTCCCCCATCCTCCCAGGGGAGAGTGAGCAAGTGGCTGTGTGGGGCTGAGTTGATAGCTGGAGTTAAATCATGACAACTAATTACTGGTAATAGTGAGCTTGAGAAGGCTGGCAAAAACACTCTTTGCTGGAATGAGGGTACCAGCTGATGTGATTCCTCTTATCAGTCTGAAGATGTAACAAGACTTGAACAAAAGGTAAAATTTAAGTACTTAGGAGACCCGGAAGAAGTTGCTTTGTACATGGAAGCACTGCTTCCAAGGCAAGTGGCCACCCTGTATTTTTCAAGGTGACTTTTGAATATTCTCAATTGAAGCAATGTATTATGCAATAAAGTAAGCAAGCAGCTGACAGAGTAGTTCTTATTAAGCTTGAATTGCAAGCTTCACTTCTAATGTTGCATATAGATTTTAAACTGAAAGTGTACTGTTCTCAGTCTGGAAGATACCTCTAATGGAAACCTTCCAGAGAGGCTATCAATAAATTATATTTACATATACTTGAAGGTATGTTCACATTGAAGGAGTTCTAGAAAAATGTCCATGGGTAAATGAGGTCCAGTGCCAGCATCAGCAAACTTTTCTCTCACAAGCTTCTTTTACCATGGAAATGACATAATAACTACACAACTGGATCCTATATCCCATGAACTTCATTGCTAAAGAGGGTTGAGAGCAGTTCTTTCCTGAACTAAATGATTCTATGATTTTATGAATTTCTACAATGTAAATATAGGTTACTTACAGTTCAGGAAGCATGTTGACAGTGAGAAACAAAAATTTGATTTTCAGAGATACTAGTATAACCTCGGTAGCCAACCTGCTTCATGGAGAGAACAGCAGAAAAGTCAAGATAGTATTTTTACATGTTGGTAGTTGTAATACAACTGACTAAAGATCATCATGATAAACACCTACATTCAGATTGCTGGCATACCATAAATTAGTCCCTTATTTTTTGCTGATGGTGTTAATTGTGTTAGTCTTGTTTCACTAACACATGCTACAATCACACCTTAATCTTCTACAGAAGAGATACCCTATATAGAGCCTCATTGCAATAACTGTAGGACAGGATACTCCAACTGAGAAATCAAAATCCCCATCAGCTCTCAAGGTAAGACAACTGTGCTACTGCTGCATGAAATACTGTCAGTGCAACAGCAAAGCAGAAAGGAAAAAAAGAGTGAAAAATATGGGTCACTCAGCTAGTGCTAAGAGTTGAAATGGAGGTTAACAGGGCTACATTTTGTTCCTAGTTCTACTACAGACTTCCTGTGCTATCTTGGTAAACTAGTAGTTTTCGTGTTACCTTGCAGAAATAACAGGTCTTCCCTTCTTCTCGCACACATGGAGAATACAGATTTAAAGGACTGAGAGACACATAGAGGTTAAAATACTGCAGAATATGCATATTAATAAACATAAATAAAAATAAGTCGTCATGTACAATGCATAAATCAGAAACAAACAAAGAAAGCAGAAAAAAAAAGAGAAACTAGAAATAAAACACACAGATCATTCCAGACAGAATGTGTGGAATTCAGCTAGCTGAACCTTACATTTTTGACCTAGTCCTAGCCTTTCTTTATAATAATGGAGAGCTGTAGTCACATTTAGAGAACAATTCATCTAACCAAATACAAAATCTATGCCAGAATAAGATGTTCTGTCCTATTGCTCTCCACTGACTACAAAGAGCCCACAACCATCAGCTCACCTCTAGAGATCCATACTTAGATGGATCCAGTCCTCAGACCATAAGAGAACATGGAGCACTCTCCACATGCAACACTTTCCTTCCAGCATTTACAAAACACATTGCAGTGTGTTTTGTAAGTCAACTTGATGAGTAGCATGAGATTGTGTAAGGCCTCAGTGTTGAGCAGCAGTTTAAAGTCTGGGCTGTGCACTGTTGAATATGAGGCTCAAGAGGGAAGAGCTTGGAAGGTATAAGTCCTTCATATGCTGACTGCCAGAAAAAGCAACATAGATAAGTTATATTGTTATGGAATTAATAAGGTTATACATTTCTGTATGTATCCATTTTGGCCCCTGCTATCGACAATAAAATCATTATTTCATGTTAATAAGAGTCTGACCCTCCACACATCAAGGTAAGAAAGAGTAGAAGTATATTATGCAGAATGATTGGCAATCATAGGCTGAGGTAGACTGATCATCCAATTAAATCATAGAATATTAAAAAGGTCAAAGTAATATAGAGCTAGTCTAATTAATAGACAATGAAATAAAATTCTGATTTTCACACTCTTGAATATAAGTCCAGTCCTGAAAACAAAGTACCTACTTTATTTATGAAAGCGGTTTCTTTGACTTTGGGGTACTTCATAAAGGCATAGTCCTTGATTATGGATTACCTTGCAAGATCAGTGCCTAAGACTTTAGTTCTTCTATCCTGCTCAGGTAGTTTTACTAGAATACTGAATTTTTTTTCATTCTTCATCTGCGTCTTACAAGAAGGCTCATATAATCCTTTTTGTCTTCAGGAACAGTAGATAAAGATTCAACCCTTTAAAACTTCATTAATATGTTATCCTAATGATATCAAAGGTATAGTATAATTCAAACGTCAGTTATATGTCTGTCTTCTGTGGTTTATGTGGATTTCTATTAATATTTAATTTGGTTCATTACCTTATTTATTGTGTGTTGGTTAAAGAAATTCGAAGATGGAGGTGCTGTGTTAACATAAAAGTCTCCTCACACTGAAACAGGAACCAAATATGATGCATGCACAGTAACATTGGGACTTTGTTTATAATAAACATTTTAAATGACTGACTTTTTCTCATAAATACTCTAAGTAGGATGATCTATGAGATTTCTAATTTATTCTTGTTTAAAATTTAACCATGCTTTTTTAAAGCATATCAATTTTGTTAATACCATGTAATTAAAACATGTCAGTGCACAGCAAGTTTTAGTCTAAATTAATGACTATGAGAATTATTTTAATTAAATAACCAATTATAGAAAAATCGCAAGCATGAGAGCTGACATTTAAATGAATTTCATTTAAATTGCTTCTTAACATTGTCCCATCTAGGACACTAATGCAAAATGAACTATTGTATCAACATAGATTATCACTATTTTTGTATGCATATAATGTATTCATATTCAATCACTGGAACACAGCTGAATATTTTGTATTGATCTGAAATGTCTATGAACAAAATATGACAGAATAAGCTGAAGTACAAACAAAAATCCCCTGTAGTACTGTGACACAGTACAGCTGCATTTCTCTTGTTTGTACACATATATTTTCATATTTCAGTTCTTTGTTAACCTACAAATTCCATTTTCCATTTAATGCAGGGTGAACTTTTAAAACTGCTGAGCATCCAAGTGAATTTGAAAATCCTAGCTCTCTTGTAAACACAGGTGAAAAATCATGATGGGCTGGCTATCCAGTTTTCATTTTGGTTTTAAAGAAGATCTGTTAGACACATTTGCTGGAATATATTTTGGTCACCTTTAACTGGAAAGAATAGCCTACATAGTTAACTAAATTACTCTTCTGCACTGCACAAGTTGTTACTACATTTGTTCAACAATCACATTCAATTTAATCAGATGAATGGTGCAAACTGTGCCAGGAAGCTCCTGAAGCTGTATTCAGAAATGAGTAAGAGTGTAATACATTGCAAAATTGTTCTTCTCTACTGTAGCTTTAAAGATGCCACAGGAAAAGGGGAAAAAAGAATCCTGCATTTTTGTTCATTGATTAACCAGTAATGTTATGTATAAATAATGTATCTGACAGTATGGCAGCCCACTTGGGATATTGTGCCATTTACTGCAAAATAGGATGCAACATGCAACTGAGCAGCAAGAACAAATTAAACATCTTTCCTTGGTAACTTCAGCATTTTTATTAGGGGATAAACATCACAGTGAGAAGAAAATCAGATGTAGATATTTCAACAATATTAACCTTAATCTAAGTAGAGGCACAAAATAATATTTATGTATTGTTAAAAAATGCTTAAATTGTGTACAAAGAGTGTTGTACTGATCTCTTTACTTTTTGTGGGACTCCTGTGGAAACCAGTTGATATAGCCATGGTGTAAAATCAGGATTTGGTTCCAGAATACTGCAACCAAATGCAGAGAAGTATTAGGTGTAATTTTGTCTTGTTAACTTGTAACACAGAGATATCACTGTGGTATGTACTGAAGAATTTTCAATGTATCTTTTTTAAAACTATTGCCCCTGTGAAATGCTGGTGTTCTAAGTCAAAATATTATATTAGCACTTGTTATTACTATTTTGTAATGGAAGAAAAAATATTACACCTGGCAAAGGATAATTTCATAATTAGATATTTATCTCCATGTTCAGACATGATCATTTTTCATTAAATTATTTTTCCCCCAAGCAAGTACAAAAAAGAAAACAAATGAACAAACAAAAAACACATACACAAAACCCATACTTTATCAAAATAAAAATTATAAACAGCATTTTTACATATTTGTCACTAGTAACAGTGGTATCTGTACTCTCAAATTAATCCAGAGGAGTCAGATAGCCAAACCTTAATGAAAATACGTGTGAGGTGTCAGCCCAGTTCGCTTTGCCCACTGTGGAATTTCCAATCACTGCATTAAATATTGCTAAATGGAACAAGTGAGTATTATTCAACATGATTCAATATCCTACACCTTGAATTTGTAACTGTTATCACTAAATCATGTGAACACTAAATCAAAGTATCTTTCTGTGTATTGAGCTAAATACTCAATTAAGACTCTCCACTCGTCCATTTTCTATACTGCAGTAGCTCCAGCAGTTTATTTCACATCTACAGAATAATTAATCTAATATCCCCTCATACTTAATAGTTACAATGGTTAATGTTTATACCTGAGGTAATTCCCATTGCACGGTGAAGAGGATTATCCACTTGATTAAAAATAAATCTTTTCACCCCTGCACTTGATTCTGTACCTCCCTGGGGAAGCTGACCATAATTTCTCTCTTGCTATATCTCATTCTACAAGTGATGATCCCATTTTGCATGGCCAATATTGCACATAGCACTGGGCTTTAAACAGGACAGTAATTCAATAAAGCGTTTTCTGCATCCCAGCTCCATCTGGAAACAAATTCCTGTTACTCAGTTGTTGCTGCTAAAACCTGAAGGTCATCATTTATTTTCCAGTGTTGCAGCTCATAAGATGCTGCAGTTGTTTTCATCTCAGAACACTGAATAAGCTCAGCTGTAATTGTGGAAACTGGAGTAGTAATAAATGGAAAGTGATTGCTGGCAGACTATCATCCACTCGCAGATATGGAGAAATTTGGAACAAAAATAAAAAGGCAGGGACTGATGATCCAAAGGGCAAAGTTTATCAGGTTGATTTAGCCATCAAAAGGAGATCGGCACCTTAACTGGGATTCATAATGGCTGGCATGTTTACCATAACCCTAACCCTAATGGCATGTTTACCCTGACCTGAAAGCTTCACAAGTGCCTAAGCAGTTTAGGAAAGACATTTATCTGTAAGGAGGCTTCTAATTGTGACTCACCAGCCTTGTAAATTTCCAAATATTTTGTTGTACCTGACTGTATATACTTATTTTTCCATTTTGTTGGGTTGTAAATGCTAGGTCATGTCAAATGGACACATGCTTAAGGTGACTAAAAGGAAAGGCAGCTTCATTTTCAACTCATAGGTTCCCTGTGAGTCATATATGACTGCTTCTGAAACAATTGTATGCTTTGACTTTGATTTGTAACTTTCTATTTTTTTATTACCAGACCCAACAGGTCTGGGGGAGTAAGCTGGATGTTAGTCAATCTCATGTCATCAGCAAAGCTATTCTATCTCCAAGTTTCCCTCTGGAAAGCCAAATGCCTCCCTTATTTGTACCTTCACAACCCCACTGGAGACAACGCGTCTACTCAATTGTAACAATTTGGCCTGAGAAAACTTTATTATTGAAAGCGACTTTCAGATCCCAGTACAAGGGTTTCACTCCTGGCAGTCAAAAAAACCCCAATTTTATAGCTAGTCAAACTAATGCAAATTCAGAAATAGAGCAAACATAGAACTTTACCAGGCAGTTTTGCAAAACTGCATTTCAGAACTAGTTTCCTGCTCATCAACAAAAGCTGCTCTATAAATCAGTTCACAATGATCATTTGCCACATGGTGATTTGCAAATCTTTGAGAGTAGGAAGGCTCTACAGAGGGGCCTGGACAGACTGGATAGATGGGCCAAGACTAACTATATGAGGTTCAACAAGGTCAAGTGCCAGGCCTTGACCTTCAGGTACAACAACCCCAGCACTACAGGCTGGGGGCAGAGCAACTGGTAAGCTGCCCAGTGGGAGGGGACCTGGGGGTGTTTGTTGACAGCAGCTGAACGTGAGCCATCAATGTGCCCAGATGGCCAAGGCAGCCAGTGGCATCCCTGCTTGTCTCAAGAATAGTTTGGCCAGCAGGACCAAGGAAGTGATTATGGCCCCGTACTCAACACTGGTGAGGTCGCACCTCAAGTCCTGTGGCCATATCTGGGCTCCTCAGTTCAACAAGAACATTGAGGTGCTGGAACAAGTCCAGAGAAGGCCAAGAAAGCTGATGAAAGGTTTAGAGGGAAGTCCTATGAGGAGCAGCTGAAGGACCTGGGGGTGTTTAGCCAGGAGATGGGGAGGCTCAGGGGGACCTTATTGCTCTCTACAACTGTCTGGTAGGAGGTTGTAACAAGATGGGGGTTGGTCTCTCCTCCCAGTCAAGTAGTAACAGGAATGATGGCCTCAAGCTGCACTAAGAGAGCCTCAGGCTGGACATCAGGAGGAATTTGTTTATGGAAAGGGTTATTAAAAATTGGTGGAGGCACCATCCCTGGACGTGTTAAAGAAGTGATGCAGCACTTAGTGCCATTATAGCACGGGTCAGTCATTATGGTGATGGTCAGTCAAAGATTGGACTCAATGATCTCAGAGGTCTTTTCCAACATAAATGATTCAGTGATTCTGTGATTTGTAATAGATTTAAGTAAACGTTCTAAAGAGTCTTAAGAAAGCTATGTGCTGCTGTATTTGTACCAAGGAAATTATCTTTGCCCACTGAAAGAACAAATCTAAGCATATCAACAGAGGAGAAAACATTCATAATGTTCTATTCCAGTAGACAGTTATGACAGCACAACAGAGCAGATTTTCTCTTGAATAAAGATTACCTCCTCTGTTTTATTGCCCAGCTCTTCTAGAATGCAGTGGTGGATGCTATGTAAAAGTTCAAGAGAGAACACTACCTTACCTCTTCGTGGAGTCCTTCTACCTAACAATTTGGACCACATTGAACAGAATTTTGTGTACATATGCAATTTTGCATAAATGCCAGGGGATGCATAGACATGCACTCTAATTTTAAAAGAGCAAGCTTGATAACCTTGATAAGCTCTAAAGGATGTCCCAACCAAACGCTGAGCATCAGTGTTCAGATTTATCTTGCATAGGATGAAGAAAGATATGGACAGTTTTAAAGCAATATTTGAACTGTGTTTGAGTAGTAAGGGGAAGGAAAATCATGCCATCTCCTGGTTTATATTCAGTCAGTTACTTACATCTTCCCTTCTAATACACTCAGATTTCCACTGTTGTAACTGTTTACTGTCCAGATTACTACACAGATTTTCAGTCAACCATTCAGGGAGTAATTCATAATTTCTGAATGACCTGCAAAATAGATTTTAGTAAGGATACCCAAAACTAGTACAGAGAACTGAAGTGATAATGGAAATGCAAAGGATTCTTTTTAAGTTCTTCCTTAGAAAAGGACGCTGTTTTTCAAAACTGAATTTTTCTACATTCACATTTTTGCTATTGGATCTCTTTTCTGTCTCTCTTTTCTTTCCTTTCCTGCTGTTTTAAGAATCTTGTCTCCTTGCAAAAGCCTTCTCTCCAAATGAAATACATGCTCATTTCAGTCGAGTATTACTCTTCTAGAGAAATGAAACAACTTGAGCTGTTTAAGTTTACCACCCTTCAACTTAATCTCTTTTGTAGCTCCCTTCAGAACTTCTCTCAGATTTCTAGTGCAACTCTAAAGTGTGACAGAAAAATGGGGCACAGTATCCCTCTATATTTTTTCCTAATGAAACTAAAAGATTCACACTTGTTTCTCTGCACACTGTTGCTGAAATATTTGGGGACTGCATACTCTCATGAAGCTCATGACATCCTCTACCCCTTGGGTGGAAGTTACTTCCTCCTGTTGCTTAAACATGGCTGCTCATCATGCACATGATCCTGTTTTATATATGGAGTAAAATAAAGCTTCCAGTTACTGTCTTCTGGCCCAGGAACAACACATCAGCTGTTTCAATGTCATGAAATTTGTATGAGAACTCTCCATACTAGTTCTCAGATAAACTATCAAAATAGAAAGCAGCAGTTCACAGAATCATAGAATAACTTGAGTTGGAAAGGATCCATAAGGATCATCGAGTCCAACTCTTGTTTCGTAGCTTTCAATGTGAAGAACCTTTTCATAATATTCCATATGAACTTCCTCTGATGCAGCCTCATTCTGTTTCATTGTATTCTGTTGTTGTTCACCAAAAAGAGGAGGTCAGCACCTCTCCCTCTGCTACCTCCCTTGAGGAAGCTGTAGGCTGCCATAAGCTCTCTCCTCAGCCTACTTTTCCCCAAGCTGGACAAGTCAAGTGACCTCAGCCACTCCACATAAGTCTTGGCCTTGAGGCCTTTCATCACCTTGGGTCACCCTCCTCTGGATGCACTCTTTATAGTCTGATGTCCTTTTTATACTGAGGCACCTCAAAATTGCACACAGAACTTGAGGTGAGGCCACACTAGTGCAGAAAAGAATGGAACAACCAGCTGACAATGCTGGACATGGTTGGCACTCCTGGCTGCCAGGGCACTGCTGACTCATATTCAACTTGCCATCAATCCACACCCACAGATCCCTTTCTGTGGGACTGCTCTCTAGTTTCTTATCCCCCAGTTTGTACATGTAATTAGAATGTATCACCATCACAGGTGCAGGATCCAGTACTTGCTCTTGCAAAATTTCATTCAGAAATATGTTGGCTTTACTCTCTAATCTCTAAATACTTTTTCAGTCACCAGACACAATTCCTTTTCATTTCAGAGTGACCTTTCTTCTCTGTTTCTAGATGGCATAAGTTTGCCTTTGACTGTACTAAGCAGAGTTTTCTCAGTATGAAATATTAATATATTAAACAATTTTAGGAGAGTGCTTCCATTATTGCTGTCAATGGTATGTTCTATTGGAAAAGTGTATAGCAGTAGTTTGTGTGTGTCTAAATGTAGAAGAAAACATACAACTTTTATTGCTCCCATCTCAGTTAAAGGTAAATTATTGTCTGTTTATTCATTACTATTTTATTACTTCATCTTACTTCTGTTACAAGGAATAAGAATATTACCAAGAAGAGTTTAAACTGAGATAGAGACTCTTATCTTCTTATCTACTTATTTATTCACTCTATATTAGGATACTTGTCTAGAACTTGAACATGCATTTTATCTTAAATTAACACCTTGATGAAAAATATAAAATAGAGATGTTTCAGGAATACCATACGTTATAAAAGCATTCCTGCAGCCTAAATTCATTCACATAAATGGACATCAAACACATAGACAACAAGAAAACAACAGTCACTCTCAGGTGGAAATTCCAACTTTAGATTGGCTGAAATGTATTTGCAGAAGCAGAAAGGAAATGCTCTTAGAATTTCTTCTGCTGATTAAATGAAGAATTAATGGCAGTTGGGAAAGAAGTCAACGGTAACAGAAGTAAGAAGGTAACAGAAAGTAGAAGGAAGAAAGTGAGGTCATTATGCTTTTTACATTTGGAAAGCACTGGAGCAGGCAACTACAGAGATAGCAAAGAGGAATTCAACTTCCAATCTCTTGTCAAAATACAAAGGAGGATTTGAAGAGAAAATGAGTAGGTGATAATTTAGTCTTATTTTAGATTAAATCCATCTGCTGGCAAGACCAAAGATGAATCATGACTTTGAATCTTACTGATAATGGTGGATCACCTTACTTAGCAACAAAAGTAAAGAAGCAAAAGACTTGTTGGAATGCAATGCCAAAAACTGAAATCCAAAACCTCAAGTAATAGGAGACTTAGCACACACATTGTGAAATAGCTTTCATATCGACTTCCTCTGCACAGCTTCTGAGTACTACATTGATTGTTCCTATCCATTGCCATAATTAAAAATTTAAGATTATTTAACAGTAAACTGAAATATTTTGCGGTTAAGTAAAATTATGTACAGTTATGCTCCTGTGAGAAGCAGGGAGTTGCACTTGATGATCCTTATGGGTCCTTTCCAACTTGAGATATTTTATGATCCTATGATTCTATTAATTGCCCTTGAACTTATGCCTATCTTTTTTCCATTACTGGTAGCCTGAAGTTAGGTATTCAGAGTCATATAGAATATGGCGAGACTTACACGCTTACACTTCTAAAGTTTTCCGAGGTTGTTGTTAAAATCCATTTGCATGTACTGTTTTTGATGTTTTAGTTTAACCAAAAAATGGATCACTTAAAAAAAAATTAATAATCCTATAAGGGTAAGGTAATGAAGTCCCTGGCAACAATAAATTAAGTGCCCACAATTTTCACTGAAATCATTATCTTCCCCTAGCAATGATTTTTGACATTCAACATACTTGCCATGGATGCAGAAAAATAGGGCAGGGTTGCAGCTCTTCCCATTGGTAATAAACTACTCCATAAATAAACATTTGCTCTGTTTCCTTCTTAAGAAAATTACCTTTACTGTTTGGATAGATTTTCCAATATATAGGTCAATCTGTCCTAACCTTTTCTGAAGGAAGATGAGAAATGTTCCCTATGAACAAAAAAAGACATACTGTATATAATGTCACTGTTCACAAGCACCAAGTAGCAGCAGGCTCAAGAACTGCAATATAAAGCTATCAATTAATTTTGTTGTAACTGTATGCACCTGTGAACAACTGTTTAATTAAAGAGGCAAACAGAAATCTCTCACAATAATGCTTCAAATTACTTGCATTTATGTGACTCAATTAGTTGGAGTGGATAAATACAATTGGAAAGCTGCCATGTGGACTTCTGGAAATAAAGAAAAGATAGAACTGAAGAGATACAAAACCAAATGGGAAGACTCAGGCAGATAAATACAGATAATTCTCAGAGGTTCATAGGACTATACAAACAGAGAAGATAAAATAAAATGATTCTGTGCAAATATATATAAATACCTCATTTACTGTCACAGAGGTCTGCTTTCCCAGACAGAAACACTAAGGGGATTGCTTGCTTTGGTCAACATATGCACAGAGCTCAGATTTGATTTGATTTTGCCATCAGATGTATTCATCTAATTATCTTCCCTTTAGAGAGTGGCAGAGGTGTTAGTGCAATTGTAGACATGCTAGAATATCTTGCCCATGTTCTAAATATTCCTCCAGAAAGGCACACGTCTTTCAGTCTCCAACTATCTGCCTGCCTAAATGCCTCAGTGTTTGGATCAGGGGCACATTTCTGAAATAAATCTCCTACTTGTCCCCTTTTCTAAGCTGTGGTTCCCATTAGGTTACAAACTGGTTCCAAAGCAGGTAAATCTGGTATTGAGAGTGCAAACTAAACTAGAAGATGCTCTCCATGTGAACACACCAAGTTCATCCTCTGGGACCAGACTAGAGATAGCCCAAAGTGAAAATACATGAGATCCACATGATGTGTACACCCAGTCTTGAGCACTGCAAGAGTGCTCCTCTCTGTTTTCAGGACCTCCTGATACAGACATTGCCTAAGGCATTTAAAATTATGCCAGACATATTAGGCACTTGAATTCCTTCATTTTCGTGTGCCTAGCTCAGAATAGGATTAAACCCCATATACATGCAAGCCCATTGCTGAAAATGCCTTTTTTCTAATCTTCACATGCAAATCAGTGTTGCTCAGTAGCATTTCAGGAAAGCCTGTTACTGTCAGAAATGGGATGCTTTATTAATACTGAAAGACCAACACTGGGGGACAGTTAAACAGATCAGGCTTTCCCTTCCTAAGAAGACTCATCTAGAAATGGCAAAGGAGAAAAAAGGCAGGATGAATAACACTCAAAAATTCTCTCAGGTGTAGGGTCCAAAATCTATTTTAGCTATTGCATGTTAACTCTGTCTTCTGAACACAACCCCCCCTTTTTTTTCCCCAAATGATTAAAAAAAAATTAGCTCTCTTCCCTCATCTCACAGTCCCAGGTGTTCTGTTCCTTAAAGGGTTGCCAAATACACCTGAGCTGTTATTTGGGTCAATGATTTGTACGTGTACATTGTAACTGAGCAGTGGGATATTCTTCCAGGTGGAGAGGGGAACAGATGCCCAGGGCAGAGGAGGGAGCAAGACCTGCTGAAAGCCAAAAGGCAAAATGATGATTTTCTGTGGAAAAAGAAAAATCTTTTAGCCGTCTATGATTTTAGAATTATAGTCAACAAAGGCATCAGTCAGGTTTATTTTTCTCTGTCTCTTTAAATACTTACTAGCATATTGGTTTATAGAAGATAGGCTTTTGATATTCAAATACATACAAAAGTTACTTTCTTAATATTTTTGAACTTAACAATTAAATTAATTTTATTAAGACACAATTATTAATGGGTTTTAAAAGAATATCTGTCCATTTGAGGCAGAAAGGTTACCAATATATTTTGGATCTTTCATGACACTATTTTCACTATGCTAGTATATTAAAAATAATATGTATTCAGTTTTCTTCACTTTCTTTCCTTCTTTATTTTTTATTTCTCTCATCTTTTATATTTAACACTTTCTGTAACTGTAGCCCAAAATCTCAAGTTTCCTCATATTAATTATTTAGGGTTTTTCTTTAATTCTTTACTTTCCATTTAGATAAAGGTTATAAGATGTGTATAGCTCACCCTACTGCTATTTCTGTTTCCCCAAAAAATCAGATCATGTAGGTAAAGGCACAGAACATGAATAGATTTTTAGCCAACCCAATCTGGCTAGGAAAATCTACCTATGACCTACAGGACAAAACTCTTCATGCTTCTAATTGAAGTCAACAACCCAGCTGACAGGCAAATATGCTTTTGCGGGCTCTTTTGCTGCTGTGATTATAGCATCTTGAGGTTGTTCCCAGATGGAGGGGAGGGAGGTAGAAGTGAGAGTCAGAGAGTGTGACAGTCACTCATCTATCTTGGAAACATTGAGGACCTTGGAAATATGAATTAAATTAGGCTGTGTTTTCATGAACACTTTAATTTAACCTAAGTATGAAATTATGCTAAAGGAGATGATCCTTCCAGCCTCCCCTCTCTGTTTATTCCCACCATTTCCCTTGTGCCAGCACATGAGATCTTATGGCTACCTTGCAAGCCAGATCTGGGAACTGATCCAACACCCAGCTTCCAAAATACTAAAACTTTTTAGATGGATCAATTCCTTTTACATAAATGCTAATGGGTGGTGGGGGAGTCGAATATGTGGGTAGAGGAAGAATTGAGAAAATTAGCACTTTCAGTAATAGTTTGGGCTTAAATCATCTCAAATCCATTGTAAGCCACAATCTAAGTCACCGACGGGGCTGTGAGGATTGAGCCAACAGGACTGAGAGCCAGAACTACACTTCACTGACAGCGAAGTTGTTGTCCTAGATCAACATGAAGGAAAGCTCCCACTTTTAGCACTTGCTGCAATTTTTTTAAGACTAGTAAAACTGAAGTAAATTACATGGCATTCTCAAAGATGGATTGTGATAGCACTAAGCTTTTTAAAACAAGGGAGAACAAGAAGCTTATTTTAAACTATTAAAATTAGAAAAATCCTATGGCTTGCAATTTTTGTGTGTGTATGTGTGTGTGTTCTTTTGGGGGCAATAGACTTAAATTTCATACTCATAGTTATTAAATGAACTGAAAGTTGCTTCTGCTCAAGCCTATTTTGATCATTATTTATCTAATCAAGCTATGCTTGTTTAAAAAGAGAATTTAAAGACAAAGGAAGACAAGGTTGTCCAAAAAAAGAGGCAGGAATACAGTTTCCTAGCTACTCATGATAGATGACTGGGTTTTTTCTTTTCCATGCTACATACGCATCAGTAACAAACCACAAAGAACTGTCAGGTCAAAATTCTTGACATAATTGAAAGTTACTGAATGCTTTCCAGCACAACAGGCAATACCTTTAGTTATCTCCTCCTGGTCAATATATCTGTGAAGATAGAATTTGCGTGCTATTTGTAAAACGGGTATCCAAAGTGATGAGAGGCATGACAAGGCTGCATGATATTGGCACAGTGACCCATCATAGTCCCATAACATGTCATTGCAGAGAGTGCAGAGAGCAGGGCTACAAATTCAGAGTTCACAAATAAAGTTGTACCTGTAGGACTGTGACCCTGTGTGGCATGTGAATTGCCCTCCAAATGATCTCTGTGGACTGAAACTATACTGTATTACATTCTTTCTTTTCTTCCAATATTTCAGTGACTGGGCAGCTGTGGGAATATCGATGAGTGCAATGAGGAATGTGCCTTGAATTGAAAACCATGTTCAATTCAGAAAAGTTTCTTTCTTTCTTTCTTTCTTTTTCTTTCTTTCTTTCTTTCTTTCTTTCTTTCTTTCTTTCTTTCTTTCTTTCTTTCTTTCTTTCTTTCTTTCTTTCTTTCTTTCTTTCTTTCTTTCTTTCTTTCCTTCTCTCTTTCCTTCTCTCTTTCCTTCTCTCTTTCCTTTCTCTCTTTCTCTCTCTCTTTCTTTCTTCCTCCCTTCCTTCCTCCCTCCCTCCCTTCCTCCCTCCCTCCCTCCCTTCCTTCCTTCCTTCCTTCCTTCCTTCCTTCCTTCCTTCCTTCCTTCCTTCCTTCCTTCCTTCCTTCCTTCCTTCCTTCCTTCCTTCCTTCCTTCCTCTCTTCCTTCCCTTTCCTTCCTTCCTTCCTTCCTTCCTTCCTTCCTTCCTTCCTTCCTTCCTTCCTTCCTTCCTTCCTTCCTTCCTTCCTTCCTTCCTTCCTTCCTTCCTTCCCTTCCTTCCTTCCTTCCTCTCTTCCTTCCCTTCCCTTCCTTCCTTCCTTCCTTCCTTCCTTCCTTCCTTCCTTCCTTCCTTCCTTCCTTCCTTCCTTCCTTCCTTCCTTCCTTCCTTCCTTCCTTCCTTCCTTCCTTCCTTCCTTCCTTCCTTCCTTCCTTCCTTCCTTCCTTCCTTCCTTCCTTCCTTCCTTCCTTCCTTCCTTCCTTCCTTCCTTCCTTCCTTCCTTCCTTCCTTCCTTCCTTCCTTCCTTCCTTCCTTCCTTCCTTCCTTCCTCTCTTCCTTCCCTTCCCTTCCTTCCCTTCCGCTCCTTCCCTTCTTTCCCTTCCTCTCCTTCCTTTCCATTTACTTCATCTACAGTTCATATATGGGGCCACCAGTGACTTGCCACAAACTGAAAGCAGAAGGAAATGCACACACCTAACATGAAATCCTCTTGACCAAGTACAGGCATACATCATGTGGATGTGAGCTACCAGGGTGCGAGCCATTCAAGCTCTGGGGCTGCAATCCATTTCATCTTAAAACAGAAGTCTACAACAGGTCAGGGGAGTAGTAGACTGGCAACTTGTGTTTCTCTGCATTGACTGTGAAGGAGGATTAGTAAAGTAGGGATCTAAAGCTGGGCAGCAGGAATCCTGTCACTGACTACAGCATTTGTTCTTAACTATCTCTAATCATGCTAATCTCTAATAAAACAAAAGATAATAGGCAAATATTTAATGATCATGTTTGAACTTCAGCCTTGTGTGGGATTTTACCCATGGCATTCAAATCTGCCACAAGTTAATTAGACTTTTTGAAGAAACATTTCACATATTCTCACTGTTTTTAACTTGATGAAATATACTCATTCTTCTGCCCAAATGCTATTGCAAATGGCATGGTCATATTGGAAGTGTATGTGGAAGTAAGAAAAGAAAAGCACAGAACTTTTCAGTTCTTCAGCAAAGATCTCTGTTAGTTTTCCTCACCAGTGCTGATTAAAACTGTAATTTGAAGAGATTTGGCAGGAAAAAAAGTCTTACTTAAAACAGTTCAACTGCAATGCCAATTTCTTTACAGGAATATATTGATTCCTTTCTTGCAAAATATCATTTCAATCCAAGTTTTGAAATTGAAAATCAGTTTTGACTGGCAAAATAGTGTTTGTTCAATGTTCTGTTTTCAGAATGCTATTGTGCTACAAAGGCATTTCACTCTTATTCTTCCCAACTTCTTTATCTGAATAGAAAAGGAGAAGAAAAAAACTTTGATGCATTGTCATGCTGTGATGGGATATGCTTTTTGATGTCTTTGCACTGCCTTATTGGTCTTTATTATTTAAATTCCAGTTTTAAATTTATATGATGAATTGAAGTCGGGGCGGGGGGTATACCCATATTAACTGTAATCCAGCCAGCACTTAGGAGTTTGCTGCTACCCATATTACTTTTGATTTGTGTGGCAAATCTCCAGGTTTGAAGTTTCAATGCAAGTGCCTGAAATCGGAGTAGGATGAGTGTTGTTATTTTCATTGTTTGGAAAACAAAAATGTACCTCTGATAATTTTTGTCTTTGATTACTGCTTCTTCAAAGGATTTAAAACAGAATGAAAGCCTTTGAAAATTTTAGAGATGAAGAGACATGAGAGTTATTCTGTATGCACCAGATAAACAGATGTCTTAGCTTTCAAACTAAACCCAGAAAATATAATCATAAGCTTCATCAGAAACAGATAACAATCTAGGTGCACTGTGCTTTACATTTTACTAATGTGCATTGGGAGAAATAATAATACTACTTCCTTCACTTGTCTAAATATTTGTTTCAGACTAACAGCTCAAAAAACATGTTGGTAATAGTAAACAAAATATGATAAATTCCTTTGAGGGGGAAATATTCTCAGCATAATGTCATTATAAGCACAAGTAAACAGACTTTGAAATGTATTTGCAAATAAGTAAGACACGCATAACACTGAAAGTATTAAATTGTGAATTCCCAAATTAATGGGTATCACATGTCATGAGTGCTTTTCATCATGTAATAGAGTTGTACTCAAAAGTCCCAATAAACTTAAGTTGAAGTTGTAATCATCCAAAGGATGACTACATGACAGGGCTCATTCTTAATATGTGGGGAAAAGCCTGGTTGGAAACATGTAAAACTGTTCAGAAATAGCTGATGGTGTGCATTACTAAGCCAGACTCTGCAAAATAACTTCCAGAAAACTCTAAAATATGAACAGATTTAAATCACCCATGGAAGAATCATATAAGAAATAAATGTAGGGTTTCTTATACTCTTTTTGTATTTCAGTACTCAGGATGTTAAACTAGTATGTACATCTCAGAGGTAGACAATGGGAAGAACAGGTTAAGCCATAGGAGACCTGGCTAAATTGAACAGAAAAAAGCCTGAAGGAATTTGCACCCAGTGTATGTTTTCCTTAGGTTGCATTAGAAGGAACAAAGTGATTTCTGTAGTTCCAAAACAAGTTCTAATGAGTTACCTCCATTTATGAAAGTCTGTGGTCCCACATCAGAAAGTCAGATTTCTCTGTAGAGTGGAGGCAAGATAAAATATAGACAACACAAGGCTGTAGCTCCCTAGAAGACAATTGAGTTCAAAAGAGAAAGTACAAAGGCAGAAGTCACACTCTTTTCCACTGCAGATCATAATTAAAATTGTGTTCATAAACAACAGAAGAAAGAGTACCAAGAAAAAGAAAAAAACAAATACCAAACAAAAAGCACAGAAAAAATAAAAAGAGAAGATAAAATTCCAATTCAAAAATAAATGGGAAGTCATTATTAAAATTTGGAGAAAATGAAAGAACAAATCTTAAGTAAAATAATGCAATATTTTAACAGTGTGTACGTCAGTTGTCTCGCTAGATTTTGAGACCCAGAAGTTGCTGTTAAGTTAGTTGTTAATTGCTGTAAAGTTGGGCTGAGCAAGACGTTAGTATTTATACTGAGATTTAACATTGAAAGCAATGTGTATTTTAAAAGACATTAAATAGAAAGATCTACCAGAGAGCTGCCAACACATGAATATTTCAAGGCTCTATGACCAGAAGCAACACTTTAAGCAATAAAATTTTTAGGCTTTCATTGATAGCTAATTATGATTATTCTTCTTCTTCTGAATAGATTGTTATGCAGATGGCAAGGTAGTCCTGGAATACAGATTACAAGAGATGGAGAAACAATCACACTGAGGAAAATTGAACCATTTTACACCAAACAGTTTTGATTTGGATTAAATTTTTAGTTACAGGAAAGACAACATATCCAAACCTCTGGTCTTTTCATGATTATTTCACTGGCACTTGCACTTCCATTTAAACCTCAAAGCAAAACTTTGTCTTCATGGTGGCACCGATGGCTACATTGACACTGGCACATTTATGGAACTGATCCTTGACAACTAGACCAGAACGTACACACTGATTCACCACCACACAGGTTTGGTTTGGGCCAGCTTCTTTGATGCTCCCCTATGGGCTCGTCACACGTTTTTCCTGGAAAGTCTCCCTGTGGCTCTTGTACTGCATTTTTATTTTTATATGTGTATTTTCAGTTTGAAGGATCTGAATTGAGGTGAGCACTTGTTTCCATCTACAAGATTAATGACATATAACATAAAGCTGAGGGGAATTGTGTACCTGAAGATAGTGAGGGTGCTAAGAATGACAGGTCCCTTGGGACAAAGTAGGAGTCTGTTGAGGGAGAAGGGATAACATGTTGTATGATTTGGATATTGAGGTCATGGACTTACTCTCAGGTGTGTGCCACACCCTTGACAGAGCTAGTTGTAGTGCAAAATGGTAAGTAACACTTAACCAGTGTGAATGATTGAGAGTCATTGCTTGATTTTTTTCTCAGTGTGTAAACATATACTTCTAGACCTGACTCTAACCTTGATTTACACTGACATAAATTAAGCAAAATTCCAATAGTATTCATATCAATGGAAGAGCAGAGCTACTTTGAGTCAGAGCCCTTGTGGATACTAAGTTTTGCCTGCTGTCTTGTCTCAGTGAATTTAAGAACTATGTCATTCTTAAAATATGTGTCAGACAGATATTTAATAATTCAAATGATACCTGGTGTATATATGAAACTGAACAGCAAAGTCTGGTTTATGCTATGCTCCATGCTTTGTTTTCTATTTATGCTTCTTTTATGTTGGTATTTCTGTGACTTAATTTCTTTCTGCCTCTCTGTAAATCCCACTTTCTGGTTTCCTGTGACACTAGCTTAGTCTTACATCAGTTGAATATAAATCTGAAATCTTAAGGGAGATCTTTTCCATTTCTGGCAGTTGAATAGCTAAACTGCATTTCAAGACTGGTTGGTTTGGTTGGTTTAGTTTGTTTGCAGGCAAATCTCTAGTCTGTATACGGAGAGAGGAATGGTAGCAAATAACTATGCATATAAATTCCTCTTTATTGAAAATGAAACTATTATAGCAACATAAAAATCAGTGTTTGTCCAATTATTTTCTGCAGGCAGTACAGTACATTGCAACATAGTTTCTCATTAGAGTAAATCAAAACTGTTCTTAAATACCATTTTACCAGCTGTTAGTGAATAAAGGGTGAAACAAGCAGTTTGTAGTATCAGCTATGTAGCTTTCTGGCACACATCTATGCCAAATTTACAACAGCTGTGTATAATGTTTAAAAGAAACAAACAGCCTCTATGGTTATTCTTCAGTTTTATCAAAATTCACCTTTCTTTCCTCCTGAAGCAGGATTTTATATTTGTGCTAGTATAGAGCAAACCCATTGCCAACAGAAATGTGTCAGAATTAATATCAAAAATCAACAAAAAGGAGTGAAAATATTCTCATAAGCTATCACACTTATTAAGAAATTACTTAGCAGGACAGCTTAATTTTTAATTTTTATTTTTGTTGGGGTTTTGGAGTTGTATTTTTCCCTCTCAAACACAGATACAACGTGGTCTGCACAGAGACTGCCAGCACATATTGAGTGTTAGGTCTGTGTGTCAGAGACACACTCAGATGTCTGTAAAGCTTGGACCCTCTTGAGTTTCTGGATGCTGTGATTCCCAAAACTAATTTCAACCTATTCAGTGTAATTTATACTTAATCCCTGATTTCATAGGGGCCCTTCTGTGAGCTACAAATAGTGGAAGCAGCACAAGCTACTGCAAAATGACAATGTGGCTGTTGCCTGCTTCTGTCTAGCAGGCAATATAATCCCACAGACATGAGATGGATATCCCTATAGTAAGAGAAAATCTCAGCCATGAGGCAAATTGCAGATTTTGTTTGTTAATCCCAGAACTAAACACTGTTTCTTCCTCTTGTTTTGTTTACTCACTTTGCCCTTCTGTTTTGCTTTCCTTTTGGAAAGTAAGGGTAATAATAATGATAATATTTAGCTTCTTAAGGAGACGAGATTTTGTGTTTCAGTAGTGCATGTAAAGAAATAGAATGCTATTAGTAGACTATGTGGGAGTATGAGAGCAGATATGGGATATTTAAAATGGAAAAAAGAAAAATTTCGTGAAAGGCTGAGATCACTAAAAGGTGGGGGGAGGGGAGTAGGGACACAACCCAATGAAAACAGAGAGTGAAGAAGGCATAAGAAAAGTGAAGCTCAGAGCAACAGCAAAAGTTCATCTGCCAAAGTGTGAATTTCAGGCAAAACCAACCTTCTTGCTAAAGAATGTGCACAACTGAAGACAAAGGAGGATATCGTAAATACTATAAAGAAAAATAAAAGTCAAAGAAAGTGATACGGAGTATCACTGGAAATGAGTTTTACACGATGAAATCAATGAAAGTAGCAATAGTTTGTAAATTCAGCCCCATTCAGCTGGAATCAATTTTCCTTGCAGTCAGCTTAACAGCAGTTCACAGCACAGGTGAAATCTTGTCCCTGGTGAAGTAAATGGTAAAATTCTTATTACTTCCATTGGGCCTATGAATTTTCCCCCTGAAACTGGGACTTCTCATAGGAAAACCAGCTGCTTAAGTAAAGGAAATTAATTCTGGCATTCAATAAGGAAAGGTAAGTATTTGAATATGCATAAAAAATCCACAACTTTGGCAACAACATAAGAAATATAATAAAGAAAAATTGAATACAAAATTCAAAATCAGACTTGATAGGAATATATTATTATTTTTAAATTAAAATCATTTCTATAATACCATATATTTGGACTGAATTTTATAAAAATACATGTGACAAGTTCCCTGCCCTGGAGAGGCTTTATTCTTAATGAGACATGGCAAACAAATGCAAGGCAAATTAAAACTGGTAGAAGGAAAGAAAACAGAAAGAACAAGATATTCAAAACCAAATTTATAGGTGGTGGAAAAAGATGGAATAGCAAGGTGAAGGGATAATTTAGGAATCATACTTAGTTTGCAGGATAACTTGCCTGTGTAGAATTGCAGAGAAACCCCATGTTCTTTGCCCAAATTTCAAGTGCACTTATGTCCCTTGAACTACATAATTGCCAAGAAATTTCATTTTTTACCAACCCATTAAGTTTACAAAATATTTTTAGATGACATCTTTTATTTCCAGCCTGGCAGAATCAGTTTTCTTAGAAAGTTGTTTGAAAGCTTAAAGAAGAGTTGATTATCATCCAAATAAAATATCAAATACTTGAGCAGTCACTGTCTGTGTATGTGGTAAGTATTTATATGTGGTTTTAAATTTCAAAATGTTTTTTTTCTTTTGATCAATGAGCTTTTTCAAAGAAGAGGTCAGTGGATTCATTCAAAAACCAGAAACATATGTCTTTTCTAGAAAAATTACAAGATCAAGATAGGACTCCTGTTGGCTGCCCACCTAGTTCACTGGTTACTTTAATGTCAATTAATGCTAGTTAAGGACCAAGACTTTTTAAAATCATCAAGTAGCAATCCTCTGCATCATAATCTCAATATTTCTAAGTTTATATTTTTAACAGAATTATTCAGGAGAGATTCAGCAAGATAAGGCTCAGAGTGAAAACTGCTTCTGGAGAGCCTTCAGGCAGGCTGTACTAAGATGGGCCATCTCAGAAGAGATTTTGCCTGAGTTGTTCCAAAGTTTCTTTCTTGCTCATAATTATCTATCCTGAAATTTGGAAAATGGCCACTACGCAATCACAGGCATCTGTGTAACTGCTAGTAAGATTATTTGTATATCTCACTTCCTGACAGGGGAGATGACCAGGCATCAGAGGGGGAGACTGAAAGAGCAAGCTGAACAGCTCATATAATACAGACATGGTAGGAAAAAAAATGTAGCAGGCTCCCACATCTCTGGATCCCAAAAGATTTTCTCCAAACTTAAATCTTTTTAATGTGGATTAAATCTGAGCAACAGGGTAGGCTGAAAACTCAGAAGGAAGATAGATTTTAATTTAATGAATGGCTGAACCTATGGAGGGATGAAAGAGCTACATACTGGTAAGGTCTTTTAATAAAATACTTTCAATTAATTTAACCTGCAGAATATCTGTCTAGTGATGGATAATACGTTTCTGTAAAAGTGAGCCCACATGCTTCCTTTATTATAGCTATTTGAAGTTTTATTAATATAATCTAAAAAGATATACTCTTTGAAGGATTAACACCAATATCATCAAGTATTGGCTTAATATTCAGCATACACATAGCATTCTTAAAAAGTCAGTGCACATTAAAAAAATTTCACTGTACAATCATGCTTCATATAATTTTTTTATACTATTCTTGATGCCTCAAGATCATTTCCTTGCACTAAATACTCAGAACATTTAAACCTTACCTGGATTCTTAATGGTTGTATTAGAAAATCAGTGGATTGCACTGTAGAACCAAGTCATATTGGGGAAATTGTTTTACCATTGCCATTCAAACATGACCATTACACTGACATAAATTCTGCCTTTTTATTAGTTAAGGTATACTAAAGAGTAATAAGAACAGCAAATAGATTTTAAAGATATCAGGAGCATACAGTGTGAGGCAACATTTTGAAAAAGGTGAAAAAAATCTGTTTCAGAACATTGTGGGAACAATATCCATCTGAGACATGTTTTGAAATCAGTTGGGGAAAGGGTCTGAAATTCTTTCAGCTTTCTCACTGAGTCTAATGACAATTATCATAAAACTGAAGAGTGATTAAATAGGTCATCTCTCTCAGAAAATCTCTTTATCTTTACATTTATCTTCTTGAAAATCTTCAAGCTGCTAATGCATATGGTCAGAAGTAATGTTACGTATCCCCAGTTAGTGTATCCTTATCTGTTTCAAATCCAGTCTTCTTTATCTTCTCCTGCCTGTTTCTACCCATCTGATCCCTATGTTTGCAATAACTTGCTTATTCCTTTTTGCATTAAGTTATCAATATCAAAGTATTGCCCTGAAAATAAAGAATTGCAAAGTTGACATCACAGTTCTGTAGTAAAACAAACCTGTTTTGCTGCATCTCCTGCAGGTAAGGCAGTCCTGAGCTGAAGGTACAGTGTCTGTGGTCCTGAGTACAATTTGCCATTATGTTCTTAACAGTGTAATACTTGCCTGATGGGTTTGTTCAAGAAAGGTGATTAACACTGTAGGGTTTCAAATTATCTCTTTGCTTTTTTAAACAGGGGGTAAAAACAAATAGGTAAGTTGCAAAACAAAAGCCGTTCATAGATACTTCAAAATATTATGCCTGGGTACATTGCAGCCCTTACTTAAGCATAATTGATGCCGTAACTTTTCAGCAGTAACACTTCTCTTTTGCTTGGTTATTCAGCCTTCCAAAATCCTACATTATCACAGCAGAGGAATCTGATTCTGAAAGGAAGCTTTCTTTTTATTTTTAGTTTAATATTGCCTTGGAGAACAAATTTTTGGTTTGTTTTCTAATTAGACACTCCCAAAGATCAAGAATTAGAGCGTTTACTTCATCTTTGAACAGCTGGGTTCCCAGCTGGGTTTGTGTAATGACTTCACTAATTTCCTTTCTTTTAATGTGTTTGTTTTCTATTGGTAAGATGCATTGTTTGGAGTTGTAGTTCCTTTGCAAATAGTACTGCTTCCGCTGTTTTAGTTATCCTGCAGTCGATTCTATAGCTCTGATTTACAAGCTAATCTGTTGTATCCAAGTCTGACTTATGATTAACTGTAATACTTTTTAGGCTTTCTAGCTTTTCCGCTGCTGTTTAGTTTTCAGGGATTTAAAAAGAATTCTTCCAAGATATCATTGCAAGTTCGCAGAATGCTTTCATATATAATAAAATATCTTTAGGATAATTTGCTGGAAGCTTTAACACCCTCATTAGTAGCTTTCTGTGTGTGGCTTAACAACCTTACGTGTTTACCGTCCTAACTTCCAATTAAGGGGATTTTGTTGGAGTTTGGTGTTAGGAAAGCAGGATGGTTTAAAGTCTTGAAGAAAGTAGCACTATAAAATTGTAAGGTTTTCAGATTCTCATTAAAATTTCCCTTTTTATGAAACTGTATTTTCTATTGGTAGAGACACACTGTGCTCCATAACAGAACCAGAAACTTTATATGTTTCAGTATTTATTAATCATAAGTGATGCTGTAAGTTTCAATGATAACCTTTTATGAGGGTGAGTTTGTGATTTTTATTTTGCTTTAGAGAAGTCTTTTGTGGCAGAAGAATCTCTTTATGAAGTTTCCACTTTCCTTTGTGCAGTACGGGAGTCTACAGTTTGAATACATTCCTGCAAAATTCTTAGGTCTCTCTTTTCTCTTCTTTAACTATGCTAATTAAACTGTGCTTATTTCACAGAAAGGAAGACAGAGAGAGCAAACCTGATGCTTTGCTAAATAAGTAACATACTCATTTTTATTCGTAATTTTCTTCTTTTGTGCTATCTTTAATTTGCCCCTTTTTCCCCACTCACAATGCATGACAGGATTCACATAATTGCATGTATTTTCTTTTTAAGCATTCTGTAATTTTTTTTCTCCAGAAGAATTAAATCTTTTTCCCTGAAATCAGATAAGATAATCAGTGGAAAACAAAGAATTTCAGGGACCTGCTGACGTTTTCAAAGCCAGTGCCAAAAGAGCAGGTCTGACATAACTTACTGAAAGAAGTACCACGCAACAAAAAACACACTGGGAAAGGATTACATCCCTTTTCTTGAGGGGTGTCCCCCGTCTCTGCACAGAACATGCTGACACTTACTCAAGTGTTAACATTGTAGCCAGAGCCAGTGGTGGAAGAAAATTTACTTGGACACTGTCAAGGGGGAAACAGTTAAGGTGGAAACAGTTCGTGCTGAGCTTTGAGGCAAGTTCAGGCACTTTTCCTTTTCGTCCCTATCAACTTGTTGCTGCCAGTTCCAAACTTAAACTGCCCTTCACATGCCCTTGCTCCTTTCCTTGCATGTTCCTCCATATGCCAACACTCTGCTTTCAATTTAGATCTGACAAACATAGATTTTACCTGAAAAGGGTTTTTTTGACTGGACACAAGACAAAGCTGTGGAGTCCCAAGACAAATAAAAATCTCTGTCATCCTTTTGTGGAATGAGCACAAAGGCCAGATCTTGAATTGCCTTAATTTAAATTCTGTGGACCATGAGCCTGCTGAATCTCATGTGCCACTCTGGAAACTTGACTGATTTCTCATAGCTACTATTTATAAAATAACTGTATTGTGAAGCTCTTAGAGATCCCTCATGGCAATACACTCTTCTACTTTATAAAATAAGTTTATCTGGAGATTATCAAAAACTCAAGAGTGAAATCATACGGCTCTTTAAGGCAGTGTGCAGCCAATTCTATTAAGTATAGAAACACTTTTTCTTCCACATGAGCTATGGTTTTAAATACCTGGATAAGTATATAATCATGGTTGGTACTGTAAAAGACAGAATTCTCCTGTGAGATACTAGTGTTCTATTTTTAATTTACTGCAGTCTAAAATACACAGCAGTAATTATGTTTATTCTCAGAAACCAAGTGTTCTCATCTCAGGGTGGGGCTCTTTTGTTTTGTTTCTTTGCAAGCAAAAATTGCAGCCTGTAAAGTAATAATGTGATGCAAGGCCAGAAGGCACAAACATTTTTTCATACAGTCACAGTTGTTTTTCAGGTACCTGCTTTATGGACTAGCCATACTGTGAACTGCCACAACTCTGGCTGACTCTGCTCAGAGACAGCATGGATCTGGCTGGATTTATTATCTCAAGTGCAAGTGCAAATATGATTATACAGCCACCAAAGGCAGCTTAGATCCAAAAAGAGTAAAGTAGCATTTGTTTGGCAGAGAGACAAAACAAAATCTAGTAATTTAAACTGGTCCTGTGCTAGCCAGAATGGATATTTCAGCACTGTGTTCCCAAAATTAGAGATAGAAAGAAGAGCAATGCAGTGCTAAAAGTTCACTAATGTTGGCAGAGGCTACTTGGTATATGTCTATATTGATAAAATAAGAAAAGGTTGGAGAGAGTGCTGAAGCACAGGTCCCTGTTTATCCACACTGTTTTAATTGATAGTTTATTCCCTGGATTTGTTCCAGAGGGCTTCATCTTGTCTTTCTCAAAAAAAGTGTGATCTAGGATGGGGTCAGCCATCAGCAAGGTGAGCACTGCTGATCCCTTTAACCTGGTCTTTGGGTCATTCCCAGGCTGACTTTTATTTAGCAGCAATCACTGCTTCGTTACTCCCCTTAACTCAAGTTCAGCACAACTGTTACAACCTAAGCTGACTCCTGTAAAGAGTATTCAAGCCTCATCTTCCAGAACAGAGTCCCTTTATCACTCTCACTGAAGTGTGTTAGTGTCCAAAATAGTGCACTGGGGTAGTATGTAAGAGTCAGTAAGACCAGATAGTCAGGCTGTTGGGACTTTTTCATTGGGGAAAGAAGTGATGCATCTGAGATAACATTTAGAAAAATAGAGCATATTATATTTTCTATCATGTCTGGAGTTTGTAAACTAAATAACCTCTGAAAAAGCGAGAAATGCCTTAGGAGACTTAACAAAAGAGTACTTAATTTAAACTGTTCTTTGACTTTAAAAACAATCTGTGGGATAATGGGACCTGCCAAGTTTTGCTTTAGGTACACTTACTGCTTATGAAAGTCATTTGTATAATTTTTTTCTCAGCCCAATTCCATTTTTATTTATTGCTGTTCAACAATACATTGAAATAAATAAATGTATTTCTACAACTTTTAGACAATACAGAGTATTGTATCAGCTACATGTCTCCATAGTTACTGTTTTTACAGTATCTTCCTCTACTTAGACTCACGTGTCAATAAGCTTCTGCATTTGAAAGGAACATACCTGAATTTTTCAGCTAAAGCGATTACTCTCCTTACCAGCTTGTTGATTAGGTAAATCGTTAGGCAGATATTCCTTTCATATATCTTTGGCCATGTAAAAAACAAGGATTTATTCTGACATTTCTCTTCCACTGCCTAAATGTAGTCACACAGTCTACGTCTGTTTCCTAGGCTCCCTGTATAAACAATGGAGAGAGATAGTTGAAAAAATAACAACTAAAGATTAATTCAAATTATTTTAGATGGTTACCTTAAGAAGCCTAAAATAGATCCAAGAAGATATGAACGCCTACATCTCCTCTTACAAGTGGCATCTAAGCTGTGAAAAGTTTGATTGCATAGGCCCTAAGATACTGTTGTTCAAATACTTTTGTATTTGAACCAAAAAACCTCATGGACAGCTTAAGCCAAACAGACCTCCTAGCTGGAGCAGCATTCAGATTTTTCAATCCTTAGTATGAAGTTCTAGATTGAAGATATCTATTTGTCTTTCATTCTTATTACTAAATTGAAACAAAATTGGAGTTAAGAGAAGACAAAGGAAAACAATCTTTCTTTTGATTTTTAACTCTCTTTTTTTTTTTCTATCTTGTAGGCTAAGAGCTCCCTCAAATACCTCAGTTGATATCAATTTATGTAATGCTCCTAGAATACTGTAATACTTCTGGGAAGTAGAACTAATATCAGAACTGCATCTACCTCCTTCCTATTCTCCCTTTGCATTTGACCTATGGCATGTTCTATATCCAGCATATTGTGTAGGTTGCATAAATCACAGTTGCCATCATGGCTCCATGTTTTCATGAAAATAAACTGATCTAATATTTTTATTGCTATTTCCTGATGCCCTGTTCATTTTGTTGCTATTCCTTTTAGGATCTTCATTAGCTTAAATTACACTGACTTGGAGACTTGTGAGTCTACTAAACCAAAAAATAAGACATTTAAAGTCAGAAAAAGACTGCCTATCATGATGGGTCTTCTCCAGTTCCCTTAGGCTCAATGACATAATCTCTTAAATATTTTGAAATTCAGAACATGAAGTACTCCATTTTTTCACAAAGCATGTGACTGTTCTGAGACAACCACATCTCAGAGGCCACCTTATGAGACCACTGAAAAAGCTATTGCAATCAAAAAGCAGCAGAAATAAGTAGGAGAATGGGGAATAGCATCTAAACTCAGCTCTGTGAATCATACAGAATAATCTCTAATATATTCCGTATTTAATAACAGCGCTTCCTCATGGGCCTGTTTGTGCTGTAATGGAAACATTTTATAATGTGGTCTCATCATCAAAACCTGCTTGCAAGTCTGCAACACTCAACACCACGATCTATCTGATCACCCTCTGTGATGCATAGCTGAAGTCCTCAGTGACTACATAACATATTTTATACAGAGAAATCTTGAGAAATATTTGAGATAAGGTGTTTTTGATTACTCTGTTACAATATACAAGGTTGTCAGAAGGTATCAGTGTAAAACACAAAAAAGTCACGTGGAGTACAATGAAAAACTCTTATTTGGAAGACAAATTTTTGAGTACAATTGTTCTTATGAACAAAAAGAAAGAGAAAAAAGAGAAACACTTCAGATGTTATGGTTTCACCCCAGTTAGCAACTCAGCCCTACACAGTTGCTTGCTCACTCTTCCCTGGCAGTATGGGGGAGAGAACTGAAAGAGATAACATGAGATAACTCGTGTTGAGATAAGGACAGTTTAATAGGTAAAGCAAGAGTTGCATGCCCAAGCAAAGCAGAACAAGGAATTCATTCACCACTTCCTATGGGCAGGCAGAAGTTCAGCAACCTCCAGGAAAACAGGGATTCATCAGGCGTAACAGTGACTTGGGAAGACAAACACCATCACTCCAAATGTCCTCCAGTCCTGCAGTTTCTCCCCAGCTTTGTATGCTGAGCATGACACCAAACAGTGTGGACCATCCCTTTGGTCAGTGGGGGTCACCTCTCCTGGTTGTGTCCCCTGTCAGTTTCTCATGCACACCCAACTTCCTCACTGATGGGATGGGGTGAGAAGCAGGAAAGACCCTGTCTTGGTAAAAACACAACTTAGCAACAACTAAACTGTTAGTGTGTTATCATCATTATTTTTATACTAAATCCAAAACACAACACAGTGTCAGCTACTATGAAGAAAATTAACTCTATTGCAGCAGAAGCCAGGATAAGAACCTAAAAAGGCCCAAGCCTAAAATGAAGAAGAATACCTACTAAGGACACTAATAGAAAGAGAGACACAGATATGGCTTTGGAGAGACTAAGCAGTTCTGAGTGTTTTAGTGAGCTGTCTGTAGTCAGACTTCATTATATCCTCCATCTCTGGCCCAGAAAATCTTAAATTCTTTATTGAACAGTGACTTACCTCCAGCAGGAGGGTTGAGGTCACAATGCCCATGCCTTGTGCCAGTGTAGGAATTCAGCTTTAACTCTTCCATCCTTTCTTCCTTAGCATGAGAAAATAAATGGAATAGACATCCCTTTTCTTGCTCAGATGCTGTCAGGTCTTCTCCCTCTCCACTGCTCTTTTCAAATTAAAATACCTCTAAAACCAAGTCCATATAGTATGCATTCTACCTGTACTTTGTAATGGTATATATATATTATCTTTATAAAAATGTTGAATATACGTCATATATAATGAAATGTAGAATATATACCCCTAGTTCTCTTAAAGCTATATTATCATGAAGTTTGTAATTTTCAGGCGTTTTAGCTTGAAGCTAGAGTTCAGCCTAGAAAATGAAGCTTCCCAGCTTCAAATCCTATGGAATTTTTGCCTTACCAGGACATCTGGTCCATTAAACAATTACCCCAAACTTGCAGGGGTTTTTGAGTGAGACAGGACTAGAACACTCTACCAAGTTTCAAGACCTAAGCTCACAGGACTTTGTTCTTAAAACTGCAAAAAAGAAAAATCATTTTAAATGGAGCCTGTCTTAAAGCAAAATTTTTTTTCTGGTTTCCTAACTAAAAGTTGACTGGAAACATTGCAGAATACAGCCGCGTAGTATCTTTGAACACATGCTTTATGTTAGAGCATAGAGGCTGCAACATTTTTCACTGTTCTCTGTTAAATCATGCATTCAGTTGTTTCCATTTATACTGCATCAAAGCAGTTGAAATCCAATTGAAAAGTTTCTTTAGACAGCCATTGTGCAGGAACATGATGTCAATATTAATAAAGGCTGAATTTCCCCTTGGCTCACTTCTTACAGATAAGCTTTTCAATAATACACTGCTTGCACCAAAGGCCTGATGGGACTGGGAATAGTAAAAAACACTAATAAAAGAATGTTGAATGTTTTTATATTAAATTTCCCCACAGGCAAACTGAAAAGCCTACTTAGAGTACGCCAATCAACATGCCACTTATTAAATGTAACAAGAGTCCTGTTACAACAGATCTTTAAAGCCCCTAAATATGAATTAGAAAATAAAGACAAAAGACAATTGCAAATGTATTTCTAGATTGAAACCCTGGACACCTCACCTGATACTCACTAACATGACACTATGTTTGATCTTCAAAAAGACTCCATTTTTAGTAGCCTACAGCTATAATTTTATTCCTGCTACTTACTGCATTTAAGAATGTTATCCTTTTCATTTCCAGTCTTTTAAAGTACATTTTTATGTTTGAGAAAAATACTGCAATTATTTAGAAATATGTGAAGTCAGTAAATAGGATACAATATCCACATAACTTTAGGTTGAGTAATGCAAGGAAAATAGAAGCATCTGAATAAAAGTAGTGACTACAGTTAGGCCAATTAGTGCAAATGCTTATGTCTTCTAATTAGAACATGGGCAACTGAGTGCCTGAAAAACATTTCATTGTGAGGATTACATTTGTTTCACAAAGGCTCATCTCTTACATCTGAATTTAAGCAACTTTTTTCACCCTGTCAAGGTATATTAAATCTGTCTGTCTTCTAAGATTGCAAACCCCAATCCAAGATTTTGCCTTGGGCACAGCAATAAAAAATAAACTCAATTGTTAAGCACAAGGTTTATTTTCTGCTGATGGAAAGAGAAAGGAAAAAGAATGCAGGACCCTTTGCAGGATTGTAGTTTGTCTCTGAAAAACTGAATTAAATTAATCTAAATTGCTGTAAAATATTCAAATTTCTAAGAAACTACGATGATTCCCATAACAGTATTGGCATTTATGTTAATTGGTATGTATTAATTTGGAAAAAGATGTGCATCTTATTAAATAAAAAGGCAACAATAAGGCTTTTGTGCAATCCACACTAACACTGAGTACATTGTTTGAAGCTGCAAGCAAAGGACAAGACAATGGCTATCAAAGTCTGTTCGTGGACTCGGTAGTTTTTTGTCACATGAAACATCATTTGCAAATGCTGACAACTCACTAAATATGTTCCCATCATGTTTGATGAGACTGCACTAGGGATCTTTCAGATGATTTCCTATCTATATTGGATCATATGTTAAATAAACAACTGCTGCATTTGTCACCAAGAAGTTATACTTTTATTAACAGGATGAGAGGTGGTAACTGTCTTAAAACATTACCCAGGCTATGGAATACTTTGAAACTTTAGCTTAGGACAGTTTTATGTTTTGCTTGGCCCAAAACTCTGAAGTATATAAAATACATTTTACATTTATGGGTTAATTCTGAAATGGACAGAATTAAATGTCATAGCTTCCAAGATGAATTAACACCTGATAAATATCTGAGTGTTTCAATATCATTCATTTTTATTGTATGAGTAAGTTATCTGTTTTATTCAAAGTTTACTTAAGCAAAACTTGCAAAGATATTCTATCAGGTGTTGTTGGGGGTTTGCTACAGGCTTGTAGAAATTGATTTAATTGTATGATCTTTGTAATACTGCTGGATATATAAATGTTTCCAATAGCTATATTACAAGAAAAATGTGTTCTCAATAGCCAAACTGAACAATATCAGCAGATATCAGCCATTTCTCAATATGATAGGTAGCAAATTTATTCACCACATAGCAACTGAATCAGCAAGAGGTGTTTCTATTTTTCATGCAAATTTAAAACTAAATAGTATGTGATAGAATAGCTGGTCTAGAACACGTGTGGGATAATCATAAATCCATTCTATCTATTAAGCTCAAAGACAAATAAAAACAGACTGGTAAAACAAGTCATGGACTTCGATAAGACATATTTCCCACACAAAGCTCAGCAAAGTGTCAGCAAAAGCAACAGGTCTGAAGACTTAATGGATTAAAACAGAGAGAAGACTTGGTATCACTTTGGAAAGGGTGATGAAATTGCAGAAAGATGGGCTTGACCTACTGACACGACTTCCCATTTTAAGAGAGATATAAAGACAACAGAGAGGAAAAAGCAGAGGAAAGTACAGAAAAACCGTAAAAGCTTCCTAAGAGGTCAAGAAATAAACATCAAGAAATAAAAAAAATCAAACTGAGGCACTGCAAAAGTTACTAAAACAAACAACAAAATAAGACTTTAAAACCAGAAATGAGAATACTGAAAAGAAGATGTAGTTAGTGCCCTAGTGTCATTAACTAAAGGAGTACCTTGGGTTTTAACAAGAACACTGCAGCTGTACTATAGCAGCAAAAGCCAGATGAATAACAAGACTGACATTATAAACGCATAGTTATTAGAACCAAGATAGGAACAATACACATAAGTCTTAATGCTCTCAAACTGCATGTCTTTTATACCTGTTTTCTCTCTGTCCCTGAATGCAAAACAGCCAATATCCAAAATTACAAGTCCAGCAGCAGCTCTCTGTCAATTCAACAGTGAATAATAGTACAGCTGGAGAAAAACAAATACAATGCATCAAGGGTGGGTGAGGGAGGCAAATCTATCAAGTCAACCTTTAAGTCTGATCATAGTCACTTTTACTTGTATGGAATAACTTCAGTTCAGGGCAGATATAAAGTAAACCAACCTAAAGGATTTTCCGTTTTCCTAATTGTGCTTGATATGATCTAGAAATTAATATTTCTCAGCTGAGTGAGAGTAATTTTTCACGTTTTCTGAATCACCTCTGACTGCATAAATCCCTGGATCGATAGATTTTAAAGTCATAAGAAACCACTACAGTAATCTCATCTGACCATGGCTTTTTTTGTTTTGGTTTTTTGTTTTGGGGTTTTTTTTGTTTTTTTTCCTGTTTATTTGTTTCTCTTTTCTACCTTTCCCCACAGCTCAAGGCAGTCATGCCTCCCAAAAAAATGAAAGCTGTTGCTCCTGTTACCAGTAGAGGGGTGTCAATACAGACAGAACCCTCTAAAAAGGATGCAGCCACTCAGGCCTCTGGCTGCATAGACTGTTTGAGCCTGGACCTACTACCAGAGGACAGTATGAGAAGCGCCTGCATACGACGTGAGCAGGTGAACGATTTGCTGGGTCTGGTGGCAGAGCTAAAGGAAGAGGTCGATAGGCTCAGAAACATAAGGGAGAGTGAAAGGGAAATTGACTTGTGGAGTCACACCCTTTCCACTCCTAAGGAAGCCCAGCAGGAGGTGGTGAAGCCCAGTCCCTCCTGCCATCAGGCAGACAGAACAGACCATGGGGATGGGTACGAATGGAAACAGGTGCCTGGTCGTAGAGGCAAAAACACCCCCTCTCGACCCCTTTCACCTGCCAGTGTGCCCTTAAAAAACAGGTATATGGCCCTGGACTCGGACAGTGTGTTGGAGGACAGTCAGGAGGAGGATCTATCTACAAGATCTTCTGGTTACCCCCAGTCTACCGGACAGGTTACAACTACAGGTAAGAGGAAAAAGAGAAGGGTTGTTGTAATCGGTGACTCCTTTCTGAGGGGAACTGAGGGCCCTATACGTCGGCCAGACCTGTCCCACAGGGAAGTTTGCTGCCTTCCTGGGGCCAGAGTGAGGGATATTACCAAAAGACTTCCTAAGCTTATCCAACCCTCAGACTATTACCCGCTGTTGGTTGTCCAGGTTGGAAGTGATGACATTAATAAAAGGAGTACTAGAGTAATTAAAAAAGATTTCAAGGCACTGACCCGATCTCTTCAGGGGACAGGAGCACAGGTAGTAATTGCCTCAGTTCCTCTGCTAGCCGGGATGAATGAGGAGAGGTTTAGGAAAGCCCAGCTTACCAATAGGTGGCTTAGGGGATGGTGCTATCGTCAAAATTTTGGGTTTTTTGATCATGGGGCAAACTCCGTGTTGCCCAGTCTCGTCAAAGCAGATGGGCTTCATTTATCTTGGAAGGGCAAAAGAACTGTAGCCCATAAGTTGGCAGGGTTGGTTAGGAGGGCTTTAAACTAGGTTTGAAGGGGGAAGGGATGGCAACTGGGCTCTCCAGAGATAGGCCTAAGGGCGTAGAGCCCGAGTTGAGAATGAAATCAATGGCCCAGCTGAAGTGCATGTACACCAATGCACACAGTATGGGAAACAAACAAGAGGAGCTGGAAGCCATAGTGCAGCAGGAAAACTATGACATAGTTGCTGTCACAGAAACGTGGTGGTATGACTCACATGACTGGAGTGCTGCTATGGGGGCCTACAAAGCTCTTCAGAAAGGACAGGCAGGGAAGGAGGGGTGGAGGGGTGGCTTTATATGTTAGAGAGTATCTTGACTCTGTTGAAGTTGAGGTCAGCAGTGACAAGGTTGAGTGCCTGTGGGCCAGAATCAGGGGCAAGGCCAACAAGGCTGACACCCTTGTGGGTGTCTGTTACAGACCGCCCAACCAGGATGATGAACGAAATGAATTATTCTACAAGCAGCTGGCGGATGTCTCAAAATCTCCAGCCCTTGTTCTTGTTGGTGACTTTAACCTGCCAGATATCTGCTGGGAGCTTCATACTGCAGAGAAGAGGCAGTCAAGGATGTTTATGGACTGTATAGGGGACAATTTCCTTCATCAACTGGTAAATGAGCCTACCAGGGGTAAGGCCCCGCTAGACCTACTGTTTACAAATAGAGAGGGGCTGGTAGATGATGTAGTGGTTGGAGGCTGCCTGGGACATAGTGACCATGAAATAATAGAATTTTGAGTCCTCAGGGATGTAAGGAGAGCCACCATTAAAACCTCTACCTTGGACTTCCAGAGAGCACATTTTGGCCTATTCAAAGAACTGATTCAGAACATACCCTGGGAAACAACCCTTAAAGGCAAGGGGGTCCAGGAGGATTGGACATGTTTTAAGAAGGAAATTTTGAGTGCACAGCAACAGGCTATACCAGTGTGCCGGAAGGCCAGCCAGAGGGGAAGACGGCCAGCTTGGTTAAATAGGGAGATTCTGAAAGAAATAAGGGATAAAAAGAAAGTTTACAGACTATGGAAAAAAGGGCTGGCTACTTATGAAGAATTTACAGATAGAGCTAGGTCATGCAGGAAAAAAATTAGGGAAAGAAAAGTGGAATTTGAAGTAAATTTAGCTATTTCAGTTAGGGATAACAAAAAGTCCTTTTATAAATACATTAATAACAAAAGGAGGGGCAAGGAAAACCTCCATTCTCTTTTGGACTTGGAGGGAAATATAGTTAAGGAAGATGAGGAGAAGGCTGAGGTACTTAACACCTACTTTGCCTCAGTTTTCACCAGTAAGACAGGTGACCCTCAAGACAACTGGCCTCTGGAGCTGGTAGACAGGGAGAGGGAGCTGAATAGCCCTCCTGTGTTCCAGGAGGATATAGTTACTGACTTACTGAGCCAGCTGGATCCTAACAAGTCTATGGGACCAGATGGGATCCATCCCAGGGTGATGAGGGAGCTGGCAGAAGAGCTTGCCAAACTGCTCTCCATCATCTTCCAACAGTCCTGGCTCTCTGGGGAGGTCCCAGATGATTGGAGGTTGGCCAATGTCACCCCAATCCACAAAAAGGGCTGCAAGCAGGACCCTGGCAACTACAGGCCTGTCAGCCTGACCTCCGTGCCTGGCAGGGTTATGGAGCAGTTCATCCAGAGTGCAATCACACAGCACCTTCAGGGTGGACAAGGGATTAGACCCAGCCAGCATGGGTTTAGGAGGGGCAGGTCCTGTCTGACCAACCTGATCTCTTTTTACGATCAGGTGACCCACCTGGTGGATGAGGGGAAGGCTGTGGATATGGTCTATCTGGACTTCAGCAAGGCCTTTGACACTGTCTCCCATAATATACTCCTGAAAAAGCTGGTAGCCCATGGCCTGGACAAGTGTAGCCTCTCCTGGATTAAGAGCTGGCTGGAGGGTCGGGCCCAGAGAGTGCTGGTGAACGGAGCTGCATCCAGCTGGCGGCCAGTCACCAGTGGTGTTCCCCAGGGGTCTGTATTGGGTCCAGTCCTGTTTAACATTTTTATTGATGATTTAGGTGAGGGGATTGAGTCCATCATCAGCAAATTTGCTGATGACACCAAGCTGGGAGGGAGTGTCAATCTGCTGGAAGGCAGGAGGGCTCTGCAGAGGGATCTGGATAGACTTGAGAGATGAGCTGATTCCAATGGGATGAAGTTCAATAAGGCCAAGTGCCGGGTCCTGTCCTTTGGCCACAACAACCCCCTGCAGTGCTACAGGCTGGGCACAGAGTGGCTAGAGAGCAGCCAGGCAGAAAGAAACCTTGGAGTACTAATTGACAGGAAGCTCAACATGAGCCAACAGTGTGCCCAGGTAGCCAAGAAGGCCAATGGGATCCCGTCCTGTATCAAAAATAGCGTGGCCAGCAGGACCAGGGAAGTGATCCTTCCCCTGTACTCTGCATTGGTGAGGCCACACCTTGAGTACTGTGTTCAGTTCTGGGCCCCTCAGTTCAGAAAGGATATTGAAGGGCTGGAGCAAGTCCAGAGAAGAGCAACAAGGCTGGTGAAGGGACTGGAGCACAAGCCCTATGGGGAGAGGCTGAGGGAGCTGGGGTTGTTTAGCCTGGAGAAGAGGAGGCTCAGAGGTGACCTCATCACTGTCTATAACTTCCTGAAGGGAAGTTCTAGCCAGGTGGGGGCTGGTCTCTTCTCCCAGGCACTCAGCAATAGGACAAGGGGGCACGGGCTTAAGCTCTGCCAGGGGAAATTTAAGTTGGATATCAGAAAAAAATTCTTTACAGAGAGAGTAATCAGACATTGGAATGGGCTGCCCAGAGAGGTGGTGGATTCACCATCCCTAGAGATTTGTAAACGCAGATTGGACGTGGCGCTGAGTGCCATGATCTAGTAAATGGACTAGAGTTGGACCAAGGGTTGGACTCGATGATCTTGGAGGTCTTTTCCAACCCAATCGATTCTATGATTCTATGATTCTATGATTCTATACCCGTACAATCTCACTACTAATTTCTTCATTGAATTAATGGCTTCTCTCTGACTAATTACATAGATTTTTAAACACATACCCTTGACTGAAAACCTCTTGCTAATAAAACACATGTGTCAGGAAATATGTAATAATGCACCAAATTTGTTATATTACATATATGTAACCCTACCTTCCTACCTGTCAAATTGTTCCATTTGCTCATGGAGATCCATTCACGTTAGAAAGCTGCAAATTATACAGCAATACCTCTGTTAGAACTTTGCAAATCACAGGATGTTTCATTAAAAAACTAAGTGAAAGCAATACTTGAAACTATGTACAGACAGATGGAAATGATTTGATAACAGAACTGAAATCAGTTTTTACCCATGTGCAAATGCAGCATGCAGTAGTTACTGTCTTGTCCTTTCCTGGCTGTCATCAAACCCTTTATTCTTTGAAATTTTAATTCTGTGAAACCAAAAGCTGTGAAACTTTTCAGAAAGGCAAAATACTGTTTAAACTGCATAAACACATTCAAGTTGTTTTCTTTTTTGTTTTGTCCAAGCAGGAGGAAAAAAAGGTTAAAAGTTAAGATCAGTCTCCTGTGGAGAAGCTGATGAAATGTTTCATTATCTGTGCAGGGAGGCAGTCAGCTTCTAGGAAATGTCACTAACTTAGCATGATACTCTTAAACTAAGTATCATCTCACCCAACAAAACCACAGGGTTGTATTATAAGAGAGATGTGTGAAGTAAAATTAAAAATCTGAGGTAAATATCTAAGGAGGGCATTTTCTTCTCCCTCCCTGACTTACAATTAGAGCCCTGCATGGAACAGATAGGTCAGCTTGCCAATTGGGAGAACCTTATTACTTTGTGACATCCAATAGAGAGGGAAACACTGAATAGTTTAATTTTTAAAAAAGAAAGTGGACATACATATTAGATGTTTTCAACAAGTAGAAGATGATTTAGTCCTTTCTGCTACTATTTATGCTCTCACTCCATGTTTTGGTAGTGGCATCTGAACACAGATGTGACTGTTAAATAACCAATCGAACATTTGTTTCTCACTTTACATAGATATTCCAGGAGGAGGGATGTTGTCCAGCAAACACCAGTCATATATGTAAATAAGATGTAGGATACCTACTCCCTTTCCTTCTCCTCTTTCCCCCAGTGGGATTCTGGAAGGGGAAATAAAAGCCAATTTCTTAGTCCACACTCTTTTTCTTTATCCTCATCTACCTCTCAATCAAGCATTTGGGCTTCCAATTAGAGTACGAGAACAATAGTCCCTTCTTTCTGTTGGAAAATTTTTAAATTCTTCATAAACATTATTACTTCTTAAATTAAATTCTAATTTATTCTAACTAGGAATAATTCTTAACTTTATTAATAATATTTTACAGTGTTTGGCATTTAACAAAAGCTCTTCTAAAAGGAACTCACAATGAATCAGTGACAAAATGGCTTGCACTTGTGTGACATTGAGCAGGCCTAAGTAAACCAGTCTTTCTGCAATACCTTTATCAAGGCTGCTTGTTGATTGATAGCAGGAAACTGCATAGTTTTTTGCTTCCTTGTGTATACACAGGATGCCAAACATATCTCATTAAGAACATCTGCACTGTTTTCTTAAACCAGTTTTGAAGAGTGCAATGCAGCTGGGCCGAAAGCTGTGCCATGTAGATTCTGCTGCCATAACAGGTAGCCTTATACACTGTGCCAGGCAGATATCCAGGTTATCTGCTCTGCAGACAACCAAAAAGGCAGCTAATTGCTGGAGAAGGGTGAATTCACTATTCCACTAACTCTTTCCTCCACTAAATCTACAACAGGGAGTAAAAGGTGTGGATTTAGGCGGCGGGGGGGGGTTGGTGGGGTTTTACGTGTTGGTTTGGTTTTTTGGTGTTGTGTTTTCTTTCATAAAAGGAAATTAGGGAGGAAAGAAAAGAACAGACCCTTGAGCTTTAAAGACAGAAACTGGAAATAATTTCTTTTTTTGATTACACTAACACTTAAAATTCTGAGGGTTTTTAAGCTCTGTGAAAAATCAAGAGATATAGCACCATCATTACCATTACCAGTTTAGGCAGTGTCTTAAAAAGAGATCATGTGCTTCAAGAAGTAAACTGATTTGATTATTTTAACTGCAAATCCTTTGATTTGCTTTATGATGAAATTTAAGTGAAACTTCAGTTTGGAAAAAATAGTTCAGAAGAAGAAGTTGACACCAATACCTCTCCATAGGTCTTGGATGGAGAATAGATCCAATAGGAAAAAAATGAAAGAAAAGAAAGTTTCCATGCACACAAGGGCAGGGGACGAGGAGATGAAATAATTAGTTGGTTGCTACAGCAATACAGCTAGAACTAGGACATCCCACTCTCATGAAAAGTTTATCTGAGATTTTAGTTAAGTATACCTAGTATAGCAGTTTTTTCTTGTCTTTGAAAATCCTAAATTCTCAGTTTTGCCATGACAACAGCAGAAAAGCATTTAGATTCTTCAGAGAATTCAGGTATCAATAGACAAAAAGATTCAACATTGCTAGGCTAAACCTGACTGGGCATCTTTACACCATAAAATAGGAGCATTGACAGAGGAGAACAGAAGATTCAAGACAGAACTGTCTCACTGCTCTATCCATTGAAACAGCACTCCAGAATTTTGACTGAAATAATAATCTGTCTAAGATTACTGTCTGTCTAGAATACCTTTTTCTCCCAAGCACCAATGGGTTTGTTTCCTCATATTTTATCACCTCCAAGAGCTAACTGTCGATTTCCTTGGGAAATTTTACAGAGCTATTTGGGAAAGGACACTTAAAGCTGAACACAGCAAAAAAGCACTAGAGGTTTGCTTTAAATTATTTCCTTAGCATTTCCAACCAGAAAAATCATGATATGGCTACATAGATGCAAAACCAGTTCTGAGCTCTGCTGAGTTGCTTCTGGGAAAACTGTGTCTCAGATACTACCAGGTACGATCAGTGAGTGGAAAAGCTCAGGACCATCTACACAGACCGTCCCATGCTTCTGTTCTTATCATTGAAATGGGGACAGTACTTGACATCTTAAGAGAAGATCATCAGGGTTAATAATTGACCCTACCATTTGCTCACCGTTCTCCAGTCATTCTGGCTGTAGTTCCAGATTCTCCCAGAGTCAAAGGAGCAGCTGGCTTTGCTGGCTCCTGAAATGTATTTATGCATGAAAACTTTTTCTGTGCCGATTTCCAGATAATGTACACACAGTTCTGTGTTGCAGGAGTAATAGAAATGATCAGCAGATAAATAGGAATTTCTTTTGAAAATTCGGTTTCTAAATAAAGCTTAGTTTGTAATTTTATAAATTGGCAATAATTATGTTCATGTGAACTCTAGGAATATAAGATATTAATAGCAATTGCACTTTTATTGATAGCATCATACCTGTCAAAAGTGGATTAATGCTGCTGAAGCAAATTCAATACTATTCAAATATACATACAAGATATATAAGGCTCCTTTTCTTTCTGTTTTGGGTTTTTTGTTTTGGGTTTTTTTTTTCTCATTGCATGATTGCTGTTTTTCTAGCTTTTGCTGAGATGAAACTGAGCATATTCAACATTTCAGAAAATAAACTAACACATTTTTTTTTCTGCCATGGCATTATTCCCTAGCCATTGCTGAGAACTGTGATTCATCTTTGGAAAATAAACACCAAATGAAATTACCAGGGTTTTTTCTGGTACTGAGTGACATACATAATCATTCATCTACAATATGGACCAGATGGGACATATCCTGGAGCAACAATAGCAGAGAATGAAAAATTGATTTTTTTAAATTTTTTTTTCTTCTTATGGACTGTATGGTAGCAATTGTGAACATTGAGGTCAATGTCAACATACTCCTCTGTTCCCCGGGGACTTGTGTCACTGTTAGAAAGTTTAACTGTGACACTTGAGTTATTTCAATAAGACCATAATATATTAATGTAAATATTAATTATCCATTTCTCAAGAATCTGAAGATTGTCTCCTGTAAAAGCTGAAGGAGATAAAGATGGGCATAAAATGTATTGTATAGTCTCCTGCACAGAAGTACTGTCTTCCTTATTAGTATCAGAAAACTACAAAATTAAAACATTTATAAAACTTAGTCTGCAAATGTTTCTGATTGTCAGGACATATATTCTCTTATTGAACTTTAAATTTTACTGGTTAAAGTTAGCTCTCAAAATATTTTGTTTTTAAATTACCAACAATTGAAAATAAAGAAACAAATTGAGCTTTTTATGATTATTTTATGTGTATGCATACAAAATGGAGAAAAAATTAGAAGACCTATTTAAATTTCAAAGCTCTGATCTCAGAGAGGCACAACTGACATTGGCAGAGGTGAAAAGAAGAGCACTGGAGTCATTTTTGCTCCAGCTATACTGACAAGTAGGCTAGGTACTCCCAAAGCAGGAAAACACTGAAAGCAGTGATGTAGAAATGCTTGCTCTCTACTGAAGTGTTCCCACAACTAAGGCAATTCACAGAGGGCAATTACATTAGCATTCAACTCCTTTCAGTAGATAGACTGGCATTAATAGACTGATGTGAAGCTAAGGATGCATCCTTCACATGTAACTGTAACTTTTCCTCAGTCAACTGCCCTGAGATTTGCGTGGAGCCTTTAGGCTAAGCAGTGGATAAACGTAGATTTTGAGCATCAGCATTCAGATTACAAAAGCCTACATTCTGACTAATTCCAGTTTTAGCCACCTACATCCTTTTGCGGTCCTACATATACTAGACAATTGAAACAATTAATTGGATAACTTACATTTTCTAAGTACTGTAAAAAAATTCAGATTTTGGGTGACTAATTTCAGAACTACCAAGTAAAACCTGCTTAATATGAGCTACTTGTCAGGTTTTTTCAGTCCAACCATTCCATGACTACTTTTTTTTTGGTCGGAGGTGGGGGGGAGAGAGGGGCAGAGAAGGCAGATGGAATTACTCAGCTTAATGTATAAAAGTATGTTTTTCACCTCCATTGATTCTATTTTATTTTATATGAATAGTCATGCTTTGTAATTAAAACATGTGACAACTCTTATAGTGTTCTCCTATGTGCCGATATGTCTTAGAACTGGATGATTTGAAATTGAAAAAGTATTCATAACATTAACCTCTACCTATCATCTTTTTTGTTACTGCAGGCAAAAATTATTTTTTGACAAAAAGTGTTTAGTGCAGAAAGGACATAATTTCACATCTTCCTTTGCTAATAAATGACTAATTGGTCATTCATTCATTCACTTCATATTAACTGTTGAAAGATTAATAATTGTGAACTAACAGGTTATTAATATCCACATTATATGTGTATCCATGGAAATTCCATTGCAATATGGCGATTAACTAATGCACCATTATTTTAGAGTTAATTATTTTAGCATTAGAAGTAACTATGAAGAAAGGGTTCAGGGATTTTTTTTCTATTTAAAAAAATTAATATTTTATCATATTTTAAAAATTAATCCAGGGAGAGAAATGCATTAATCTGAAGCTATTTATTTATTTCATTTTCAACTTGTATTAATGATTTTTTTAAATGAAAAATATCACAATCCAATCATTCTACGAGGAAATAACAGCTGTCTACTATGAAAATTACTAGCTCTCAACTTCTCCAAGGTTGCAATGAAGACAATATGGAAAATCAAAATTCTATTATTATTTTAAATATGTTAAAATATTATATTAAAATACTGTTCTTGTATTAAAAAGAGAAAAATACCAGCAAACATATATACAGCAAATAAATAAATCTATCTAGTGAACAGCCATCTTTATTATTTGTCTGCTCCAACCTTGGTTAAGATACCAAATCTCTGGTATTCATGATGTGTGTTTTTCTGTTTTTCATTTGAATTTCAAATATACGTATTTATTCAGTTCATGTCTGTGTATATACACATACACACACACATACATACACACTGGTTCTTCAGGCATGGGAAATAGAACTGTTTCATTTACAACTCTGACAATAATTCCAGTTAGAATTTCATTTATAGACAACTATGCTAGGTTTTAAATACCTGAATTATTTGAATGAATTTTTATCAGCAAGAATGCAACTATTAAAAAAAATTGTGAAGTCAGTGACAGGAAGAATCTATTAAATCATTAGGCCCATTTAAATCACAAGATATTATATTACATTTTCGTTTTTTAATAGGCCAAGATTCACACTACTGCTGGAGGACCACCTTGGTCCCTGGAAGTTTTTTGCCTAAATTTCGAACTTCCTCTTTAAATAAATCAAGTTGATCTATGGTCTGAGACAGTACTCTTTGAAATTTCATTTGTTCTCAGAAGGGTTTGAAGAGCAGGCTTTTGCAAAAAGAGACCTCTGAAAAGAAAAAAAGATAAGCAGTAGTTCAAACTGATGTTAATCAGACTGGTTTTATCCTATTCCAGAATATCAGTAGACCACAATCTGAGATCAATGGGATTTAACTTTTGTCTAGGTACTTTCCAAAATCTTCATTCATCTTCACAGAATATTGGAAAAAAAAATTTTAACTTTGAAATCAAAATAAACTTTCATATCAATACTTCCATGAAATTTCCTTAGTTTTATTATGTCTTTGAAATCAGCTGTGTTTAAGACTGTAGGATTTCTTGCACTTCTTCTCTTGATATGAGGGGGCTCCTGGGTTTTGGATTGCAACTGTTGGGAAGAAGAAAAGAAACATCCTTGGAACAGCCAAGATTGATGTTAAAGAGTTCACAAAGATGTTACAAATGTAAATAAATAATGGAAGATCATACTGGAAACATTCCCATACTCAAACATGGCATAGAAAACTTGTTAAGCAAAGTATCTATATCAAACATTACACTGAACAACGTTTGGATAGAAAAATTCACTCTCCATCTGACAGTTGGGATGATACTGATCAGTAACCAAGGCTGCAGACTGCTGGCTGATGCTGAAGTTAAACGCGTATGACAGAAATAGCAGCAGTGATGGATGGCTTTGGATCTGCTGAACTGACAAAATGCTACAATGCTTAGGATGCTTGGTTGTCAGTAAAAACAGGCAACATAGGGACATGATATTTGCAGTCTTTACATGACATAATATAAAATGATGGTCAGCACTGAACCTTGACTACTTGACATTAACAGTGTTAATTTATATGTAAGAATCTGCCTACCACAGCTGTGATGCAGGTCATTTGCTGAAAGACCAACATGGAGTACAAACTAGTATATGGAAGTTGAAGCTGATGTAGCTACAAAGACAGTGAAAAATTTTGTACTGATGGCCATTAACAGTGGGGCTTATTTATCCTTCTCTAGATCTCCTTTTGAAGTAGATGTTTATCAGGAAACTATATCACATGGATATTCTGAGGGCAATCAAATCTATGATGTGATTTCTTTTTTCTACCTTCACATAACTTACAGGAAATAAAAAGAAAAAAAAGACAGAAACAGGCTGGTAGCTCATAGAATATCATGACATGTATGGTTGCTTTTCTAAACCAAGTCACCATTTCTGTCCATCCATTCTTAGTGTTTTCATTGTATCAGCATCCACAGTTTCCCACCATTTTTTTTTCCATTCTGGTATGCTTTTATTTTATGGGTTATTTTCTTTCTGTTAAAGCAATCTCCTTCAAACAAAATCCATTACATCAGCTTAGGAATTAACATGACTATTGATTCCATTTATGAATCATAACCCTTTTCCTTATTTTGCCCATCCATTGTTAATACTGAAAGTCCTTTGGAAAAGATCCATTTGCTATTTTATACAATGTCCAGCACATGCAGTTCCAGTTTTACCCAATCCTCTGGTAACATCATAGTAAATAATACCAAAATGAATATGCTAAGGTACCAGGGTAGATTCAAGGCCAAAACTACATTACTTACTTCTTTTTAGGTAGGGCCTCAGTAGCAGCTCTGAGCTGACCTAGATGTATTTTCTGAAGGAATATTCAGGTTTGCACTGGCCTTAGGATACCTGTACTTGCCTGACACAAAGGGGTGCACCCTGTGCAATTTTCAGCACATTCCTCTTGTGGAGCAGTGGTTGAGAGGATGATTTAGCATCATTCACATTATTTGTTGTTCTAATATCCTGCCTCTGTTCTATAGAAGTGGATTCACCTACATGGCTTTAGCTGTATAAGAGTTAAATGTCAAGACCTGCATTCTCTGCAGTAAACAGAGAGAGACAGACATGTCCAGAAGATGATTCAATCCTTCTCACTTAGGCACCTACTTTAGGATGCAACAAATTGCTTTTGGAGACATCTGGCTCACTCTTTAAAACCAGAAACCTATTTGATTGAAAGCCACTGTATATAATTCTATTTTCTACTCAGCAGCCAAAATTTTTTCTGTCATTCCTCCATCAGTATAACAAAAGTGTATTCAATTATATTTATATTATTTTAATAATTTTTCTGAATGTTTGAATTATGCTTAAATTTCAGTGATGAATCTGATACAAAATTATGTTTGTGTGAGGGGAAGGTATCTGTACTTTCCTGTAAATGTTGATTTTGCTGATTTTTATTTAATTGTCTGGAAAAACAATCATGTTTTTGTTAAATATCAGTAAAATTTTATCTTATACATCCCAGCAGTGTTTCAATATTGGGTGGAGACAGTATACTGTTAAAATAAACTTATGTGACTTTTATTACTGACCCACTTTCTCCTTCCCAGACTTCATGGTGGGAAGCATCATCCTTTTCAGTCCCCTTAATACTGATTAAAATTAGCAATAAGAAGTTCTGATCTATTGATTGCAAAAAGAAAATAAATTAAGAGATATACTGTTTGCTAGGTGTCAGGACTGGTAGTACTGCTAATACAAGTGAGGAAATTAAATTTTAAGTTTAAAACCCAGCTTTTGAAAGAAAAATAAAGACAAAAGTTCAAACAGTAAAGCAATAGGCACTACCGATCATTCCTTTTAGTATTAGATAGAAAAAGGAGGCAAAAGAAGAGAAAGGGGAAACAGTAATAGAAAAACCAATAGAAAAACAGATCCAATGTGCCTGCGCTGATTTTCATTATTACTGTTTATTAAAATGTGGTGGATACAGATTATCTTTCTTTCAAGTGCTCTGTATTTATTATTGCTTCATTTGCCTTGAAATGGTAACTGCAGGCACTTAAATGGATTCCAACATTGTCTATTTTCATTCTACCATCCTTGTCTGTGATAAGCATCCCTATAGAAACAGTATTTTTAAAATTGTTTAAGCAATATTTCTCTGTTAATCACAAGGTCTTTCTTCCTATTTCTTCTGCAAGTACTGCCTATATGTTCTTTCTTGTTCTAACAGTTGGAGAACACTTTCTCGTATTAATAAATTGCTGTACTTTTGGAAACAACTTTTACTGTGATTTCATTATATAATTTATATTTTTGAGGAATGCACTCTGAGATATGGAAGAATCACTGGTTCTGCACACAAGTTCACCTAGGTTACGACCATCTAAGTAAATGAAAGGTGGCCAGGCACATTCCTGTGAACTGAGCCCCTCTGGAATGAAACATGCATGACTATACCAATGAAATGGGGTTTTTCTCCCCAGGCGGGTAGATGTTTGCAAACTGTCCATAAGTAGTAATTTCTTACCCCTAAACTGAAATCACAAATTGTTTGTAGGGTGCTTACTCTGTTAGCCAAAATCTCGTCAGAAAATGCTCTACCTAACATAGGTGCATTTCCAAGCACTGTTCAATTTACCAGTACAGGTGTGCCTCTAAACTCTGTACACTGAATTTCTAGAACAACCATGATGGTTGTACATTACAATTCTAAGAAAATTTGCAGAATGAAAGTTAGGTATGTAGGTGCCTATGAAAATCCCACTGACTCCCTCATTGAATTATGCAATTGTATCTTTAGAAAATTATGTGCATTTTAAAATGTCTACCTGTAAAACAGAAATTGTAGTTCCACCCTTGTTTGTCTTGCAGCTTTCAGAGCACTTCACTGCAGTCTGTGGCTATGGGCTAGAAATCCATGTATTTATGCAGGCTTCTGGTCAGGTTTTACAGCCAGTGCTGAGTTCTGTATGACAAAATACTAATTACACACCAGCCACTCAATTAAAAACTTGCTTAGGTATGTCTGTGAGTGGCATTAGTGACACAGATGTTACACCTATAGGATAAGGATTTTCTCTCTAGGGTAGGGAGGGTAGGCATATGTTTTCTACTCACACAAGCTAGATATTTACAGTCCAGCACCTGTGGTGTCAGAATTATTCCCTTCCATATGGAGAGCTTTTTTTTGTTTCAAGTGTTTATGGAATACTGAATGCTGCTGTTGATGAACCACTTTCAACTGGCCAGTTGCAGGTATAAATTCACCAAGAAAACTCTACAGTGACAATCTGGAAAATCTCCACTTTCTAATAACAATTTCAATACTATTGTTCTTTACCAACAAAAGCTAAAATATTTTTAGCAGTAAACCCCTACTTGCTGTGTTGTTACAATCTTTATTTCTGCTATGTATGAAGTTTTGTTATTTATAGTAAATTGTTTTTATTTATCATTGACTTAAAACACTTTTTACTCTCATTAAAGCTCTAAATGTGTTTTCCCTTATGTGTTCCCACACTAATGATTTCAAAGTCTTAATTCAGCAATGTAGTAAAACTACTTCTCTGAAGGTTTGAAAAGCACTGAGGAATGCCTGATGGATGTATCAACTACCAAAGTTTTATTTATGAAGTAAGATAGAGAGATCTCCGAAACAAACACATAAGCCATTTGCATTAATTTCAGCATGAACTGTCATGCTTACAAACTTTTCATGCAGCAGTGTTGAATTCTGTTGAAATGGTAATTTGATAATTCACATATATGGTACACACATTACTCTAAAAAGGCATAAAGATATTGTGCAGTGCCTTTATTAAACAGGAACAGTTATGTGATGCTACTGAGTAGTTTGCCCTCTTTCCTTTCAAATGAGAAGGAAAGGAAAACATAAATATACAGAATCCTCAAAGAAAGAGGAAACACAGTTATGGTGCAGACCTTCTTCTGAATGTTCTTTCTGCTTATTAGCACATGCCATGTCCTCTTTTGTGCACCCTGCCTAAAGCAATGCCAGTCTTACTGAATTCCAGCTCTTTGATGATTCTGCCTCACTCTGCTTCCTGCATAGAACAAGTCACAGTGTCTTGGGCCTTTGTCTTATGTTTTTTTCAGCCATTTGGGTTATCCTTGATCAAGGATATTGAAAACTCAAGCTTTTAGTTCACAGAACAATCTGGTTAGATCAATATTGTTAAATAAAATAAGAAAAGGGACCAATACCTATGCCTGCAGGCAAACAGAGTGAAAGAGTCCTGTAACTGTAAGTATTTACGATGAGCAAACGTGTTGTGTCCACACCAAGGAGCACTCTATTCTGGAGTTCTTCTGTGGTGTTTCTATTGGTCTGACACTAATCCATGTGTTTTGTATATCTTGACAGCTTAAACATAATGGCATAAGGGCTTTGCTGCAGCTCAGTGAAGCAGCTCACATTCCCACAGAAGGAAACTGGAGAAACTGTGTTGCACATTGTGGCATGGGACATGAGGGACTTGCCGAGGGTGCAAAGACTCTTGGTGTAAAGCTGAAGAACATCTGTAGCTGGAGATAGCTCCATATGAGATAGACTTATCCTGTACTGTCTTTTCAGGGACATCACTAAGATTACATATTCATTGATCTCTTCTTAGGTATTATTATATAGGGAACTAGTTAGAGCAGCTCAGAATAGAGTTGATGAGTGAGCCAACAGCTAAACAATGAAGGTACAGAACAGACTGCCATTATTCAAGTTTTATTTTATTTAGGAAAGTGGCCATAGATCTTAAACTGCAAGTATAGGGTCAGGGATGGGACCAAGGTAGTTTTTTGCCAAAAATTCTCCAGTGAAGGTCTGCATTTGAACTCCAAAACCTGGCTGAGGAGGAAGGTGAAGCTTATTCACCTGTCAGCATGCAGCCAGGTGTGTTTCTGTTCTGTGAATAAGTTTGGTGGTGCTGATCATGCAGAGATCTCCACTATCTTCCATCAGCCCTTGCAGCAATGTTACATCATTAACGTAGGACAGGTCCTTAACAGAAGGTCTGACATCATGTAAAGTGTTGGCTGTTGAGATGTGTAAGTTGCCTGTGGTTATTCTCAGTGCAAAGGTGATCTTGCCACATCTGAATTACAGGATGCTTGGATGAGCAACATAGACTTGTAAAGTACAGGTCTCAGGGTATACCATGTCTTTAATATGTCAAGAAGACAATTCCTTCTCACATATGACTAAGAGCAAAAAGGGTTGTTACATAAAGTCTGATATATATTTGTCAACTGCACTGACTGCATTAGGTCTACATTTCCTTATATAACTTCCAGGAAACAGAGAAATATGCCACAGGAAAGTATTTATTTGAATTAACAAAGTCTTACGTAAGTTCTGTTTTGCTTTGCAGTTCTGGGGGATTTTTTTGTTCCAAGGAAAATCTAGCCAATCTATTCACCTCAAGTACTTCTGTAAAGAGGCAAAAAGGATCAATAAAGCAAAGGAAACAGCCGTTGACTCACAAAGGTCATTGTATTTAATATGGCTTTTTTCTTTTTTGTAATTCTAGGATTTTTGCCCTTTAAAATTACTTATTTGTTTGTACTTCCTTTCAGAACTTCAATGTTTAAGTTATAATTGGCTGTCCTTTTCAAACAATAAAAATTTTTTCTGCAACTCCCAACTGCTTGGGTCTTCTCTTTCTAAAACCAAGGAATGTGTGTTTTGCCAAGCACAAACCTACTTTTGTGAGAAGCACTTTAAAACAAAGCAAGCCCACAACACACACTTGAAAAGCTTTCCAAGGTGCATGGTGTAAGAGGATCCAATAGTATGCAATACCTGAACCTCATTTTGGAGATCTCAAAGGTCATTTAAACAAAGGCACAAATAAGGATTTTATGAGTTTGATTACATCTTTGGTATATTTTTGAGGACTGAAGAAGGGGGTCATGAAATATTGCTTCAAAGAAAATTCCCTGGCAGTTCTGGGCATGTCATCAAAGCAAGTACAACAAATCAGTAATGAAGAAGAATAAAAACTACGGCACAAGTCATGTAAATATAAATTTAATTTAAAATACATTTTATGAGTTCTTTAACCGCATGGTTGAATGGTAAAAATTAAATAATTAATTCTTATCTAATCCTTATCACTATTTTTCCTGTGTTTGTGTTCCTGTATGTAAGTTTCTTGAGGCAGGGAATGTTTGTGTATTGTCTAGCATTGTAATAATTTAGTCTGGATTTACAGCATTTGGGTAATGTCTTAAAACAAAAATAATAAACATACTTCTACTTTGATGTAGATACACAGAGACCACTGCTATTTTGCAAAGTTTTTCCAACTTGCATTGGCAACGCTATTTCCTTACTTTCAGTAATGTCCCAAAATGGGAACAAGTGTGGGAATGCCACTGAGAAAGCTTTGAAAATTTGTGTCTGTAATATTAAGTACCTGTAGTCTCCACTGAAGGACTCAAATACTCAATGAATGGCATGGCAAAACACTCTATATTACCTAATCCAGAGGGACCAAAGAGTTAACTAGAGTTTAATTTCCTACTCTACTTCTTTCAGGTAAATAAAGGATGAGTCTGAATATAGGCAGAAGAGAAGACATGTTTTAGAATTAGTGTTCTGATATCAGCTATCATACAATGGGGTTTTCCCTAAAACAAAAATGCATTTTCTATGTATTTTCTGATTAATAATGACTTCTGAACTATAGCATTGAATGAGTGAGAAGATCTCAAAAGCACTTCTTTTTTTTCCCTTTAATTCATTGCACCACTTACACAAGCATCGAAATCTGTCATTTTTCACTTTGAGAACAATGTTGTGAATGGAAAATGTATCTAAGTAGCTCAGTTTTCTCAGCACTGATTGCTCCTTCCCTCTTTGTTGTAATGAGGATTGCTTTTTATGATTATTAGGATGGCATTTTGCTATTGCCATGAACAGGCTTGAACACTTTCATGCTTTCATGAACTCTTTTTTTTTCTTTTTTTTTCTTTTTTTTGGGGGAGGTGTTGACAGCAGAATTTCACTGATTAAATGTATCTGCTCAAAGTAGGTCAGATGAAGCTTGCTCTAAATGTGGAGAAATTTTCACTGTAAGTACAAAGGATCCTGGGGTAACTGCTCACACTGAAATAAAATCATAAAAATTACAACTTTCCTGTGTTTTGAAGAAGTGAAGAAACTCCAAAGAATTTTCTCTCTTTACTGCAGTATAGTAATTTCTTATGAAAACATTCTTCTCAATTGAAAGCAAACCAGATCTACAGTGTGTTGCAATTTATGCTTAAAAAGCAGTACTGCACTGAAGTGTTCTGAAAACATTGCATAACCACACCTGGAGATAGCACGTGATCTTTAGCTTACTGTCACATCTCCCCTTATATTACTGACTGGTGGGTTTTTCACATGGACAAAATTCTTGGAAAACACAAGTGACCCTGAGATTAGCTCAGCTGATCAGAGCAGAGTGCTAATAGCACTAAGGTTGTAGGTTTGATCTCAGTGTGGGTCATTCACTTAAGAGTTGGACTCAATGATTCTTGTGGGTCCCTTCCAACTCTGAGTTATCATGCATTTTTGCTTCATTACTAAAGTATATATTTCTGATATGTTATTAAGAAATTCAAAGGCATAATTATAGTTTCCAGGAAATATTGTTGTTCTTAAAACACAGGAAAAAAACCCAAAGTGAAACAACTGGAAGTCTCTTTTTCATTAATTACAGTCTAAGTTGCAGTCCTGTGCTCCAAGAGACCTTTCATTTTCTTACCTCCACAATAAATATGAAGTACCTTGTATAATGATTAGGACTTCATGTAAGAGGCAAAAGACATTATGAAATCTGCCTCAGTTAATGCCTATGTATTTTACATTAAGACTCAACTTTCTTTATTTATCTGGAAATGTCTTCATTCAACGGAGATTCAGACTTCTAGAGATGAGTTTTTGGTCTTATTATTTGGGAATTAATGGAAAGTTTGAAGCCTAAACTGGAATTAAGAACTGAAGCAATGTGGTTTAAGCCTTTTGCCTAAATATAAGAGGAATTTCAGTATTAAAAAAAAAGTTCTCATTAGGTGTGAGAGTTTTGGTCTTGGACAGAAGTTATCCACATAAGTTGAAAAAATATTCAAAAAAGCATGTAAATATCTATCTAACTTCTTGTAGAAATACTCAGTTGTATCAAAGTCCTGGGAACTATGTCTTCCAAGGTTTGCTTTAGTGCTTAGGCCAGGAAAACAGGTTTGAGTGGAATATAAAGCTAAAATATTCCAGCTATTATAGAGGAGGATCAGACTGTCTGAAATTCCAGTAACATAATATATTTGTGCTCCTAATCTTACAGAAATCTTTCATACACTACCTGTTCCCTTCATGTTATTTATTTACTAGATGCAGGGAATCTGTATTTCTATATTTCTGTAACTTTGTGCAGACTTCAAAAATAATGACAATGACCATTTTATTTCTCCTAACATAGTACTTAGGAGTTGAAGATGTTTTGTTTTTTCTGGTTGGTTGAAGGGTTTTCTACCTTTTGCCATAATCTGCAGAAATTTAATACTATTAACTGTAATTAAATTAGGGCATGTCTCCTAAAAGGCATAATGATTTTACATATTTATGCATTTAAATATTATTTCCTACATTAGAATTATCCTATCACAAATCTGGTTGGTTTTTATTCAGTTTTATTTGTCATTACCCCTCTGTATTGAAAGAATTTCACTTATTTTGTACTTTGATTTTGTCCTTTTCAAAAACTGACCAGTCATGTGTTGGCTTCTGGATGTCGTAATGTTGCCAATGGATCTTTTTCCAACTTCATCTCAGATTTTTAAACATCAGGAACACTGGTAAATAAAATACTAACAAAAGTTCATTTAGCATGCACTTTGAGCAGATTTTAAAAGCCTTGTGGCAGTTGAATCAATGGAGCTCTGTCTTGCATTTTGATAGTAGGCAACTTTGAGATAAAATAGACAAGGTTAACAAATACATCATAAAACATAGTAAACAAATTGATCAGCAAAATTTAAAACCCAAATAGAAAAACTGCAAAAGTGTCAGTGTAAAAAGATTGCATTTGTCATTGTATTTTCACAGGGCAGGCATCAGGTTAAAAGACTTTTATTCTATTCTAACCCTGGAAATTAATTGAGTACATTTTTTCATTAGATTGTGAGCTTTTGTTATTGTATATTGTATATCATTTATAAAACAGGTGCTCTAAATGATGCTTTTGATATTGTTGCACTACAAAATTCTATGGAAGAGGAAATATTTTATCTTCCTCTCACTGGCTTTATGTAAATATCTCCACTGTTTACATGTGTACACAGTGTGGTCACAAGATCTGTTCCAACTGCAAGATTGGGCTGGATTATGAGGTTGTCTGGCAAGTCTCTACTGGTCATGATACACAATGTGGGAGTCAATTATCCCACAGATACAACATGCAAACTACAGTGAGGGCTGAGAAGAGAGATAAAGAAGGAGAAGCTGAAGTGGTCTTGGCAATTAACCTTCTGGTATCACGGGAAAAAAAAAAAGCCAAACCAGAAGATACTGGAGGATGGGCAGCTAGTGAGGAATTAAGGAGGTTTTTGAAAATCTTAAGTGCCATCAAGGCCACAGAAAGGACAATGAATTTTAAATGGCATGCAGCTCCTCAAAAGGAGGAGAGTAAACTCCTCATCTGCTTGGGTGACAGAAAAAGCATCAAATTAATAACTGAATGGGGAGGCATCAATGTAATTCAAATCACCATGCCATGAATAAATCAAAACAATAACCAAAAGCACTGAGAAAAGAGGTTTTTTTCAGTTGCTTACATGTTGATTAGATTTAATGAGTAAGAAGAACTGGAAATTCTCATTGAAAAGGAGAAATACTACACAAGTGAAACAAGTGAAACCTGGTGAGGTGATTCATATAATTGTAATACTAAAATTACTTGTCAAAACCTGCTTGGGAGGGACAAACTAGATAAGAAGAAGATATTGTGAAGAAGTTGTTGGCATCTTAACTGCCACAAGATTCTGTGAAAATCAGTGAATTCTAGCATTCAAAGTTACTAATAATATGGTAGAAGAGGTGGGTATGACAGAACAATATGGACACATAACCTTGCTACAGGATAACTGTGAAAAAACCAACGTGATAAAACTTCAAACTTGGGAAAAAATACATTAAATGTTCCTATGGCTACCTTTTGGTAGACATGGGAAAGTATTAATATCACTTTAGATGTATACCCCAGTTTCAGCTCTATTTAAGATGAATGAATTAACCATGGTATAGAGAAAGGCTCATAAAACATGATTATCTTCCCTGAAACTGGCTAAATTTTCTAATAAAAAAATAAAGAGAATAAGCCTCACCACAGGAAATAGGTAAGCTAAGAAAAACAGGTATAAATTGAAGTTGGAATAAGAACTAGGCTTGCAACTAGTAGAAATTAGTCCTGAATAACTTTCAGGAGAAAGACACAAAAACAGCCCATTGTTTTTTTTATTATGCTTTATGACCTCATGGATTACAAATATTTTTTGGCAATAGCATGATGCTGGTCCCCAAGACTTCCTTCAGTAGCTAAACAAATAATTTCTGAATGACGGTGACATAAAAGATATTACAACCAAGAACAGATAATTTTACTTTTGAGATGAGAATGATAAGTAAAAACTTCTTAATTACTGAAATGATTTAGGAACAACTTGTTTTGACTTAAGCTTGTTTATTGCTGCTGATTGTGGATAAGCTGTTTTACATACATGCAGGTAAGCAAGCAAAAGGGCAATCAGTATGCTTAGATTTTGAAAGAACTCTTTTCAGAAAGTTAAAGATGAGCAAAGCTAATTTGGGAGACAACATGGAAGCATTAAAAAATAATTATAACTAAGTATTTAATGTTTTAAAACAATCTAAGAATAAATTTATTAGAATATTAGAATGTTTTCCTTCTTCAGCAAAGACAGAATAACCTTGATTAATTTTATCCAGAAGGGTGAAAAAAGTGCATAATAGACTAAAAGTAATACCAAATAGCAATAGTGAAATGGGGAAATTTTTTTAGGGAAACTAAGAAAGGATCTTTGTTGTAACAAAAATATTGGTTTATTGCTACATGGAGGTTGTAAAATTGTTGAAAATCATGGCAAAACCCCTACAAAACCTGTATTTCCAGTTTCGTACCTTTGGGGATGACATGTCAGAAGAGCAAAAATACAAGCTTAGGCATCAAGAATTTCTTGATTACTGTCACTTTATTCACAAAAGAGTTCATGAGTTACAAGTCTTTGAAAAAAAACATTCTTACAAGTGTGGCTGTGCATCACTCTGACTTTACACTTCCTGTTAATTTTGCTGAAATTCCAAGCTAGGGTGAGTTGCTTTGACACTTGCATATCCTGCTTCCATGTAGCAACAGACTGAGGTGATCTCAGCCCTCATTTAAGAAATCCTGGCTCCCTGATGCCATAGGAGTTAAATATTTTTCTTATTGCAATCATTCTAATTTACAAAGAATGTACACAGAAGTTCCATTACTCCAAACACAGTACAACTAAACAACAGGAGAGCATTTCCTTTCTCACAGTTCTATGCCAGCTCTCCAGACAACATCACTAAAAGCTCTCCCAGTTTCATTTCTGTCATGAGTATGTTGGTTTTGCCTGTTTTCATTCTTCTTGTACATTTTTTCACTTGTTTTCCGATTTCTTCTCTCTTATGGATGCAGTACTACATCCAAATAAGTTACATCTCCCTGAATTTGTTTTCAGTGTAATCACTGGGTGAAAATTTCTACTATTTTAGTAATTATGAGGAGGAGGATATTTAATTGTTTCTCTGGATTTTCCTGTATGGAAATATTTACCACATTTGACTTTAAGTAATTTTATGGTTGCCCATGTGACAAAAATGCTTGGTTAAAGTATCTTAAATTCACATACACCACAAGGTTAATGAGCAGGCACTCAATGCATTAAGAACTGGCTAAGACTCCACTTGCAGCTGCGGGGAGGGTTTCAGTAAGTGTTGAATTATTTCAGTTATGGGTCGTATGAACTAGGACTTAGAAGACACTATTCAAGATTTCCATATGCCTCAGTAAATATTAAAACATTGCTGATACCTTACCTTGCTGACACAGAGATTGGCAGAGTGGTATATAATTATGAAGACCAGGAAGGTATAAAGAAAAATTTTGATTGCTTGGCAAGTTGAACCCATTCAAGTTAAATGCAAAATTATGCATCTAGGTCATATCTAAACAGTAGAAAACTTTATTCTGGAAATCAATAGCTCAGGAAACAATGAGAGGTGTCATAATATCATATAACCCTACAGGATAACACAGAAAAGAGAACTCTTCCACGTCTTTGAGGCACAAACACGTAAGGTGACATTTAGGTCCAGAAAGATTAGTCTTTTGCTAAAATACTGTGTTGAGGGTTGATGCCAGTTTGAAAACACAACTCCCATTTACTGCTGAGAATGGAATGATTCAGAAAAAGAATGAAATAGCAAGAGAGAAATGGTCAATTTTTCATTTCATAACACCTAAAACTGAAAACAGAATAATTTTCTGGAAATGTGGTTTATTCAAATACCAGGTTTCAATAATCAAACTAAACAATAGAATTAATAAAATGGTTAACCCTAAAATCATCAAATTATCAAATGTTGAGGCATTTTTTTATTTATTGAGTTGCTAAGAATTTCATTTTCAGCATCTGTAAAGAAAATCCACTGATTTTAGAAAATTTTGAGTTCAATCTGGTGCACAGAGAACAGATGAATGAAAGACTCAGGGAGAGAGTTGTGAACATAGAGTCCTGCTCTCATTTTTGTAAATATTGTGATCTGAAGCAGTAGTGTCCCAGCCACTAAGGGTGGGCAGTTTATCTAGTTTAGTTACTGCTCTTAAAGGGCTCAGGTAGGAGTTTGGCCGAGTATTCTGTATTCGTGTGCAAAAGGATTATAAAACATGAAATATAGGCCTGAGTAAAGAAAAAAAAAGATTGAATTTTTCCTTGATTAGGACCTGAAGATGTCCTTGACAGCATTGTAAATCACTACTGCCTCATTAGCCAATCCTGCACCTCTGCAAGGAAATAGTAATGATGATATTTTCTTACCCCTGCAGCACCCAACAGGACTGTCAATAGCCTGAAATATGCAGTTTCTGGACTGTGATAATTTCTCTCTTTTCTGAGTGCATTGATTTGACTGTATTTGGTTTGCTTGAAATTCTCTGTGCTTTTTTCATTTAAAGAAAATGAAAACCAACTAACCAACAAAAATGACCTGCTTCTCCATTAAGGGATCTTTTATTGATATCCTACCTGACTCTTCCTAGATCTGCCCTCTTGCTCCACATGCCATCAGCCATGATGATACATATCTTTCTTATTTTTATAAAAATGGGAATTACATTGCTTCCCTTCACCCACTATGGAGCAGAGGCTTTCAAAAAAGCTGTACGACAAAACCAAAGAGTGAAGACATAGTCAAGAAGCAAAAGGAAGATTGACTACTGGCCTATAAATCAGGCCCCTAGATCTAAAGACAGAAATCATGGTGGCAAGTCCTTGGTTCCTAAGTCTTTTACTGATTTAATTCTCCACTAGGCAACAGGTTACACTTTTTTGTCTAGTGGACTGTATTCACCACTGGCTTATGAATCAGCCTGCTCCTTTGTGGCATCAAAATTCTATACTTTTGCCTTCATGAGCTTATTTGAGGAGCCTGAGAGAGCCTTCTCCAAGCCAAATTAGAACCTGATGAGCAAGATGTTGTTCTCTGGAGTGAGGAGTAGGTGTTTGACTTTCTTTCATGGGCACTGGATCCCAAGTATCTGCCTGCCTTGCAAGTACTTCAAATGGTGGAGAGCAGCACCACCTTTGTATATATTGATTTATAAAAATATAATTGTCCTGTTGTTTACTAGGTCTTGTTTGATCACACTTATGGCTTTGGTAGTTGGGCCCAGTTTTTGGTTTTGACTAACAGACTTTGTGTTAGGGCTTACAAATTAAGGAGAATGAAATTGATTGAACTTTATGTATGAATAAAATAAATATCTACACCTGAGAGAGATGTGTAGAGTCCCTTTACAGTCAATGAGGGAAACAGATACTTTTAGGGAGAAACTAATTATACCTCTTTGAGATGTTTATGATTGAATGAGATAAATGAATGCCTGAACAGGTGAGATAGCTCCATGCAGCAACCTCATGAGGAGCTGGAAGCCCTCACCTTGGCTGAACAGGGATTTCTCTTGGAAATAAGGCAAAAAAGGAAGGTGTATGCCCAATGGAAGCAAGGTCAACTGACATGGGAAGAATTCAAAGATGCTGCTTTCCACTCTAGGGAGACAATTTGTGTGGCCAAAGCTCAACTGGAGCTGAAGCTGACCAGAAATGTGGGGGACAATGAAAACGTTTTTTTTTCAAATATATTAATGGCAATAGTCAGTATAGAAATATCATTGGTCTGTTACAGGATGGGGATGGTCACCTCACAAACAGAGATAAGACAGAGGTGTTTAACACTTCCTTTACCTCTGTCTACAACATGGATGATGCCCTGAGCTGGAGGATCATGACTGCAAGAACGATCAGCTCACAGGTAACTCTGAAATTGTGCAGGATCTGCTGCTCCAGCTGGATCCCTGTAAATTTGTGAGACCTGATTGTTGGAGGAGAGCAATGAGATGAGGAATTTATCAAGTGGCAGCACTACTATAAAAGATGGGTTGACAAGGATGCAGAGGTTCAAGACCCTACTTCTCTTAATGGAGAAACTTTGCAGCAGTTGAACAAGGACTATGATGGTGTCAGGAGCTACATTGATGTTTCCCCGGTTTGAATGTTCTATACCCCATATGTCTACCCTGTTCATTTTCCCTTAGTCATCACTATCCAAGTTTCTTCTTCCCACAAACCCTTAGGGCAGTTTCCCGCCAACTTGCTCCTGATTGGCCCCCGTTTGCTGCACTGCACCACTTTCCCTATTGGTCATGTTTGAATTTCGTCCTCCCATTGGTTCACTCTCTGCTCCTCTTTCACTCCTCCTCCTAATTTACATACCACCCAATGAGGTGCATTGCTCCTCCTCATCTCCACCCATTTCTCTGCCCAAGTTCTAGAAAGTCCCATGCCACCCTTTATGAGCCGGTGTGTTCCAATAAACTTGTTTCTCTGCGTTTACTCCTGACCTGTGTGGTCCTTCGTCCTTCGAGGGGCTGTCGCCAGGCCAGGACCGGGAGGAGCCATCCCAAGCTTCCAAGAGGCTTGATTCTCGGGAGCTAATATCCCTGCTCTTCGAGCCCTGCTCCTAGAGGCTGGATCCTCAACCCACTGTATCAGTGGACCTTGTCAATCCGCTGGCACCTGATGGGATTCATCCAAGAATCCTCAAAGAGCAAGCTGATGTCATTACAAAATGTCTCTTGATTTTTGAGCAGTCTTGGGGATCTGGAGGGCTCCTATCTGACTGGAAGCTGTCAAATGTTGTCCTGATTTTCAAGAGCAAGAAGGAGGACCCTGGAAACTACAGCGCTGTCAGTCCCATTTCAGTGCCTGGTAAAGCTATGGAGAAGATTATTCTGGGAAGCAGCCAGCCAGGCTTCATGAGAGGAAAGTCCTGCTTATCAAACCTGATTTCCTTTTATGACAAGGTAACCCACCTAGTTGATCAAGGGAAGCCAGCTGATGTAATCTTTTGGGATTTCAGTAAAACTTTCAATGCAATGTCTCACAGGATCCTTCTGGACAAAATGTCCAGCACAGAGCTGGATAAACACATCATGTGGTGGATGAGCAATTGTCTCATAGGCAGAATACAGAGGGTAATAGTGAATGGAGGGGCATCAGATTAGTGACCTGTCACTAGTGGGGCTCCACCTTAGGCCCTGTTCTCTTCAACATCTTCATAAATGGCTTCATAATGACTTCATAAATGACTTCCCCAGTGAAGTGGTCACAGCACCTGCCTGAGTTCAAGAAAAGTTTGGATGATACTCTCAGGCATATAGTTTGACTCTTGGGGATGGTCCTGTGCAGGGTTAAGGGTTGGAATCAACCTTTGTGGAACCCTTTCCACTCAGCATATCATGTGATTCTGTGATGCTTGTATTCCTTGTCCACAGACAGTACTAGGTGACTGGCTCATGGGTAAACGTCTATACTGTAGATGATGCTACCTTCACTCCAAGGATTCTTAGCACTAGTGTCTTCCCTAGACCATATAGACCAGACACCTGCAGCTTAAATGTGGCTAAATCCCATTACAGTCTATATGAACTTCCACTGGAGATGCCCATTCATCAAAGAGCCTGAGTTTGCCTCCAATTAAAGGTGCCTAAAAGAACCCTGGTGAATGTTGGGTTCTGACATGTAGGTTTTCTAGATAGTTTTCTTTGGTGTAAGTGCATTTATCACATTTCAATAAGATGTTTAATCCCAAAGAAGTTCTCTGTGTCTAGCCAAAAATATTTTAGTGTTTTTCCTAAGCCAAATGCTACAATAGTTTTAGAAAGTTGTATAATAATCTACTTATGCATCAGAACTGTGACAGCATTAAATATTATTTGGGATAAAAGAAAAAACGTGACACAACTATTTAATTCTGACATAATATCAAATAAAACTTTATGCTTCCATACTTTTATAGCCAGAATGTATTGCCTACTTTTTAAAAGAAATTAAACACATGAAACAGATGTCCTGTGGGAACAATATGTTATGGTCTGGCAGCAGATTCTCTTTCACTAGCTTGAGATATTGTAACTGAAACATGTACATAAAGTTTAACTATATATGTAATTATGGTAAATAGTGCTTTATCAGACTTCTAGTTAATAAATATTCCCTCAGGATTTAACTGTTAAATCTCTGTGTTTCTTATTCTCCTACCATTATTGTACCACTGACTTTTATATTACGTACTATGGATAACCTTTTCACAGGAATTGCCCGTCGCATTATTGTTATGGAATCTTCATTTAAAATATTATTATCTGTATAAGTATTAATAGATATTTCTCAATCACAATTTTTAAGAGGAAAAACCTGACTGTTCAACCTCCTCAGAAACTGTAAATTGGTGCTTATCTTCTAGGTATCTCCTGGTCATTAGAACCATATGTCTTAAAACTGGACACAAAGAGACAGGTAGAAAACTAAATTCTTAACATCCTCAGAGCCCAAAAGGCAGAGCAGGTATTGTCAGTGTGAAGAAAGAGTAAATGCAGTTCCACCTTTCCAAGAGCTGCTCTGTGCTCTACCCAGGGGATAGAAGGGACTTCTTGTTTTGAGATGTTTATGTGAGGTCACTTTTCCTTGCAAGGAGCTTTGTAGGGAAGAAGGGAGTGACACTCCCTTTTATCCAAGGCAGTGATCATGGACAAAAGATGTCTGTTTGGTTGAAATTAAGTAGAGGGATGAAACCTCTCAGGTAACTAGGCATGTATAGAACTAGACAGTTGCTGTAAGGGAGGTCTAAGGACTTTGTTGGCATGTACAACTTGCCAGTAGCAGATCTAGATTGTAAATACTGTGATGGTTTGGAGTATGAGTGACACTACATGGTCTCTCCATTGTCTATACTAGAGTATATGGTTGGAAGCACCTTTTTCGAAGTCAACACCAGAAGTATTGACATTAAAAACCTCTAGAAATTTAGCAGGAAACATGTTAAAATCTGGAATACCTCAGCTTTGCACAGGTGCAGTGCTGGTTTGTTTGCTGCCTCCACTGGCTCTGTTTTCGCATTGTCATGCATCTTGCCTCACAGAACAGTACAGCAGAAGCTAAAGGAAATACTTAGTGAAATTTAGTGTAGGCCATTGGTTACATTGAATGGTTACAATCAAAATAGGTAAAATGCTTTCATTTATAATTATTTAGAGCTTTCTAATTCCTTAGCCCCTCTTACCTAGAGTTCTGAAACATCCCTCAGCCTTTACAGCTGTGGATCCTTAGAAAGAAGTCCTTAGACCTCAGGCTCTGAAATGTTACCTTCAGACACAATTTATATTGAATTTTCTCTTTTAGTTTTCAGTGGCAGTGACCTCTTTTTTACACCAGGTAATGTCAATATCCCATCAGCTCCAGCTAAACACTTCTTTTGTGTCCCTTTCTTTCATCACTAACTTGTCTTCTAGGGCAAATTCAGTAAAAGTTTTTCCTTTATACATACATCTTCAATGTAAATTTTGGTAACAAATAAAAATGGCTTTAACCACTCTAAAAGAACCCAGTGGTCTTTACTCACATCACTAGCCTAACCAACTGTGAGCTATATAAATCCTTGGCTCTAGGTGTTCTGTGTGTTTAGAAACTATTACTCCTTTGTTACTGTTTAGCCCACTGGCTAACTCCTCCACCAGTCCTGGCTATTTAATTCACTAGTTTGCAATCTGTGGTGCACAGAACCCTGGGGTTTCTCCACAAGCTATTTCTAAAAGATCTGTGAAAAGCAATTAAAGAAAACAAGGCTATCATTTCATGTGCTGGCTTTAATTTGCTAGCAAGGGTCCCATACTTTCAATGATCCTTTTTAGGGGACTATGGTTTTAAAAAGCCTTATTTAAGTTACTTATACATCACATTAGACATTCTACAAAACATATGTTATACATTTTTTCTGTTAATCTCATTATCTCCTGGACATTACTAATTTTTTTATAAAGACCATCCATAATATACTACTATTGAAGGTGGCAGTCTCAAGAATAAGTTGCTTTCTATAGTTGTGCCCAACACAAAAGGCTCCCCCCAAAACAATCCTGCATTTCTCCAGTGGAACTACTTTACACTTATGTGCAATTCTGTCTGAACTGCTAATAAATTCTGGTTTATAAATAGCTCTTAGAAATCCATTTGTTTATATCCCTTATAATTTGAGTTCGCAGGCATGTGTCAACTTTAGTTACTGTTTAGTCTTTTCTTAATAAATTATTTGTAACAAAATAATTGTATTTTCATATATGTCTTTAGTCTTAGTAAATTATACTGGAAACCCTCTAAAAGTGTCACAATACAGTTTTTCTCTGAAATCTCAAAGAAATATGCTACATGAATTATAAGAAAATTTATTTTAACTTTTATATATGATTATTTAAAGTTGGCATATTATGAAGTGATTTAGGGATTTTAATAGCTCCAGAACTGGAAGTCAACCAACAGTATTGAACGTAAGATTTGAAAAAAGTAAAATAATAAAAAAGTGTCAGAGTGGTGAATTAGAAAAACCAGTAACCTTGGAATGATTGATCAAGTTTCAAACTACCCCTATCCTCTGCTGGGATACATTTAATTCTCATAAGCAATGAAGTGTGAAACATCATCATCATGGTCAACATCATAGGAGTACTGTTGCATCTTCACACTATGGAGAGAAAAGCAACACCCCAACCAAGCTGTGAATATCTCAAAGAATAATCTCTCTGACAAACAGCTGATCACATGCCCCAGCAGACTGTCTTCTTTGCTCTCTGCCCTGGCAACAAACTGCATCCTGTTCTTTGAAACAGGAACTATCTTAACAGGACCCAGCAACTTAATGCAGGACCCAAATAGTTCCTAGATCTTGTCAGCCATAACCATGAACCTCTTCTCTACAGTCTCCTCAATGTATTTTCCAACAGAGCAGCAGCAAAATATGGGCCATATTTATTGGTAATAGCAGAGACCAGGATAGATATTCCATGAAGCCTGTGTATAGTTCCGCCTGACAGGCAGAACTTTTTACCTTCTTCGTTTTGTCTTCTGCTAGGCTAAGTAATTTTTAATACTGCCAGCTTTGACACTTGGGCTCTGCTACGTCAAACTATGGAGTTGTGCAAACTTTGCAATTAATTCTGTTACACTGCAGGAGAAGTTGTCAATTAATGCTAAGTGGTTTAGCAAGACACTGACATCCCAAAAGTAGTAGTATTTTGGCTTGACAGGTTTTGATAGGGAGGTGGCAGCCCTGTTTAGCTTGTCTGTTCCCTAATTCCTGTTGTTCCAGGAAGAATAATGGTAAAGATTGACTTCCTGGCAGGACTGGGTATACTGTATTCTAATTTCTTTTACTATTAGGGTCTTAGATTTTGAAAAGTATATTTTATCTTTCAGCTATAAATTATTCCACAAATGGAAGTAATTCCATTGTTTTTTTAATTTCCAGGTAAGTTTTTCTTCACTTGAATATTCCTGATAAGTTACTGTAGCATTTAGAAATGACTGCAACACTAAATTATAACCTAAATTGGCAAAGGGAAAGAAAAGCAGGAATGTCACTGGTTCTACCACAGTTTTTGTTAATATTTTCCCTACTAGTAATAAAAAAAAGGAAATAAGGTTTAGAAAACATTTATGTTCTTTAGCTTCTTTCAATTTATCATTTACAGCGCAATTTGTAAGAGTTCCTGCTTCCAAGTTACTTGTAAGTAATTCAGTTCTCCAGAACACATTTGTGCATGTTCTGAAAGTTGTGCTCGCTAAAACTTAAGGAAAAACTAACAAATGCTAATGATTTGGGATGCAAGTACCTTAAGAACTCTAATCTTAAAAAAACCCTACATTTTGAGAAAGGCATCTTTCATCATGTCTTATTAGCTACAGCAAAAATATCGTAAGTAGGTGCTTACTTCCTTTAATAAACATTTTTTCCAGTGAAAGCTACTGCAGAGCAGTCATATATTGTATTTGATTCTCTAACCTTGTTTTAATGACAGCAAGGGTGGACATAATTTCTTTTTAGACAAAGGAATATAGGGATTAAAATTTGTAGCCACTGCTTTGCTCAGATAGTATAAATGGGAAGAGCAAAGCCTTTACTTTAATAAGGAAAAATGCAGTAGAGTAGAATAGCCAATGAGGAACATTCTTTAAAGTTTTTATCTGGTTTGTGACATTTTTTTTCATCAAGGATATAAAATTTTGCGTCATTTTTCCAAAATGTTGACCAAAGTGTTGACTGTTAGCAAAAGATAAATCAATAACATGTTATTTAATTATGTTTGTCTTTCCAAATAGTCTTATGGAACTTATTAAAGCTATTACAGAAAATATTGCGTGCCAGCATGGTAAAAGCAACAAGTTATTACTTTAATGTTTTAATACTAACTTCATACGCTGAGCCTCACCTAAAATCCACTGTGCAGGCTGAAAGGGCACACCCATGTCGGGGGACAGCCCTTCCCAAATCTTCGTTCGCGAAGCCAAGCCACACACACACACTAACTTCATATGAGTCCAACAAGAAAACCTGAAGAGTTTTTTAGCATTCATTATCCAGTGGGCTAAATTATTGAAATTGAATTACAGAAAACAAAAACTTGTTTCCTCTGAAAAATAATTACTTGTCTAACTTAACTCTTAGACATGCTACTTCTAATTCTTGCACTATCTATTTTGTATGATTCTGTAAATAATATTTCTGTAAATAAAACACATAAACTATGTGTCTCAAATAATACCTAACACACCTTATTATATGACATTTGTGCTTTTTACAGTATTATCCAGTCCATTTTTTCTCAAGTGTATTAAAACTCCAGCCTGACTTCACTGAAGTCTTATAAGAAAACTCTATGTTTAAACATACTTATTATCTTGTTTATGAACAACTTATATTTTACATATGCATTTATGTATTACAAAGTTATTTATTCTTACTAGCACTTTAACAAAACCACATCTTTTTCCTTACATTGAAAGTACATCATCATATACTCATGTCCATGAATATATCACCACAACAATAAAAAATTTAGTCTTCTTAAAAGACTAATTACTCTTTGTATATTTCCGCAGATATTGCTGTTTAAAAGATTGAATAAACAACAAATAACATCACATGTGTAACAAAAGGATGTAATTATGTATAAAATTCTTTAGGTTTTAGTATAAGTTCCCTGGAACCCATGCAGTGGACTTTCCCTGTGTTTTTGTAGAGATTTTCCTTTGTTCTGCAGAAATCACAGGCTTTCAGAAAGCACACTTAAGTTAAAACATGCAATCCTGAGATACAAAGTCTGTATTTCCTGTTTTTCTGACACAATAAACATTGCCTACGTTGAATAAATATTTTTTACTGGGAGAAATTTGGAGAAAGAAATGATCACTTCTGTCATCCTGGCAAATTCTGCTAAGGAAATGCCCAAACCAAATACCACTGGGAAAAATGTTCATCTCAGAAAATATTCAGGGTGGTTCTGTCATTTCTCTGGCAGTTTGTCTCAGACCAGTTTTTGCTAGTAGGAAGCAGTAGCTTTCACAATCAGCTAGGAAAGATTTCAAACTAAGACTGCCCTTAGAATATTATTACAGAGCTGTAATATGGCTAGTTGCATCTCATTTCTCTGTGCACCAGCATTCCTGAGGTTTCAGATTCAGTACCTTTTCAATGCTGTCTTTGTTGTTGTTCTGAAGTGGCTTTTCTGGCTTGAGGTTTTGGGGAAGAATGAAAAGACCTTTATTAGTGTGTAGATTTATAATATAATTAAGTTGAATTGATTGCCAGATTCTGCCCAAGGTGAGGGTATCAAGGAGACATACCCTTTTCCTGTTCTCTGATACTTTTTTTTCTGCTTTTTTCACTATTTACTTAAAACTGCTGATCTGGTTCAGGTTGTTAAACTAGAAGAAAATTAACCCTACTGAAAAGGAAAAAGATCAGCACAGAGGCAGGTAGAAGAAGGAAGGTTTGGAAAGGTTTGGGAAGGGAAGGGAAGAGAAGGCTTGGGAAGGGAAGGTTTGGGAATGGAAGGGAAGAGAAGGTTTGTGAAGGGAAGGTTTGTGAAGGTTTTTGAAGGGAAGATTTGGGAAGGTTTGGGAAGGTTTGGAAAGGGAAGGTTTGGGAAGGTTTGGGAAGGGAAGGTTTGGGAAGGTTTGGGAAGGGAAGGTTTGGGAAGGTTTGGGAAGGGAAGGTTTGGGAAGGTTTGGGAAGGGAAGGTTTGGGAAGGGAAGGTTTGGGAAGGGAAGGTTTAGGAAGGGAAGGTTTGGGAAGGGAAGGGAAGATGGAAGAGGCATGAGCCTTGTTGAGGGCTAACAGAGAAATCAGGTAGTTCAGATGACTGCTGCACATGTCCAAAAGCCTGAGTAAGCCACCATTTCACTGCCTACCAGCCCAGCTCTATGTGGCACTGAGAATGAAGCTAGAGCTTCCTATTCTTGCTGAGGCTATGCATTGACTGACAGCCTGACATCCCATCAACCCATTCCACTTCAGCCCATCTACTTTCCACTTTGGAATGTCTTCTGCCATCCCCACAAAACTTAATCTAACCACTGGCAGTGATGAGGAACAACAAAGTAAGTGACTTAGTTGCTTGACCTCGAAACAGTACACATCTTATTTTGCCTCTGCTGGACTTGGTTTTGGACAAAAGCAATTATACTGATTTGGAATGAAAGGGCATTTAAAGCTCTTTTGACACAGCAGCACAAAGGGAGAGGGTAAGTCTTTCCAAGAATTGAAAATGTTCCCTTCTTTACTTTCCATTGCATTTGTGAGAGTTGAGAGAACCTCTAATGCTAATGATCACTGAGGAACTCTCTTTGTTAAGAAGATTTCCATAATGTATACTTCTTCCGAGGTGTCTGTGTCATGATGTGATTCCTTCTGCCAGCTCAAGCGTGTCCTCTACCCATGTTCAGAGGCAGAAATCAATGGTAAAGCATGCTGAGTGAGTATAATGGAGGCATTCTTAGTGCCTGCAGCCTCTGAGAGCTCACTCATTGTTGAGCCATTGAAGAAGAGTCCGGCCCCAAAAGAACCCAACATAGTATCTGGCAAAGGAGAATTTTCTTCGTTTAACTTTGAAAAGCAGTAAGGGATAGAACCAAAGATATACCTGAGTGAAAAAGTGACTCTTTCATATGTTTTCTTGTATTAAGGCAGGAATATATGAAACACTGCAACCTTCTCTCTGCTTCTGTGCCTAATGTCACGAAAGCCAAGTGAAATTGAAACATGGAGAAATAGTGTGCCTTTATTTTCTAATATGCAAACTGCAATGGAATCTGTAGCACATTATTTTTACCACCACAGAAACTAATAATAATTGCAAATAACACTGAAAATATGTGAATCAAAGTTTGTTCTATTCTGATTCAGGAAGCAAAGAAAATCTGTTCACAATGCTAGTCTTTGTTTTCCTTACAGCAAAACATACTCATTTATGGTATTAAAAAACATTGATAATTGCCTTTTATAGTTTTCCAAGCATCACAATTTAGTACACCTATAATTGAAAAGGTGGATTTTGCAATCAAAAGGTAGAATACAGAGACTGTTGCTATGCAAAAGTGAAGAATTTCCTCTTTCTTTAGCTTATTAATTTTCAAATAATGCTTTAGGGCTTGTTGTGATAGTTCTTTACAAGGTAGTAAATATATAACTAAACAGGCTGTCTAGGCTGAAAACTAATTACCATTAGAAACTGAAGCATTTGGGCTTGTTATTTCTGGAAATCAAACAACTCTGAATACAATCTCCATATTAAACAAAATGTTCACTGAACCATGGAACTCTTCACAAATCTGGACTATGTTTTAAGAATCCTTTTTTTTTTTAGTTATTGTTGTATGCATGTTGTTGCATTCCAAATAGTGGAAATATTAAAATATGTGTATGTTGGAGGGTGAGGAGGAAAATGAAAAGATTATGTTAAAACCCACTTTTGGAAGTTTTTAAAAGTTACCAACTAGGAAAGAAATGTGGAAAGGGAAGCATATACCTTGAACCTAAAGTTTTTACATCTTACGGAGATTATGATGGGGAGGCATATCTTGAACATGGTATCACATTCCTCTGTCCTATGGACACATACCATAAAGATAGTAAAGCTGTAGTAAGGAGTATTTGTTATGTGTGTCTCAGAGATATAATAAAGTTTAATACATTAGCATTTCTAAACCCTTCCCTTATATGGCTAACAATTAATGAAGTTCTTAAGACTAAATATAAGCAGTTTCTCTCACACACAAAGAAAACCGCAACCAACCAACCAACCAAACAAAAACAAACAAAACCCCCAACTTTGTGTTTCCAGAGTTGAGTTTAGTTAAAGGCAATAGCCTAAGAGCAAACAACAGGTATATAAGTGGATGACTCTTTTGTTCAAAGATTAAAAGGAAAAAGAAGAAAAAAAGAATTCACAGAGAAAGAAACCACAAATATCCCATACCAGCAAAGCATGTAACAAGTGAGGGTAGAAGTAAGATTGTTTTTTAGAATCATTCTTCAGACTAATTGCCTGGTATTCTGCCTGTGTTTCTGTGAAAAAACATGAAAGGAAAATGCTGACTGATTATATATATTGGAATATCAAATTAGGATATACATTCTGAAATATATGAAGAGAATAAACTACACATATAATAAGGCTGCATTTTTATCAAGGCTTTCTGGTGATGATACAAACCATGTAAGGCAGTAACTCAAGTATTTTTACACAGTGGCTGTCATCTGGTAGCAGAAACAAAATGTAACTCTGTACAAATAAAAAGAGGGGGAAAAAGGTAAAATAAGAAAACAGCTTTAGATACCCATAGAGATAGGCAGAGGTACAAAACTGCATGAAATGTTGTGATCAGAATTCAACCCAGTCTATTTGACCATCAAAGGCCATAATAAATTATATCTGTTGCGTTGTAGCATCTATAGCAGTTAACACAGTAAAACAATTTAATTGTATAACCTCTTCTTTTCACACACTCCAGCCCACATGCCTTTATCCAAGCACAGTGATTTGTTTGTTTGGCTTTGTTAGAGTCTAATTAAGATTGGAATTTGATGAGTGCTCATTGAATAGAATTCACTCTGGATAAAATAAGGTAGCAATATTTATTTGTGAAACATAATTGGAGGACTGCACGGAAGGATTAGCTCCTTTGACTAAAGTCATATATTCACCCTCTGTTACAGGGGTTTTAGATCAAATATTTCTTGAATCTTCAGCTGTTCCAAAATGTTTGGACAGGAAAAAGTAAGGGCTATAATTATAGGGAATGTGTGTTGTATTTATCAGACAAGACAAGAAATCAAATAATTGTTTAATGCAAAAACTTGACTCTGTATTAGCTATTGAGTGTTCATAAGCATACACTCACACACACACACACACCCTTTCCTTCTTTTTCTGGTTCCCTTTTCCACAAAACAGCTGCAGTCTCTGGGAACTGAAGGTCAGATTTCCCAAAGAGCTAATCTAAAACAACTCTTAAACATAGCTTTTCAGCACCCATTACCTCTAATCGGGGTAGAGATCTCCTCCAAAAATATATAGGAAGTCCAAGCTAACTCTCTAAGGTCAGAGACAGGGCAACCTCATTACTGTGTAAATTAGAAGACCACAACATTTGAAACATCTCACAGAAAAAAAAAAGATTCAAATAAATCCCAGCTTGTGTGATGGGAATAAAAGAGGATAGATGGAAAAAAATAAAAAAGAAAAAAGAAAAAACAGAGCTTTAACAGGCAAACTTGAAGATGGCATCAGCAACTGCAGAATGTAAGCAATTCCTTGATATGCTTGTCTTAAAAGTATACTCTCTAGATAAAAAATTGCCATATTTTAATACCCAGTTCTCTTTTGACTTTCTAGTCTCCCTTGTGCTTGTGATAGATATCATCATTAGAAAACTCTCTGATTAACTGATAAACATTCTTTAAAAATGTATTGTATTGGATGTCCTTGTGGAAAGCACAATCAATTTTCCCCCCTGTAAACTGCCACAAAAGTATTATTTAAGAGATCATAGTATAGTGACAGATTAAACTTGTGACAACAAAAATGTAGAGAGGAATCAAATGTAAGCATTTGTAAATTAAAATGAAGATGAATGGAAGAATAATAAGATATTCAAGTTCTAATTGTTTTTCAATATTCATCTTTCATTCTGCTATTTTTAGATAACAATTTGTTTAAGAAACATGTAATGTTAGAAGTGACACCATAACATCCAATAGGTGAAAAGTATGGACAAAAGTAGAATGAGTCTTAACTGAGTTTACTGAGTTAATCTTTCAGTAAGCATAGTAATACTTGGTTTCCAGTCCTTTTAGGTACGACTTGCAAAGACATTTTTAACTGTTGGAATTTGTTTAAATATTTACTTTAATGAAATCACAATGAAAATATATTTCCTGCTTGAAACAAGCCCTTTTCAGAATGCCAGGGTTTGGAAGAATGCATGACTAGATTTTGTGACAGCTGAAATCTGTACAGTAGATGTTTAATAAATGGAGACATTTTACACTAAGTTTTGCAGATTAATACTTTTCCAGTAGTGACATATGTATTGGAAAAAAAATCTTTTCAAAATGAGGTCACTGCTTTAAAAATGTAAAAAACATTGTCAAATTTAAAATGCTCTTTTAGAAAGGAATTCAGTAACTGCACATTAAGAGTGCCTTAATGTCTGTGACAAGCAAAACATCTGCATCAGTAGACGCAATGAAAAGTTAATATTCCAGATAAGCAAAGGTTTTGAAAAAAAAAAGAAAACAAAAAAAAACCCAAACCAAAACCTGCTGTAAACCTTATCCAAAACTCACATGAATTCTTTGATCGATAGTTCAAATGGAACAAATACCTCCTTCTTCCAATTAACTTCATATCTTCTGCCCCTATTAGTTTACTCTCCCCACCCTTTTCTCACCAGATTTCTAGGTTTTATCTTTATACTACTACCCAGGGAGGGAGAAGACTGAAACCACTGGGCACTGTGACCCAGCCCCGCACATCTCCATGGCAGGTTTAGAGTATCCCTGAAGGGGTGTGTGCTCAGGTCAAAGCTGTAGTTGCCTCCAGACTCCATCTGACCTTGTGGTATGTGATCCTGGACATCTCTCTTGCCTGCCTAACACCAGCCACAAGGCCCCAGAAGGGAAAACATAAAATTAGTTGGGTATGTCATATCCTCTTTACACTGTTGGTAAGTGCATAATGGGAGGGCATGCCCCACGACATGCCCCCAGGTTTTCTTATGTAAAACAGAGAGTATACTTACTCAAACAGCATATCTCAGAGCTCGTGAGAAATACACTATACTCTGTCAGTATGCTTGACAATTTTACTAGGTGAATTTCTTTATTTTTTTGCCTTCTGCTTTTGTTTCACTAAGACTAGACTGTGATATAAAGATTTGCAGTTGATCCCAGGCTAGTTGCATTCAAGTCCATGACAACAGAAAATGTAAACACTGTGGTGAGTTCATTTAAGATATGTGACACTTGCTGGGCCTGAATGAAATACTTGGCTAGCTGACAGCATAGAAAAAGTCCCACTGATCTAGTGGAAGGGAAAGAAATTCTAGCATGGAACAGTAGTATATAGAGGTATAATATAGATGTTTCCATTTCCAACAAAGGTGATATATTAAGGGACAGGCAATATGATTTTGACAAGGCAAAAACAGTAGGGTAAGAGAAAACAAGGGGAAAGTGGAGAACTGATGGGTAAAAAAGTCATTCTAAGAAAGTCTGTAACAACTGAAAATTTAGAGAAAATATATATATATATATAAATGTCAATGAAAGCAAATTTCTTTCTAGAACATTTTCATAGTTTGCCTAAATAAACATAAAAAGGCACAAATTTCTGTGAAATTGGAAAATCAAAATAAAAGTTCTTGAAACATTTTCCCCATGCTTAAGCCCAGTGCAGACCAGATAAATATTAACTTGTGTCAGAGGCGGAAAACGACCTCATTTATAGCTGTAGAGGTTATGTGATTCTAGTCACTAAAATGCAAGACCAAAGCAATGATAAGAGCTTTGCATTTAAAATTATACAAATATATAACACTATAGTTAAAATGCAAGTACATATCTCACACACTATGGATCGTAAACTACAATTTCTCTTGTATTGGAAATTCATAACATACTTTCTTTAGCTATTGGGTTTCAAAATAAGGTCATATAATGTGAAATGGATTTTTTTATACAATCAAGTGCTTAAAAGCTGTATTATATATGCTTCCAGATTGTTTGTTTCTTTAGAATCAATTATACTCTAAAAGTTGCTCGAGAAAGCACTTAAACTCTTCATGCACTGTGTAGTGTGCTTGTTGCTATGTAAAAATTATAATAATAAAGGTAAAAAGTCATAGCAGGTTTTAGCTAAGCATTGTATAATTTTCGCATTAACTTCCATATTAATGTGAAACAGGGATAGAGTTTCTTCAGCACAAAGCTATTCATAGTTCTGAATAGCAATTACTGTTGTTACTGGCATTAATGAATCAACAGAGGCATCTGGGACTGGTGGCTGACCTGCTGCCTTGAAAATTTGGAGATGGCATGGAAATAACACTTGAAAGCCATTTTGAAAGGTTTTCTAACATCTCTTCCTGTCTGCAATGGCAGGTTGCAGTCTGAGAGGATGACACTTAAATATAGACATCTATCTGTAAGCAACTGTGTACACAAGAGCACAGCAGGAGCTTAAATGTGAATGGATAGTGTAATTTTAAACACTGTTGTTTATCTCTCCTGGCCTTTCTAAGGCCAGGCTGGATGGGGCTCTCAAAAATCTCATCTAGTGGAAGGTGGCCCTGACCATGGCAATGGGATTAGAACTAGCTGATCTTTAAGGTCCCTTCCAGCTTAAGCCATTCTATGATTCTGTAATGGGAGGTCATATGTTTCTCATAGATCTTGTGTCATACAAGCAAGTATCTTCAAGACACTTGTAGGTATTAGGTCTGTAAACTGAACAATAAAATTATGTACCAGACATCTAAACTACCATTAGAGTCAGTAGAGATAGAGAGCAAGGTTCAACCATGGAAACATAGTTATAAGGGGTTATTTTAGCTCTGACAGGGTATCCCATCTTCTCTCCTTCTCACTTTCTAAAGGGAGACAGTCAAATGTTTTACGTCCCATAGAGATGTCTTAGGGGACATGTAGCATTTCATTTACTGATGTCTCCACTTAGGTATCCTAACCTGAAGACTGATTATGCTTTCTGTTGTGATTCTAGAAATCATGGACATTGTGCTTGCTGAAGTTCGGAATTTAAAACTGGTACATATAGAGATACAGAGAAACCTTATTCCTGAAGTTTTCTGAAAATAATATTCTCTCTTGCTCCCATATTTCTGTCAGGAACAAGATAATGGTATCTGGAGACTGAGAGCTGCAGTTTGTCTTAGAGGCCAGATATCACTCAATATATGTTGTATTATAAAAAAAAATGAGAAAAGGTTGTAGTATATAGATAATTTCTGGAATAATTAGCAATAGTTTTGGCAAGTATAATAATGTCCTCATGTGACTATACATTCCTTTCTGTCTGATTAAAGCAGCTGTATATCAGAATTCCTATTGCACTTCCAAAAAAGATGTAAAACATGTAGAGATTTTACTTTCTTAGGACTCAATTAATTATGCTTACCATTTTAAAATTAGGTAAATAAAGTATGCAAATTTTGTTTCTGGAGGTTTTCAAAGACCTCCCTTCATGTGCATGGAAGTTGGGCTCAATTCCACTGCCTAATCACACATGTATAGTGACACTTTAGCTGTCATGGAGTGTCTTACTTGGATAATCTGTGTTCTAGAAGAGTGGGACTCTCCCATGATCCCCATATAAAATTTTCCAAAGCTGAGCCCATCAGCCAATTTGGTGACATATCCATAAAATGATATTTCAAAAAGGACAGAAGACACTAGATAGGGAGGAAGAAATAAAGGAGTGAGAAACAGCAGGGGGAACACTAAGGTCACAGGAGGAGGTGCTGGAGTAGATAGTCACACTGCAGCCTGTGGAAGACAGAACAGTGGTCTGTTCAGATGGATGTTCCTGAGGGAATCACAACCTCCAAGGAGTCCCTGCCAGTGCAGGGGAAAGTGTGCAGAGGAAGGAACAGCAGAGAGTAACCATTGTGTACTGATCATACACCTTGTTTCTTGGGCAGTGAAGTTGAGCTTGGGAAAGGGGGTAGGAAAGGCGGTGTGTTAATATTTATTTTGTTGTTTCCCACTACCCAAATGAATGGTTACTTTTTGTTTTTTAATAATTTAATTGGCAATAAGTTCATTGCTTCAGGTCAGGTCTGTTTATCCCATGAATGCAATTGATAAGTGATCTTTCTACCTTTACCCATGAGCTTTATCATTCATGTTCTTGCTACTTTCTCCCCACCTCCACCCCAGTGAAGGGGGGGAATAATCAGGCAGCTGGGTGGGTGTTTGAGTATTTGCCAAGGTTAATTGACCACATCTCTCCAAAACAAAAATCCCAGTGTGGTTCTGGGGACTGCTGCAGTAGTGATTCCAGTAGGTACCAGTGAGAGTCTGCACCTGTTTTGATGTCTTCTGTCATTCTTCTAAAGAGCTTTGCACTCTAAAAGACCGACATGTTCTTCAATGCTGTGCTTTAGGGCCCCAATACATCTTAAGTTTCAGATAATGCATGATTTACAGCATAATTCTCCCATTACTTAACTTTTTTTTAACTGAAATACGTTCCTAAAAAATAAAAATTATATCTTAGCTCTACAGAGGAAAGGACAGGAGGATCAGAGAAGACCCATGATCAAATACTGTTTAGTGAGGATATGGCCAGTCTCTTCTAGATGGGACTGAAATTAAGCAGATTAGATATAAGACACTGTATTCTAGTAGTCAGGACTCCAAGACTGACTACAGGAAATGGATTTTACAGTAGAAACACAAAATAATAGGTTCAAAAGAATAAACATTTCACCAATGAACAGAGCAGGGATGATGAAAAAATAAGAGGAGTAATATTTATTACAACAGGCAGCAAAAAAATGCCACTGAGCATTTGGAAACCTATAGAGGAAAGTGCCATATACATCAGATTCCAATCCATAATGCTGAACAATGTTGAATAGTCTTCCAGCAAAGGAAAAGAGCACTGAAGGCAAAGATGATTTTGCAGCTGCTTCCAAATGGTTACTGACAGAATACCAGAATACAGCACATTTCTTTGGGATGGATGACTTCAATGTTGAAATACAATGCAAGAAACATGGAAAAAATAGTGCAAAGGGAAAACTGAGAGAAGTAATCATCAACCAAAATGACCACTTAATGTCTGATATCCTGTTCTCCAAATTTTCAGAGAAAAACCACAACTGTATCATCTGAAGACAGGTCTTGTGTGTATGATGCAACAACATGCTAGGCAGCAGGGATCAGCGGTGACTGCAACCATTGCTCTGCGGAACTAAAAATAAAACAAAGAAAGATACCCTCTGATTAGGGAAGTGACAAAGATCAACAGTGCAACACTGAAAACAAAGGATAGCATAAGGAATTCCAACCTGACCCTAAGAATAGATTGACACTAGTGTATCATGCAAAGGAAGCTCACATGAAAGACAAAAGGGAAGGGCACAGACACAACGTGATTCAGTTCAGCTGTCACAACTGGGTATCAGTATACTCACAGCAAGGATGGAAATGTCGTGCCTCAATGACAAAACAACAGTTAAAGTGCTAAGGAATACATGGCATGCTATGATATACTGTGAAACCATTTAGCACTTTTAAAAAAGCAATGTTTAAAATGGGACAATCAAATGAAAAGGAGGAAAATTCTCATTGTTGAAACAGAAGAGATGGAGAGATTGTTTAAAAGGAATAATTAATAGCATCTCCTTCTCTCAAGCACAGTTTTGTATATAATATTTGAAATCACACAACTAATCCCAAGCCATCAGGATTTCAGGATAAGTTGCAAACGAGGAGCTAACAAATAACAAAGCAGCAGGATATAAAATCACAGCAGAAACACCAGCAGTATTTGACTCTCCTCCCGATGAAATTGATAAATGTGCTTAATGAAATCTAGGAAGGCAGAGGGGAAAGCCTTTCTGAATAATACAAATAAGGAAATATGAGTAGGAAATTGTGAAATGGTGACCTCACTGCCTTCAACAACTGGAGACAACTTGTGCTGTTTTTCATCATAGGAAAAATAATTTCCAGTGTGATACAACACATCAGTAAGTATACACAACTTACAAAAGTAGGCAAACTCTATTTCATAAACAAAAGAGTAGGTCAACTATTTTTCCCTTAAGTTGTACTCTTCATCCTCTGGATGAGTCAACAATAATTCCAAACAAAGACAATACTATCTACAAAACAAAACCCCAAAAACTAGGAAAAGAGATGTTGAGTCAAAAAAAAAAAATCCCCAAACAAAACTTCCTTTAACTCTTAGGACAAAAGGTAACGTGATGGTGGGCAAAAAACATCAGAGAAAGAGAAAAACCCAACTAACGAGGTATTTCTGATTAAATGCAATAGTGAACTATCCTGACCCTAGAAATACAAGTGGGAGAACCAGAAGAATGAAATCACTGACCTAGTCAGCAAACTCTACCAGTTTCTCATGAGAAGAAAACTTTTCTAATCTCCATGAAGTTGCAAAAATTAGAGTTCTATTTCATTTTTACTACTTGAAAAACTCAAACCGTGCCTATATTATTTAAAGGATAAAATAAAAATATTGAATTCCATTTAAAAAAATAAAAGTTCAGTAACTATACCATTTTTATTGCTTTCTGAGAAATAAATCAAAAAGGTAGCTAAAAAACTGTTCAGATCCATGTTTTATCTAATAAATCAACATTCTGAGATGACATCTATATAACCTGAAATAGAATTACTATTTTCTATTACCAAATATTCATCACTTGAACTTCAATGATTTTCCTTTGTGCTCAATACCATTTCGAAAGATTGGTGGCCACGACTCAAAATAGAGTGCTAAGAATACTCTGAAACAATACACTTGAGAATCTGAAATAGTTCTGGCATTATGCTGCTTGAAGCATCTTATCCAGCATGGAAATTATTAAAGCAAGTCATGTACTTAAAAATGAGCTCATGGAGAAATGTGCTAGCCGTCAATGTTTAGTCACTCTGTGACACTGCAAGTGAAGTTGAATGCAAATTTGAGGGGGAAAATCCCTCTTTTTAAAGTTCCACTCTACAAGTCTTAAATATCTAAGAAATATAAAGTTGATAGAAACGTAAGAGGTAGCATAAACTGCACAAGAAAGCTTACACTAAGTAGGCTTTACCACCTGGAGCACTGCTCCTATTTTGTCTGGTAACTGTACTGCTTACTCTCAAACTGTTGAGCCTTTGGCAGGAAATGGACAAAACTGGGGAAAGATTCTCAAGGCAATACCATATATTGTTGATATCTGCATAAGGATGATATTGACAGAACATCCGTCAAAGAGTAAAAACTGTGGCCCAAAAGAAATATTTAGACTTAAAGAAGATTGCAATTTAAGCAGGAACACTCTATTATGGATATGAAGTGAATGCATGCTATTTAATAAATGCAAAAGGAAAAGAAGTTGGAGTCAATATTGAACATCAGAGAGAGAGTAATCTGGCTTTCCTACCTATTCAACAAGTTTCTCAACTGGTAAAAAGTGAGATTGCTTTGTTTACTCAGGAGAAGCCTGGATATTCATAGCAGCTAGAGATAGGGTCTTGTACAGTTTGATGAGTTCTGTTTAAATTAGAAAAAGGATTGAGAAAGAGGTTTGGTTACTAGTAGGGATTGCAGTAATAAAAACATGTATAGTAGTTGCTCTGTAATATTTGTTGGGCTACATACTCTTATTTTCTGTAGCTAGTCAAGCAAGAAGAAAAAAAATCTGTAATTCCTTTAAATTAATAATTATCTCACAGGTATATTTATAAGGTTAGTTCTGGATGTTCTAAGAAAAGTCTCCAAAGTTTGACTTGATAGCTAATTCATTATCATGGGAATGTCTTATGGGATGGGAATGGACTATGAGAATCAACTACTGTAGTTTTCACTCACCTGCAGCACAAAATTTAAAAAATCCCAATCCTATGTATACTTAAGAAGGTGTAATATATTCAGCTCATCCAGACACTAATATGTTTGTGGACATCATCATCATGAATAGGAAATGAAGAGCAGATTTAATCGTTGAACACACCAAATCAATGTCCAAGTCCATGTGACTGTACAAAACTTGTGGTCATTCACAGAGAGAATAAAAAAGAAATCTAAAACAGGGTAAAAGAATCCCATTACAAATACTTTGCAATGACTGACCAGTAAAATCAAAAGAATTATCTAAGCCCTGAAAATACATGCACTCCAGAATAATGTTATGCATCAATAGTCAATGGGCCTGCTTTCATGCGTAAAATTACTCTAGTCTATAAATTTTTCAGGACTGGGGCCAAGGAATATATTGTTAGACAACAGAGCCCAAAGACAGTTGGCAGCCATTCAGGAAAAGTGCTGTGGGTATCAAATCTGAGGATAGTTGAATAAAATTAATAAAACATTTGAGTAAAATTAATAAAACTATACAAATTAAAGATTAAAAAGAAGCCCAAATATTTCGAACTTTACATAATGCCAGTCTGTTTTTTCAGTTTGTATGTTCTTAAAGTGAAAAGAAAGGTTCAAGTAAATTACAGCACCAGGCAATAACTCAAATGTGGCCTGTGTGAAGAAGAAAAAAAGGAAAGGGATGGGGGAAAGGAGAAGAAAAGACAATAAAGCCATCAGAAATTGTGTGTTTAGATTTACTGTAGGTTTTTCCAAGTCAAAGCAGATTGCGACTGTTTAAAAATAGAAGAAGTTTGATCAACAAGAGAATGATGATTGATGAAATTAAGAAGATTAAATTGTAAAATAAAAGAATTACCTGAAGTACAAGAGAAACTTGACACCTTTACAGTTCATTTGTGATAGAGGCCTGTCTCAGTTCACCTAGAATTTTTTCTCAATGTCAATTTAGAGATTATAGTTTAGGTTTTCTAAATCTCTGCACTGAAGATGAATACTTCTCTTTGTTGATGATATTAGGAGACCAGACCCCTAACTCTGACACATAAACCATCTCAAGATAGGTTGTGGGAGTAATTTCGAGAACCAGCTGCCATAGAATAACTCTGAGGAACTGGCAGCCTCTCATTGGAAATTAAAATCTAAAATAAAAAAAACTTATGGGAAAAATAACTCAAAAGAATATAATGGTAGAAAAGTATTCCTTTTCTAGAATTAAATCTATTGCATATCTTCCAAAAATTACAATAATATCTTTCCAACTGCAAATGCATTCTTATAAGAGGGCCAGGAAGGTTCAATTAAATAAACTAGAAAGCTCCAACTTGCATGTTTAGACAGCAGTAAGAAGTCTAGTAAAAGAAAAAAGTAGTCCTATGTTCAGCTGAAGAGTTAGATAGTGTCAAGAAAGACATTAGAGAGACCTACTGTGAGGTAACTTTCATATTTCAGGATAGACATTCAAATATGACCATAGAGTTCCATTAAAGGTGCAACAATTAAGGAGGGTAAGGCAGTTTTGACTCCAGAATGTAAACATGCTTTAAGTCAGGGAAAAAATTTTCCCTTTACCTGTGAAGGACATTCACATAATATGGCAGTATCTACAAGCATTTCCCCATTGAGTTAGGATCCATATTTTTGTCCTCTACGTTGCATTAATTTTGGCTGTGAGAGAAGGTAGAGTGAATACCCTGCTATATGTCAGATCTGATTCACAGACTAAGCAACAGGATGTGAAGAGGGCACGTCAGAAGTCCACAAAGCTCCATAATCTCAGTCATCCTCTGCACATTTATTTATGTAAATAGACTTGAAAGCATGCCCTGAAGATCAAAAAGTAGTGTAGTGAAATTACCTCTCTTAAAATGAGACTGGGAGGTTCAGTGCTATTTGATGGACAGAAGGAAAAGAGCTTACTGTTGCAGATATTAATTAAAGCAAAAGATAACATTAATCTGATGTTTAAGTACTTCCAATATGTGATATGTCTCACACAAATATTTCCTACAGTGAGTAAAGAAAGGAACAAGCTCTCTCTGACCAGAGTCTATGATTAGGAAAGGCAATGCCATAGGTGCACATTCTCCCCTTCCTTCATCCCTGCTCCTGAAAGGCAGTCAGGCTTGATGTTATGAACTAGAAAAATGGGCCCTTATTAATGATCTAGACCAGAAAATAATCTCAAACACCTTTACCAATCTACAGCTTTTAAAACTTATTATCCTTAACTTTTCCATAGGTGACCACAAGCCACCTTTCTTTTTACAGTCATGTTTAGAAGCAGACTGTATATTTACAGTCTATATATAACAAAGACATTTACAACACTGATGTTCACTTTCTAAACTACGGTTCAGTCTAAGTTTTTTAGTAACCCCAACTTACAAGCTACTAGAATTACTTTCCGCTTCTTCTTTGAGTTGCCAGTAAAGTCAAAAGGAGGATAAAACATAATTCTGGAGGGGTTTGCCCACTTCATGTTACAGTTTATTTCATATAAAGCAGGTTACTATATGCAATGCAATTGTTACTCCAAAAGTTTGTGTATATACAAATTTTTAAAAATCAACCAAACAACAAAAACAAATGTAAAAAGAAAAGAAGACTGAGATAAAATCAAGATAACAAGAACTGCAGGTCATCCTCATGAATTATAAAAGAGAGGCCTAAAAAATAATTAATAATGAGCAATGAGATACAACTACTCTTAGATTCCCTGCCTCTCTCTGGGCTGGCATTAGCTGGCATTATAAATTGAGGAAAGAATTCCCCAAATAATTTCAAATAGCCACTGGAGATTCTGCACACCGGTTAAGATGTGTCTGTGGGCATGCTAACAAAGGCAATTTCTTAGCAAGCAATATGTTAGCCACCTGGGATGGTGAATGGCTTTGTGGTAAACTTTTTAGGAGTACATGCTACAGAGACTTTTTAAGCATGCTGCTTTCTGAATTCTATTATTTCGATAAATGTCTTGCCACTGAAATGCATATTTCCTTTTATTCAGGAGATTATCGCAGCTCAATTTTCACTGCACTACATATTTAGCATTGGGACAGATTATTACAAAACTGTTAGTTGTTATCTGCACTTGAAAGTATTATTTGCCACTGTATTTTAAAGCAGGATTTTCTATTTGGGGTTTGGGGTTTTTGTTTGGTTTTGTTGGTTTTGGTTTTGGTTTTGGGTTTTTTTTGCACGGCTTTGTTTGTACAAATATTTAGTCTGCAGTGCTTCTCAGAGAGTCAGACTGCTAAGAAAGTTACTCTCTTCTGTTGCTTTCTGTAAATATTACATACCAGCTCCCCATCATCATTTACAGCCTGTCCCCTAAAGAGGGCAGCTTTGCCTTATTGGAATTGCTTCTGCATAAGGGATAATCGGTGGTTATCAGGGAAATAACTGAGCCTCAAAGAGAGCTCAGACTTCTCACAGTCACAAGGACCTTGTTTGCTTAGTCTTTTTAATTAACAGAGTTTTGTACTATAACTCAGCAGCAAGAAATAACAATGTTTCTCTCTGCTTTATTATTGTCATCCCAAGAAGAGAAGTGATGAACTGGAGATTGTTAGAATTTATATGAGAGGCCAGTGAGTACTGAGATGAATTAAAGAGTGAAAGTTTGGGGTTTTTTTCTTTCCATCAATAATTAAGCAAGTTGTCATTAAAAATTGTTTCCAAGATGAGAACTAAAAACATTGTCTGTGGGAAAACAAGCTGTAGAAATAAAGTCAACCATTTCCCAAATAAATCTTTCTAACAGACCTCCAATTAGTAATTGCTATCTGAAAGCTGTTCAAGTGGAAGAAAGTAAGATTTTATTCTCCTTTGTAGGGTTAGATTATCAAAGCTGACCCTGAAATTCTTATTTGGGAAAAATACCAATTGACTGAAAGGCTGAGCCAAAAATTAATTTTCATCCTGATTGTTTGGAGTGTTACTATTTTTGAAGTGTCAAATATATCATTAACAGTATCTACTGGTTCTTAATAAAACTAGCAGTACTTTTCTGTTCAGTATTGTTTTTCAGTTCAATCTGTAACACCATCTTCCTTTACAGGCCACTTCACTAATGTGTTAAGACAGTTGCAAACGTCATTGATTTGTAAATGACAAAGTGAAAATTCTAAAGAATAATCTATCCTGTGTCATTTTATGTATGTCTGACTATTCAAAACAAGCTACAGTTGTAAAAGTAAGTACAAGACATCTCATTTATGTTACTTCCAGATAGGCGAGTACTATGTTAGTTCCTATTAACTGGGGGAAAACACACAAATAAATGCATCACTCCCTTTGCATAATGCCTTTTTATAGTGTTCCTATCAATAAAATTTACAAATAGCCTTATAAATTTAACAGCAGGCAACCTGTTGCAAGAAGACTCTAACTTCCCCAGGCTGGTTTCTGGAACTGCTGTTGAGCGTAAAGAATCTAACACAAAACTCAACAACGAATGTGCCCTGCCTTCCCTAACATTTTTGTAGAAGACTCGTATAGAAAATGCATTCATGTTTACATTTTCAGCTTCAAATGCCCAGCACAAAAGCATGAGAACACAAAAACCTGAACCTCTAGTCTAGGCTGCTAAATTAATTAAGCAGGCCCCGTATTCATGAGTAATACTTTAATGCCATTGGAAAACTGTTTTAGGGAGCATTTTAGCAAGCTCCTCCTGTGTTATAATTTTACTTCCTTCTTCTTCTCTAATTATAGGCTACGGCTGGATTCCTCACTAATGAAGGAATTTTTTTTTTAGGATTTCATTTCTAGAAGTCGATAAGAATGTTGCCCATGTAAAAATTGCAAGGTCAAGAGCTTGTGTGTCCAATGTGAATATATATTTTAAGACAGTTATTGTAATATAAGACAGTTGAAACTACATTTGCACTAGTAAATTACACAGTGCCAGGAACATTCCCTGGAACATGAAGGTCTATGCTGTACAACTGTCTGAATGGCGCTCGGAATACTTTAAGCATCCTAAACCCCAATTCTCAGGTGCAGTTTGAGGGAGAGAGAGGCTGAACAGCCTAGAGACCCTTCCGAGTTAGCAGGCTGCTGCCACTACCCTCTTTTGAACAGAAGTTTACAAATAGGCATATGTGCTAGTTGGTTTTATTACATAGGAACGTTCCCAGGCAAGTGTAATTTGCTAACATAAACATAGCCTCCAAAACTGTGTTTACTGCAGCCATTATATGTCACTGTACTTAAACATATTCAGCTATCAGCCCTTACTTGCAAACTGTGTGCTGAGTTCTAAGCAGGAAACAAAACACTCAAGAAAACATTTTCTTGATTACGTATAGTGCTACATGCATTATTTTCCTTGTAATTGTTTCAGCTTGATAGTAAAAAACAGAATGTAGTGCTGTTAAGAAAATGTTTGTTTTGAATATAGGCTTATTGTTGTAGACAGAACAGATAATAACAGAAAGCGAAAGCTACAGAAGACAATTTTAGAAGTATATAAGCTACTTAGGAGCTTCACTTTCAAAACAGGACAAATTTACTACCAGAGAATAAAATGTCTTTATGGTTAGCACAGGGTATTCCATGACATTGACAGTGAAAACACTGTACAGCCCAACAGTGTGGTTCAACACAGACTTTAAAATCATTTTTCAGCAAGGTGACAAACTTGCCTTGAGTAGTTAGAGAGTCTACTTGGAGGTCTTCATCCTAGTAGTAATGTAATGATCGACTGGCCTAACCTTAATTTATACAGATTTCATATTTGATTGCTCATGTTCATTGCTGTCATGTAGAAAACCTGGCTTAGTTTATTGGGAACACTAGAAGCTGGAAGCATGAAAACTAGTTTCCCACTCTGGAAGTGACCTGCCCAACTGGCTATTAGCTGTACCACAGAACGTAAATACGGACACAGAAGCATGTAGCCTCATTTCAACCTAACCTTCCTTGAAGGCCTACTTGTGCAAATGTAGTGAACCCCATCAAAGACTGTTTAGGCATGGATTTCTCCCTTCAAAAAACCCCCATCAACTCTGAGATTTGTGCTTCCATCTGTATATCCAACAAAGAAAACACACTTCATTAATTGTGTCAACCTGAGCTTATGCAGCAAGGAGTTTTGGCACCTACTAAGTCATGAGACAATTGGCAGTATGAGCATGGGACCTGAATTGTTTTGTGGATCTAAGTTTCCCTATCCCTCTTCACGTGTGAAAATGGAATAATCCTCAACAGCCTGAGACTGATCATCAGATTGAAGGGTGTAATTAAGCAAAAGAACAACAATTAAAACTCTTTCTAAACATCTAGATTAAAGCAATTTAGATGGTGGTAGTTCATTTTTCTTGTTTTGAAGTTTACATGTGAAGTTCATACTCATATATTTAGAAGAACAAATTTTAATAAAACCAACTTGCTAGTATATAGTTTGACTAAAAAGTATTTTGTATGGATAAAATTTAATTACTGTAATTCACCTTGGTTTATATGTTTATGATTTTCTTAAATTTGTTTCTTGCTCAAACATATTCACTGCTTTTCCCTGAAATTTTCCTTTTCTTTTCAAAGCATAAGGATACAATACGGTTTTCTTCTTTTTGATTTTTTTGTGTGTGTTTTGTTTTGATGTTGTTTTTTGTGTGTGTGTGACTCACCTTCTTGCTATCCAGTCTTCATTCAGTATCTACTTACAGAACTACTGCTGCACATAAAGCTGAGGATGTATTGAGGAATTGCTGGCTTTTAAAGTCTATTTTTATTGGATAAATATTTCAAGAATTTATTTTGTATAAGCACTCAAATACATGAGTTTAAAGTCCAATATTGAGACTGTGTAAATCACTGAGCATTGAAGATGAACAGACAACACAGAAGTTACACTATTTATAAATTCAAGCAAATAGTCTTAAGAAAAGTCTTTTGCCTCTATCCATAATCAATGGTGTGTATTTCAAGGGAGCATATTTTGGTCCTACTATGGCATTATACCTACCATAAAGATACAGGAACTTTTTTTAATGTTTTGTATCTATGCCAAGTATTATCCTGTTTTCAAATCAGTGGTATTTTGGGGGAGGTTTAAGGGGTTTAGTTTGGTTTTGTTGGAAATGAGAAAATAGAGAAAGTTGGGATTTCCTGCAAATCATTTTCCTCTAGTTTGGTATTCAGTGCCTTCCACGTTTATGGGTTTGCAACAAATTTTTGGCATAGCAAATTATTTAGATGTGTATCTTGGTTCTTATTATTAGTGAAGAATGCACAGCAACAATAAAGGAAAAGATGTGACTGTCAAATAGAGGTAGAGAAGAGACACATGTTAATCCTGGTCTGCCTTTCATCATCCCTGGATGACTTTAGACATTGAGCCCAAGGTATGTGAGGACATATTTGGAGTTTTCGTTCTTGGCTAAACAAGGTATCGGTATCTTAAGATGTTTATACAACGAGAACCCATGTTTTACTGAAAGCTCTTAAAGACAGAGTTAGAAGAAGACAGGACTAGTCCATTGCCACCTACTTGTGCCCCACTGTGTGTGCTATAATCCAAAGCTGCTTCTTAGAGCTTTGAGAATCCTGTATGGGAAATCATATTATGCTGGACACCATTGTGCGTGGATCCAACTTGGGAGCATTATCCAGTATCCCGTGCACAGCAAACAATAAGCAAATACAGAAGATATTCACTGCCATTGTGAAAGTGTATTTTGAGCTTATGTACTTTGTATCTTCTATCCAGACACAAGGGCTGTGTGTTGTCTTCTTTGTAAAGTTCATCTTCACCTCCAAATCAAGATCAGTTTCCAAGAAGATCTAAATGTTGTCTTTTAAGAATCTCTGATGTATGTAAATACAACTCCCAAACACTCAAAAAAAGAAAAGGGACTAATGCAAACATCTCACACATTGTCTGCAGTTTCAAAAGTGTCAGGTGGGTATCCAGAGCTCAGAAATGTGTCTGGTGTTGTTCCTGCTTCCCATCTAGGCTTTACAGTCAGGCAGCCCCTCCGATTCCTTTCATAATGTGTGTGAAGATGCAGTCTAGGAAACACTGGCCCCATTCACACACCTTCTCAGACAGTGGCTGGGGAGCAGCAGGGGAAAGACAACTTTTTCATTTCTGCTTTTTCTAAGCTTCCACTTAGATAATGAAGAAACAAATTCCCACTTCGTCACAGATTACCTTAAACTTTCTTTTGTCCTTTATCATATTCCCCTGTTCTGCCTGCGTTTCCTTCCCCTGAAAGCGCGTTTCTCCTCGGGGGCAGCCGCGGGGCGCGGAGAGGCGCGGAGAGGCGCGAAGGGCAGCGCTACGCCCCACGCACCGGCACTAGTGGGCGCTGCACTTTGTGTTCGGCTTCTGTAAGCAGCTATATTCCACATTGCATCCAGCCGGTCACTGGGGACAGCCGGGCGGGGGGAACTATTGCTTCAATAGAAAAGATTCTTTGTGTGCAATGCAGTTTACAGACAGCTGTCATTTATGTTTCTTTGCTTTACTGGAGCTGAGCTGGGAGAGGTCACTGGCAAGCAAGCACAAGGAAAACAGGCATATTACTGCTTTCTTTTTTTCTTTTTCTTTTTCTTTTTCTTTTTCTTTTTCTTTTTCTTTTTCTTTTTCTTTTTTTTTTTTTTTTATTTTAGGCAGCACTCCACAGAGCAGCCCTTCGCGTCACAGCTGAGGACTCCAAAATAAGGTGTCTCTCCCTTTACTACTGTGTTTTCGCTCCCAAAACACCCGTGATGTCCCCAAGAACCACAGCGGATAGCTGTCGAAGAGCTGCGCACGCCACTGTAAATTTAAACTTCTTTTGCTGTGGTTGGCAACATAATTTTATTTTGTCTGCGCTGGGGTCGGGGGATATTTTTAAAACATCTCCTCCACCGACACGTTTCTCTCTCGCTATTTAACAAGGAAGGACTCTCTTTGGTACTACTGCAAGAGACATGCAAAAAATACCTGGGCACGTTATCGGAGTCTACTTAGCAACTTTCAGACTTTGTTCCTCTGCTTTGCTACCTAAATACAGTAGACAGAAATGGGAGATAACGCTCCCATGCAAATGAAGAGATCGGTTGCTCGCCGACTCTCTGCTTATGATAGTGGAAGATTGGTTTTCCCTAAAGCAGATTTTTTTTTCCGGTAGCCTTATGCATGGAAAGCGCCAGTGCATTGTCCTCTGACAGCTGATGCTTATCGGGCCAGTGGGGGTATTGTGTTTCGGCTCGTGGCACTGGAAAACCTTGTAACTTTCTTTTGAAGTTAAATGGCTTCATTTTGTTTCCATGTACGAGTAAATCTCCCAAGAACTACACTGACCCAAAAGTCGACCCGTTTACAATGCCCGTCCAAGCAACCTGTTCCGCTCTCTCGGGCTGAGCTGTGCCAAAGACGGTCCTCTTGGAGCAGCAGTTGGGCGGGCAGGAGGAAAGGGAGAGGGAGGGGGAGGCTCCTCAATCAGCCCAAGTTGCATCGTAATTAAATTGTATTTTATCCTACAGAGGCATGCGAAATATCGAGCAAAATACAAGTTTAAGTAATTTGTTTGTATTCTTACCTGTAGGAGTTGGAAATTAACAGCCCCGCTAGTTTACTGTTAAGCCTGGAGAGCGAGAGATTGCTTTGCAAACATTACAGTTATTATGTCTGCAGTTGGTACTCTTTGTATAAATTATTGATCAGCCATCTTATTTTTCTTTCTGCTTAATGGATATTATAGCATAGCCGTTTACACGCTATAGTTAAGGTTGTGTCAGCACTTCCATTTATATCATCCCCCCCTTATGCAGTTTATAACTCGCTATAAAATTTCGCTCTGTGCTGAAACTTTCAAGCAAGGGGTCGGACTTTTAAAGATTCTTCCTCCTTCCCACACGCCCCCAAGAACAATTAAAAATCTTTGTCTTTTTTGAAATATGGAAATAATAAAGGTAAACCCCCCACCCCAATGATTTTTATTCACTTAAGTGACACGAGGAGGAAAAGGCTGCATCTCTCAAGCTGTCAGTTCGTAAACATTAAAAAAAAAAGGCAACGTGCATTTTTTGTGTTGTTATGATTATTATTTTTAAGAGGGAAGACATCAGTCCTGGAGCAGCAGCGGATCCGCCGCCCGCCGCCCCTCTCAGTGCCCAGCGGGCGGCGGCACCGGGGGCTCGACGGAGCCGAGGGAGGGAGGTACGGGGGAGGAGGATTCCGCCGGTCTCCCCGGTTCCCGGGCGCGGAGCGGGAAGAGCGGTTCCCCGGCACCGACAGAGACCGGGATGCGCACTGGAGAGCCGGGAGCACTGATCTCAGGGCCGGCTCCACGGTGCCAATAAGCCTGGGCTGAGAGGGAGAGATGGAGCAGCTGAGCGAACTATTTCTGTAAAGGGGGGAAGGCACGGGAAAGGGCAGCTCAGCTTAGATCGCCGCTTTAACATAATTTAGTGGCAGGGGCTTTGTACTTCATAATTATTGCTCGAAGCGACTTTCCCTACCTGTTAGTAGGTGAATTAACACGTTGGACTGAGGACCCCTAATGAGAGCCCAAGTCTAACGCAAACATCACAGAGGGGGCCCCCGTCTATCTCAGTCCTCATTTAATTCACGCAGGGAAGTTGGTTATCATTTCCTTCTCGCACTGTAGCTCTCCCTCTCGGCTGTCAGTTGTCAGGTGAATTTCAGCAGGCAGTGCCTAGCCACTGCTCCATCCACCCATCTATCCATCCATCCATCCATCCATCCATCCATCCATCCATCCATCCATCTATCCATCCCCAGCCAGCCCGGGAAAGGAACACGACCCGACCCGTTTCACCATGTGGCGGTGGTAGCAGCAACGTAACCGAGAGGCTCAAATCAACAGACGGGTTGTTTTAGTTGCTGACTTCGAAACGTCTTTTCTGAAGTCAGAACACCGACTTAAAGGAAAAAAAAATCATAAATAAGCAAGTAGCTTAGTTGGCGTTTGGGTTTTTGAAATTTGCATATATGCGCTTGTGCGTGGGTGTGGGTGTGAGTGTGTGTACGTGTGTTTGTGTGTGTGTCGACTGCGTGGGAGGAGGGAGGGAAAGGATGATAGGTCTCCCAAGCCGTCAGTTTTTTCATCTCCCAGTACAGTGTGTCCTTGGTGAGAGTATCAGTTATCCCCGGAGATAACACCCATTGCGCGTGGGGATGAGGGAGAAGAATTGAGGGATACTCCCTGGAGTTAAATCCTGGCTTTATCCTCAGTGGGTGAGTACCCTGAGAGCCAGGAAGATGACTCGCGGGACTAAAGCCGGCTAAGGATGCTCTAGCGCCGAAGTGCCGGGGTTAGGCAGGGCGTGTGCGAGTTGCCAAGCCCGCAGCAATTCCCCATCGAGCCCTGTGCTGGTGATGCACAGCCACTGCTTTCAACTCTCCGAGAGGCTCACTTTAAACTATTAAAGCAAGTGATATTTTGCTCCCAGATTCCCGTTTTTAAAGACTTATAAAGTTATTTTTAACGGTTCCTGAAGTTTCTTCACTTTCATTCTTCCACCACCTTTTTTTTTTGTTATGCAAGCACCACATATATACATAAACATAAATTGCAGTAAATAGAGTGTGAAAGCAATATTTCCATGTATTCTGGATTTTTTTGATACATGGTGGACTGTCCCAAAGTGAATGCTACTGTTAAAGCTGTTTGTGCTGGGTGTACTAATGTACTGCTTGATTGAGTGAATTAGCAGTCATAACAATCTGGCAGTCTGGCCATAGAAGTGTGCTCAAATTGATTTGTGTTATGGCTGGACTGGAAAATCTAGTGTTAGTTGTTTTTTTGCCCTGGGGCATTGTTTGTACCAAACTCCACTTTTCATTTAATTTTCCAATAGATTTTTGAAAGACCAAAAGGTTTGTGATCAACGTTTGCTGCACTTTATTATCATTCAGTTATTAAAAATATCCTATGAGTAATTTCAGGTTCCCAAAAACCTTGCTTTCAATTAGAGTAAACATAATTAGCATGATGTTGTGCTTGGAATGGCAAATCTCCCTTTGTATCTATTAAGCATGTTATCTACTTGCCCTGTCACTGAAAGGAATCCAGTTTGTATTTGTATTGGACAAGGTTTTGTGCTACTTTGACTACAAGGCAACAATTAGAAAAACAGGACTGCAGTATCCAGTTCCTTACTACTGACATAACATTTTACATCAATCTCAACTGTATTACTGGTCTTTTCAATGTTTAGTAAGTACCTTGGTGGAAAAGAAGCAAAAAAGGATTCCTATTCACACACTTATATTTCTATGAGTCTATTTTCCTGAGCGATGCAGGGGGCATTCGGTATGAGGTCCCTCCCTCTTTCTCAGTCTTCTCTCTAAATAACAGATAGCTCCTCAAAGGGGGATTGCTGCTCAAGACCTGAGATTAAAAGAAAAGCAGAACTTACCTTCTCTTCACCAATACTTGTTCCTTTCTTAGAATCTTCTGCTTGGCAGCCGTTTGCTAGAATTATAATGCTGAATGATTAAACCTAAAACACTACTCTATTGATCACACAGGAAGCTTTGTAAAATCATCTAGTTTCTTCTCTTCAGAAACGGTGAACAAAATAGGTCACTAGACAAGGGTAAGATAAAATACAAGACAGAAAGGTATTTCTCAGGAAAATAAATTCCAAAGAAATGCAGGAAAAAAGAATGTGGACGAACTTAACATAACACACTATTCTTCCTAACCAGGTGCCTGTCTTCTGTATGTATCCCCTCCCCCAACTACATTCCACCACACACATCCAGAAGATAAATTTCTGGGGTTTTTTTCTGAATGAATTTAAATATTTAATTATCAATAATAACTGAAGATGGGGGAGGGAGCTGATGTACTATGCTATCTCCTGTCAGTCAAGTATTCAGATTCTTTAAAATGCAACAGCTACAGTGCATTTTCTAATTGCATTTTACCGTTTACAACTGCCCTCAAAATCGTAATTTAATAAAATAGCGAACTCCATAAAAGTCTTTTTTTAGAGCAGTAAATTACGATCACTGTCAATACATCTTACAGCTTTAACACACATTTTAATATGCCAAAGTGGTAAAAAATAAAAAGAAGGGAGAGAGAAACAGAGAAAATACCTGCCCTGAACACTTACATGAGCAGAACAGAAACCCTGCTTCAAACAGTATTCCAGGAAAGAAATTAAAGACTTCTTAATTAGTGCAGCAATTAGGCTTTCTTGGTCGCATTTTAATCAGCCCAGGCCCTATCAAAGGACAAACAGAACGATTTGCAGGTCTTTGAATTTTAAACAGTCTTATTGATTTCAGCATCGTAAGTCTTCACTTGACACAGGCAGAATTTTCAAATATCAGTTACAGTAATTTGAGTTTTGCTGATATCAACTTAGGGAGAGAAAAAGAAAACATCCAACAATATAATTATGTGAAAGGGTCAGCAAGTAAGAGAAATGCAATCTAGAGAAGTTTACAAAGAGCAGCCTCAGGATTTGTTGGTTTATGTGAGTGTGTGAGTATACGTGCAAGTTAAAATAAATCAAGATGCTCCCCATAATTAGAAACACTTACCATGCCAGAAGCTTTGAGGAATCTTGAACCTTTCATAAATCTCTTTCTAAGTTTCTAATCCCAGTGTTGCATTGAAATCATCAGGGTTAACCCAAATCCCTGGTAGTACACTCTTTCAAACTACATTTTCTTTTGGACCATGAGGATTATACATCTGTGAGGGCACACAGCAAGTAGAAAAGCAGAAGGGCTGATGTGCATCATGTTGTAGGAAAGGTAGAGAACAAACAAAATGGTAGGTTTCCTAATTCAGAGTTCCCTCAGATCTCCAAGTGGCAATATCACACATGTCTGGCTCTGTCTGATCTTAAGGATTTACTCCATCTTCACGAGGTGTGAGAGGTGAGATGTAAAGGGACAGGTGAGGTAAAGAAAATATGGACAGAGTTAGCTTTCTACAACTGAAAAGAAGAAAGATGAAGTGTATCTACATTTTGAAATGACAAGTTTTATGCAAAACTTGATCCCACCACTGGGATCCCACCACTGGAACTCAACTTGTATAAGTTCCTCCAGATAAACACTCTGAAAAAGCCCTCAACTAGAAACAGCTTGAAGAACCCTCCTGTCTAATTATGGGTACACAAAACTACAAAACGTTGCTTTGTGTTTTCTTTGGTTTATTTGCAATTTTAAAATTTTAGTGCAGGATAGCTAAGATTTCAGTAGTAAAGGACATCCTAAGTGGCACTAGAACAGAAATTCCTGTAGATTGACCTTCAAATACAATAAGCGAGCAGATCATATGAGAATAGTTTATGTCTGATACTGCAGAAATTGCCCTGCACCAAATTACTACAGTTGAGATTATCCACTCTGCAGATGTGTCATCCCGTGAGTCATGTCTCACGTAACAGTACACATTAAAAGAAAAAAAGAAAAGCTATGGGCACATACATGCATTGCATGCAATTAATTAAGTACACAAAAGGTGCACTTTTTAAACAGGAGGACTATGTACACACCGACCCCTGATTCGGCAGACCCGCATCTGTACCAATGGCAACTTCTTAACCCCTTTCAAAGTGCGAAGTGCCCCGAAGTCAGGCAGGAGAGAGCCCCAGGCTTTCCCGACGGCCCCGCGCCCGCCAGTTCCCAACCCGCGTTCCAGCTCCATCCCCGCTCCCGGGCAGGTACCGCTCCACGCCGGGCGCGCCGCCTGCCGCCCGCCCCACTGCGCATGCGCGGGCAAGCGCCGCCGCTGACTTTGCGCGCTACCTGGCGGGGGGGAGGGGGGAGTCACGGTCGCAGCTGCGCGGGGTCTCCGCGCCGTCCGCACTTGTTGCGCGACGCTACCTGCGCGGGCCGCCCGCCCTGCCCTCTCCTAAGTTACTTGTGTGCCGCTGCAGCCCGCTCGGTGCGGTGTCTCGGCGGCCTGACCCGGAGTACCCTGTCCCCTCCGATCCGCGGCCGCCGCAGAAAGTCCTGTGCGGTGCTGCCGCGTAGGGCTGCCCGTGCGCGCCCCGCGCAGCTGCCTCCGCTGCCCGCGCAACAAAGGGGACTCGGCAGCAACTCCCACCCCGCCGGGAGGAGCGTCTGTGGTTCCGGGAGAGCTACAACAGCAGAAAGAGCAACAGACCCGTCCGGAGGTTTCTGCTTTTGTCTGCCCCGGCAAGGTGTGCGGTGCCCAGCGCCCGCCTCGCGCCTCGGTTTCCCGGCTCCCGCCCGGCTTCGGGGGAACGCTGGAGACGCTCGTGTTTCTCCACAAACTGTGTTGACAAGCGACTGTTGAAAAGAGCTGGGAAAATTACATCTCATCTCTGGTGGGGTGAAATATGAAACATGTAATCTAACGGTTCCTGAAGGAGAGGGGGAGAGACTTCTCTCCCTCTCTCTCTGTTTTCCTGCTCCGGGTTCCTGGTTGGATAATTTGGGTTAATACTAGTGAGTGAGCCTTTTGCTGCTTCAAAGGGTATTTCAAGTTGCCGGAGCTCCTCCCCTCCGCACCGTGTGACAACAACAACTCGTCCAGCGAGCGAGCGGCGGCGGCGGCGGCTGCAGCCAGCACTTCCCAGCTCATTTTCTCTCTGTCATTCCCCTCTCAATCTTTGATCAATGTACTTGCCAGAGAGAACCGAAGTCCTTCAAACCTCCTCCTTTTCACCTTCGTCTTTAACGTGGTGCTAGAGCAAGGACCACAAAAAGAAACTGCCCTCCCCCTCCCCTCGGCCCCAGCCCCGCCGCCCGGAGCGGACTTCTCCTCCTCCTCCTCCTCCTCCGTCCCCACTTGCGGGACACTTTGTGCGTTCTCTCGCTCACTCTGCCCCCTGCTCTCTCGCTCGCCGCAGCACCTGATCCGGGGTTATCCCCCCCTTCTTCTCCCCCCTCCTCCCTTCTCTCCTTTCCTCCTTTTTTTTTAATACATTTTTTTAATTTTCCCCTTTCCCCTGCGTGTGTGTGTGGGAACTTTCCCCCCTCCCCCTGCCCCCTCCGCCGTATATGTGACCATGGCCGTACCGGCTGCTTTGATCCCTCCGACCCAGCTGGTCCCCCCTCAGCCTCCGGTCTCAACTTCTGCCGCCTGCACCACCACCACCACCACGTCCTCGGCGGCCACCTCATCGGCGGCCACCTCCTCTCCGTCTCCGTCCATCGCTCCCCCGCCGGCCGCTTCAGGGACAAACCTATTCCGGCCGGAGCCCATCGCAGCGGCGGCAGCGGCGGCGGCCACAGTCACCTCCACCACCAGCGGCGGCGGCGGTAACGGCAGCGGCGGCGGCAGCCCCAGCCTGGGCACCGGCGGCGGCGGCGGCGGCAGCAGCGGCGGCGGCAGCAGCGGCGGCACCTCCACTCCCAATGCCAGCGCGGCCAGCGCGGCCGGCAGCCTGCCTGGCAAGCCCGTGTACTCGACCCCGTCCCCGGTGGAGAACACCCCCCAGAATAACGAGTGCAAGATGGTGGATCTGAGGGGGGCCAAAGTGGCCTCCTTCACCGTGGAGGGCTGCGAGCTCATCTGCCTGCCCCAGGCTTTCGACCTCTTCCTGAAGCACTTGGTGGGGGGCTTGCATACGGTCTACACCAAGCTGAAGCGGCTGGAGATCACGCCCGTGGTCTGCAACGTGGAGCAGGTCCGCATCCTGAGGGGTCTGGGGGCCATCCAGCCCGGGGTCAACCGCTGCAAACTCATCTCCAGGAAGGATTTCGAGACCCTCTACAACGACTGCACCAACGCCAGGTAAGCGTCGCAAGGCACACGCGCGCCCCGCCGGCCCCCCCACCACGCCGCCGCCCCCGTCCCACCCCCGCGCGGTGCGGTCCGGGCGGGCGCTGCGCCGCTTCCCGCTGCCCCCCCCCACTCCCCCGCGTTGCCCGGTGCCGCCGGCCTTCTCCGTATCCGGCAGCGCTGCTTCTTGGTGGGACGGAGGGAGAGAGAGGGGGAAGGAGAAAGGGTATTTGTGTCCCCCTCCCGCTGCACCCTGCAAGTGTCGCCCTGTCATTGTCCCCTTCTCTCCCCCATCCGAGGCGTGCCGGGACTGGGGGGTGGCCGCGGGCAGCGCAGCGCGGGAGCAGGGGGCCGGCGGGAGTGGGGATGGGGGACAGCAGGGCCAAAAAGTGCTTTCTGACAGAGAGCTCTGCTTAAGCTATCCCTGGATGTGTCCTTAAAGCGGGCAGACCTGAGAAAAAGCCGCCCGAAGGGTACACGGGAGTGGGCGGGGAGCAGTTTTGCGTGGGGACGGCGACACAGGCGCTCGGGTGTCGCGTTAACTGGGATGGGGTGCGGAGCTGTCTCCCGGGCGTCGGGTCCGATCCGGGGTGATGGAGGCCACTTGGCCATCAGCTGCTGTCACACGTCCGAGGGGACACGTGCACTTTTTGTACAGGGCTGCGAGGCAGTTGCCACATGGCGAACGGGGGAGGTGGAGGGAGGGCGGGAAGACGGCGAGGAGGAAGATGTGGCGGCGGGCTTTGCTTTTGAGTAGTGGGGAGAGGTGCCAGGCGGTCGGGCTGGGCTGCTCGCTCGGCGCCGGGGGTTGTGGGGTGGTGGTGACGGTCCCCGAGGAGCAGGTGCGAGCAGCTCCCGGCTCTAGCCAGCCAGGGAGGAGGCGACGGGGGCAGTGGGAGCGCGGCAGGGGTTTGGCAAGGCTGGATCCTACCGCGCAGAGTAACGCGGGCGCGGTGGCGGGGACGGCGCCGGTGGCGGGGAGCAGCGCTGCGGCTGCGGGCGGTGCGGGGGTACCCGCGCACCCCGCGGGCCTGGGGGGCCCCGGAGGAGAGCTGAGCCCCAAACTTGCCACAACCGGAGAGGGGCATCGGGGGAAGGCGAGAAGGAGTTGGTGAAAGAGGAAATTCCTGATGCAATAGTAGCCGCCTTTGCAACGGAGGGCGAAAGCATGGGGCTGTTATCCCTCAATCTGTAGGTTACAGGGCTGAATCTGCTCGATAAGGAGAAAGGATCGCATAACTGCCGTGACCTCGAGATCTGAGCAGTCGGAAGCGGCTCCAGTTCCTGGGGGCTCGCCCTGCCTCGGGCGGGGGCGGGGGGCTCTGTCTCTGCCGCGCTGGAGGGGCGGCGGGAACTTCCCACGGAGGAGGTGGTGGACGAAGTCTCGACGCTACTTCCAGTATACGCAGACAAACAGATTGGGTCTCGTTTCACTTTCCTATTGTAAGATTTCAAGGTGCAGCAACAGCTAACACGTGCGGAATTAACCCCACGCGATGCCGTGCTCCTGCCCGTCCCGTCCCCGATGGCAGGGGGTGTGATATCCCCTCCTCCCTCCCCCTTCTCGATTCAGCGGAGAGTGCCTGGCAGTTATTAGCATAGAGCCAGGCGAAGCAGAGCACTTACTCTGCGGTGGCTGTTGCTAGATGGATTGTTGAAGTTCCTGAATATTCAGGGCAGCAGGACAAAACAGCCTGGAATAACTTCCAAGCGCTGACATAACTGTAGCTGCTCGGGTAACTGTGCTGTTGTTTCTTGTGGAATCAACATGAATATTAATAGCTACGTTTAGACAGACGATCGTTGGTTTGGGGATTTGTTTTTTATGTGTGTGTGTGCATGTGGCGTGTAACTTGTAACAACTCTGCAAGAGTTCCAAGATTTGGTCCTTAAAATAAACTCATGGAACTTTGCCACAGTAACAACGTATGAATTTTAATTTGAATTAAGACATAGAGAACCTTTTTTTTTTTTCGGGTGGGGGGAGCATGGGAACACCAATTCCTGGACTTGGCAGGGTTATAAAAGGGTTTGGCAGCCTGGTTGTAACATGGCTTGATTATGTCAACAGCACAGAATCGGCTGTGTTTCAGCTGTTCCTGAGGTCTGCTGTGTTATCTCATCCACTGTAGTAGAAATTACAGTAGTGGGTTCAGAAGTGAATTGGATTTGACCCTTAAAAAGTGTAACTGTAGCAGACTTATTTATACATCCATTAAGCAAATAAATTAATTGAAAGGATATACAATAGGTATGCAAAATGTATTATTACAGTATAGACAAATAAAGTTGGATCAGTGAGTTTCAGTCAAAATGAATATTATAATTGGAAAATAAATCTGTATTTTCTTTGTATCTTTCCCTTCTAATACATTCATTCTGAAGCTTCTTTCCTTACGAATGATTTTTAATTATTTCTGACATTACAGTAATGATGCAGAGTATTTTGATCTACACAGTTTAGCGATTTAAGTGACCTTTTCAAACTCTCAGTTACTGCATACTTTAGCTGGGTGATGTCTTTTAGTATCCTAGATGGACACTTTATTTTTGAGAGGGAAGCTGTAAAATCCAACTCCATCCTAGCGGCTAAATTGTTATACTCATCAGATTCAAAAATTTTGAACCAGCATCTTATCACTTATATTTGTCTCATAATCAGCTGATGTACTCGGGTATGCTAATCCCTTTTTGGAAAGCTTCATCAAGGTTAATATGTTATTTAATCAAAAAAGGCATTCCAAATAAAGCCATTACTTTGTTGTTCTTTAAATGGATTGAATTGTTAGTTGCCAATTACTGTGGAAATAATTTGTAATAACTTATTTTGAGATGGAAAAGTTTTAGACATGTTTCACCAAAATGATACATTTTAACTGTGATATTGCTATTTAAGAAAATCAATAAAACAAAAATCAATAAAACACCAAGGGATTTTCTATTGAATTCTTAATGTGGAGGTCTGTAAAGTGAATTGGTTTCTGTGTTTATTTGTGATACTACTAATAATAACATGATACTAAAGGACCTTTTTCTAAATTAGGCTTGTGTATCAGTTCACTGGAAAAATAAGCTTCTGTTGTGGAAGATGACTTTTCTTTTCTGGTCATACTGACCTTTGCTTTTATTTTCCTTATAAAAAGCACTGGCCGCCAAACTGAAATCCAGGAAATAGCAAACTGTGCATTTAGCTTACATTCCAATTAAATGGTTTGACATTAATGGGATGCTAGAAAGCCATATGCCAAACAAATAGGGGAAGGATAAAGGCAAAACATGGAAAATATTTAAAGCTACTAGATGCCAATCGAGTCATGTTTCTTGAATGTGTGGGTGAAAGAGTGTAGCAAACTGTGCACTGGATGTCACCTGCCTAGGATTAATGACCTGGAAGCTATTGATCCCAGATTGTTTCTGGTCTCTTGTGTTTTGAGCACTTGCGGAATTTGCCATGCTGTGTCCCTTCATGGAGTTTTCTCATAGACTTAGGCTGGCTTTGGATCATGCCCACATGAGTAAAGGCTAAAAGTGTGTGCTTTCTTCTGACCCCCTCTCCTGCAGCCAGGATATGTTAATCTTTTCTGACATTTGAAGATTTTGAATGAGTTCACTGACATTGATACGTAAAGCAGGGAATTATTTGCACTCTTTGGAAGCTATTTACAAATTTTGGAAAACAACCTAGTTGATTTTTGAGTATAAAGGGGAAAGATGCTGAACATGAAACAGTTCTCTTCAAAGCCTGTCTTACACGGCAGTTACTCAGTCCCTCTTTGCTAGCTTCTGCTTCTCTCAAATTATGTGGACCTAGCATGTCCTTGTTTACTGCATACCACACGCTTCCATATTTTTTTTCTTATAGTTTTAATTAAAGGAGTATCTCACCCAGATAGGTTAGCACAGAATCATAGGTACTTTATATGAACAGGTCAGCAAGTGCAGCTGAAAGGAATGTCAAATATATAGTACCTGTGGTTTATATTGATGACTTTCCTTCTTGCCACAGATTATTAAAATCTAATCAGCAGAAATACAAAGGCTTTACAAGCAAAGATGACTTCTGGAAGGCCAGAGGATAAGTTGTAGTCACTGTAAAGAAGGAGTAAAAGGTTTGGAAGTGGTTTCCTCAGACTTAAAAAAGAATAAAAGACTGGTTGCTCGTAATAACAGTACTTTAATATACATCTTACTGTATGTATTTATTGGTTAATATTGGGATTTAAAAGCTGGCATCCTGAGACCATACTTATTGCAACAGAACAGAACTATTTATCCCTTTAATGTGATATATCCCTGGCAGCAGCACGGTATCGGATACTTGAGGAAGGCAACACTTCTCTCCCGTGAACCCTGCCTGTTGTGCAGTGCTGCCAGTGCTGTTCCCGTGAAGCGCTGCTGGTGCTGTTCCCATGCTGGGAGGTGAGGGCCTGCTAGTCGTGGCCAGGGGGACATATTTTTTCCTGATTGCTTCACATTGTCTTCCTCAAGTATTTAATTTGATTAACTTCTCCTTTATCTTATAGCTATGAAGATTGTTAAAAGTTTTTGTGGGTTTTTTTGTTTGGTTTTTTTTTTGTTTGTTTGGGTTTTTTTGTTTTTTAGGAAATCTTTTACTGGCAAATGTTGTTTATATAAAGAAGTACAGTTTTATTGTCAGTTTTGTATCAAATTTATTTACAAGAATGAGCTATATGAATAGCTTTGTTATTTCCACAGACCATTGCCATCTCTATTCAAATGCTTGGTTCAGCCTCAGGCATCCACTCTGGAGCCAAAGGCCCCTTGCACATGGAGCGAGTGCCCCACAGTGTGCCCCTATGGGCTGTGCTCAGGGGGCTGCTGCTCCCACCTCGGGCTTCTCTGCCACTCCTCAGCACCATAAACTAAAATGAACTGAAAGTTTACTACTTGTCTGCTTAATATTTTGTAATCTGGAGTGGGTTCTGTTTGTTTGTTGGAAATGCAAATTTTGTTTGCCTTTTAGTATTTCTTCCATTTTCCTCTGTTACTAGATCATTCCAGATGGCTGTTTTTTGCCTGTCTCTGATTGGTCATCTAAAGTTAATTGCATAGGAAGTGGAGAATTTTCATCCACTAGACTGAATTTTAATATTTTCCTTTTGAACTATATAATTGATATATTACACTGTTATTGCAATCCCTGTTGGTCTGGTACAGGTGAATCTTTTTCACCATTGTCAGAGTTGCCTAGTCATGGAGGAACTTTACAAGTTTAGCTGTAAAATTTCATTAATGGCTGCAAGATAGCAGAGAGAGTAGTCAGAAACTACCAAGTTTTGTGTAAATGGTGTGAGCCAGTGAACCAAGAGTCTGAAAAAGCCACGATGCCTGTCTGGTTTTAAGCAACAGGACTCTATTTAGATCCTCTTTGTTCTTTTATAAGTTAAATATGTTTTGTTTTAAAAATAGCATTTGGGGCATCTGCTTTTTATTATGAGTTAATTCCATTCATTGTTTTAAAATAGTGATTAACCTTTTGCAAATTATATACTGCACATGAACAGTAATTTTTTCAATAATTTTTAAATGTGCATTCTGTAACAGTGCTGTAATGTGGACTGACATAATAGGAATTGACAGTAAATTTTTAGTTGCCTAAATACGTATTTAAATGATAGAGCTGAAGAATCATCTGCAGAAAGCTATTATGATCTGGAGAGTTAATTCATATATGGATAATTTCTCCAGTGCAAATTAAGGAAAAATTTTTCTTTTTCCATGATAAATGAAATTATTTTTAAAAGCCTGAAATATAACCCAAAAATCTTTAAACTTAGAATCAAGGTATGTCTGTGACGTGAAATGATAAAATCCAGGTTGCTTCGAGAAGTAACACTGTGCTCTGCTTACCTGATGTGGTGCTCAGCCAGGGGCATCTCCTAACAAGTGCTGATGTTTCATTTCATAGGCATTGCAGAATACTGAAATGTAATCTATTAAATATGGAATCTTAGCATTGACTGAATAACTGTGAACAGTTTTAAACTTTTTTTTTCAATGGAAGAAAAGGAAAAAGGGTAATAGTATATTTTCCATAGCATAAAGTAGAAAAATGCTGTCATTGAGAGGAAGGATTAGCTTTTGGTCATCCTGTTATATTCCAGTTTGGAGTTCTTAATTCTAAATCACTGATAGTGATGAGCTGGGAAAATACACTGGGGAAGGATAATTCTAAATACTGAATACATGCATTTTCTTCTGTGAATTTCTGTAGGTCTCTTTCAGAGTTTGGATATAGGACTGAAAGAACTCTGAGCAGCAGTTCATGATACATTCACCAAAACTAATGAAACTTGGTTTCATGAGTTGTGGTCAAGGAAATGGACCACAATATGTATTTTAGTTCACATTGCTTTAAACAATGTTTTGTGATAATTACATTTAGGGTCAACATCCTCCTGGGGTAGGTGGATTAATATATATGGTAGAGTTTCCAGCGTTGAAAGGAAGGACCTTGTAAATCTTGTGTATCCAACCAGTTTATTAGGTATAAACAGAAACTTTCTGAAATAGGATAAGCCTTTTTTCTTCCTATTCATAAAATTATGCTTTCAAAATAATAAAATAGTCCAAAGTTTTTGTTTTGCACTCCTGAGAATACTCCTGTGGGTAACACTTAACATAACTTTCTGTTCATTATTCTGTTTAAAAGTACCCTGTTCACTCCAAGACTAATTTACTGTAGATATTTTCTGTATGTCATGCATAATTTACATCTTCCGCATGAAGAAGAAAGTTATTTCAGTATGAAAAGAAACATATTTTTTCTACAAATATCAAACAGTGGTATTTTATGTCCATTGGAAGCCTGAAATTAGCCATAGTCCAGGAGCAGGGGAGCAGGTGCAATTAAAATTTTGCAGTGTACCTCACAAAACTAACTGTATGTTCTTTTTCCATTAAAATAAGATGATGTTTTGGTAATGAAATTTTATTCATCCTTAGAATTTATAGTATTGCTCTCTGAATTGGCCAAATGGATAAATGCTGCCTAAATTACTTTTGATCCAAAACAAGCTCAGGTTCAAGCAAAGCTTTCAGACTAGTTTTCTTATTCACATTATATGTGATCCTAAATACTGAAAAAAATGGACCTTAGCTGTTAAGACATGTATTTTTTTATGTTCATTTTGTTACTTAGGTTGTATGACTGAATGAGAGGGCACACTGGGTATGCATACAGATTACCTGGCTGACAGAATAGGAGAGTTACATACTAGATCTGGATGGTGCTGGGGAGAGGGGGAAGAATGGGAGTATGTGGGACTGTTGCACACACTTTAGCTTAATTGACAGCTGAAATATTTTTGTGACATTATGATGCCATGATTGAAGTTCATAACTCTGAATAATGTTCATGTTACAGCACTTGTTAATGATACTGTTCTGAGAACAGGTAATGGGTATTGTACATTTGGAATAAAAGTTGTTTGAGATGTTGCTCAGCATGTGCTTGTATTTACAAATTGTTGTATGATAAAACCTATTTTTAAATCTTACTTTTTGGAGATGCTTTTCTTTTTCATCTTACATAAAATGATTGTAAGGGATCAAAAAAGAAAGCAGTTATATAAAGTAGACTATAAAGGGAACAGGTAGTATATACATTTATATTTTATTACTGTTCAATTACATATTTTGTAACCTCCAGTTCATGTTGTTCTCATACTTAGTAATTATTTCTATTTTTTTTTTACAGAGCTAGATCATGATCTTATATATGGGACAAAAAAACCTGCTTTGAGGTTATCGATACTATATTTTTAGAAGTACAAACAGATCATTACATTTTTATAAGTGATAAATGTAGTCGGGGTATACTGATACTTTGAGCATTCCTTAAAAAACATTACTGAAGCTATTATTTTTGAATTATTCTTTTCTAAATATAGTAGAAGTATAAACTTAATAATTTAATTGCTTTTATATCATGTTTTAGTGGATGACAGCATTATTTATCTTTACAGTGCATATGATTTGTTTCCAGTCTCTTGACGTGCTGTAAAAACCTTTCTTTGTTGGACAAGGTCACCTGTAGGACTTAATTATTTACATTAAAATAAAAATGCTGTGGGTTTAAACCATATGCATAACTTTAAGAATGTGGATAGTCCTGCTGCTTTCAATAGCCTGCATACATATTTTAAACCAAGCATAAGCAAAATATGTTTGGAAGGGCTATAAAACAGTCGGTTGACATCTTTGGTAGGAAGTTGACTTGCTGTATACTTACTTGCATTAGCAGGGACAGTTTGAAAGCATTGAAAAAATGCTTTAGATTTAGCGTCCTGTAAAGTAACACTTGCTGCATAAATTAGATTCATGATGCATTTTTTTAATGCATCATGCATTTAATGCAATCTTGGTGCTTTTGGGAGCATTCTTTTTTATTAATTAATTTTAGGAGATTAGGGCAAAATCTTTGCAGGAATGAGGATCAGTATAACCTATGGCTGGGATTTTTTAAATTAATTTTTATAGCACCGATGCAGCCTATCTCTTTTTGAAGGGAAGAGGCACTTCCAAGATACATGCCATGACTATCACTTGTCATGTTTTAGTTCTGATACTCACTGATAATTTGGTGGGAAGGAATTGAAACAATTTTCCAGTTGTCTTCTGTTTCCTTAAATTTCAGCATAAAAGCTAAAAAAAAGAAAGAAAAAAAAGGCACAGGGAATAGAAATATGGGTGGTATTAAGTATATAGGGACTGATACAAGTGAAAAGTCATATGCTCTCTTTTTTTTTTTAGTTTATTAGAACAATTGCTACAGTGTAAGCAATATATAGGATATAAAGCCTAATTTCTTGATTCTGGTGCAAGTTTTGTTGTATATTTCATTGTAATGTTGTCCTAATTCAAAGCAGGATCAGTTGGTTTTGGTTATGGCTTCTTAGGGAGTTTGTTAGCTGAGACTCATAGCTTTTAGCAGGCCAAGTTAAAAAGCATGAAATGCTAATAACATAGTACAGCTTACATTATTTGGTATTGTAGATGGGTTTTGATTCTGCTGATTGTCTTTGAAATTAGTTTACTGCTGAAATATGATGTTAAAAATGTCAGTAGTAGAAAATGAAGCTCCTGCTACATACAGTAATTTAAAGTTTAAAGTACAGCTATGTATAAAATACATTCTTGAGAAACAATGAGAAAAATGTCTTAGAAATACTATGTATGGCCAAACTTCGCGAACAAAGATTTGGGAAGGGCTTTCCCCACGTGGGGGTGTGCCCTTCGAGCCTGCGCAGTGGATTTTTTAGGTGAGGCTCAGCATGCGCAGAACTGGCCCCACCGTTTAAGTCCCAAGGTCCATCTGCCACGGCCGAGCGAGCTTCTTAGAAATACTAATTTATCAGCATATAGCTGTTTCAGGAGCACACATGCAAATCGTGTAAGGAAAGAACCACAGTATTTCCTGGGGAGGGCATCAGTGACGTTTGTAGTCAACATGTTTGGGTATAGCCACAGCTGTCGGATTGGCTTAAGGCCACCTCAAGGTACAACAGGTGGGACATTAAGAATTAATAAACCTTCAACAGATTTTACTGTTCAGGGCTTCTCTGTCATTATCTCAATAGAGTGGTGGAAAGGGTGGAATTTATCTTGAGAAAAGCAGCCCACCTCCATAGTATGTGGACGTCAGGTTTACACACTGCCAAAGCAGTTTGCTCAAAGACCTGGAATTTCGTTGTTATCCTTCCTCTGCACTTTGAATCTGTCTAGTCAACCCAGAAGGCATGTGGTCCCACATGGATGGATTTGTGCTGCTCAGCTGAGTGGTCAGACTCAACCCATCATCATTCTGGCCTCATTCCAGTGAAGTTCAGACTCTAGTACACAGTGGATGAATTGTGATGTTAAACACAGTAATTTCAGGTTGTTCCTGAAGAAGTGGAGCTTCCATTGCCTTTAGCTCTCTGCTGCTGCACCTGCGGTAATGGGGGTCTGTCAAATACTGGTTTCATTTTTTCTGATGACTCCTTCTATGATTTTGTCTAGTTGTGCCTTATTTTATATGTCTTACTTAAAATTAGGATGATACAGTGATGTTATAAGAGGTAATAAAATAATAGTTATGAAATGCATTGTGAAGCTTATATGTATTCAGAAATATTTGGCAGTATGACTGTATGAGTACAACATTTTGACCTTAAAGGAGAGAAGGATGTCCTTAGTTAAAACTGCTGGCATCGTTATGTGATAAGGTTATCTGCAATTTGGTGTGTCAGACAATGAGAGAAACCATTTATTTTTTAAAGGTGAAAAATAGAGGGTCAACTTGTTTTAAACACTGTTTTGTGAAACTGTGTTTCACCCTTCTGAGTGGTTTTCTGTGTAGAAGGTGTGCTCTAAACAGGATGGGTCTGTCTTTTTATCTTGGCTAATTGCTTCCTTAGAAATACAGAATGCATGCAGATCTGAACTTGTAGCCAGGAAAAAGTGCTGCCATGCTTCAAATTGCCAAAGGACCTCAGGGGACAAAAACTTGACCTGGTTTTATGAAACCATAGAATTACATTTATACAAGTTAGCCCATGGGAAAAGAATGAACTGATCCCAATTCGTTTCTGAATTCTGGGGCCTTATGGGTCACATTTGAATTCTCTCCTACACCTGTTTTCCTACTAAAATTTTCTGAGGACAATTTTAGAAACTTGCTTTACATTAGCTATGGGTCATGTGTCTAATATTTAACAGTTCAGTATTCTAATTCTTTAAAATGTCTAATGGTTTCTGAATATAATTAAGCTGCAGAAAGTTTCAATTATAGAATTTGTTTGGTATGGGCTAAATCCTCAAACTGTGAACTCTCTCCTGGGTTTAGTAAGTAAGGCTTTGTTTTTCTGCATGTGAAACAGAGCAGGCACTGACTGTAGTCAGTACATGTTATATGGGCTATAGAAAAGAGAGCAACTTTGCAGATGGGTTATTAGGCTGGTTGCATGAAACACAGCTCCAGGTTCAAAAACCTGTGGCTCAAGATTCAAAAAAGTGTTACCCGGTGAGACAGTTTACAAGAAGAACACCAAGACTTCGTTCTTCCATCCTTCACAATGACCTTTCTCTTTTCCTCAATTAGACTAAAAATTTGGTATTTGTGCAGTCTTGGTTCATGCCTTGTCTTGGAATCAAAGTAATAAGTAGGTGCTACCATGGCTTTCCTCTTTTAGCAGTTTGGTTTGAGCTAGAAGCCTAAATACCCTACAGTGAGTGCTTACCTCTCTCTGGTGCAGTGGTATGGTATTTATGGTGTCCAAGTGTTTCTTCTGGTGTAGTGCCAGATTGGACTATGACAACTAAGTTGAAATAGTGGGCCCTAAGGACAGGGAAGAGTTCCTTAGTTCATATGCTTATGGGGTTACATTAAAATTAGAATTAGCTTGCATTTTGATTTATTTAACAGACTAAATGAGTGTTCTGTTCAACTTAAGTTTGCCTCAGCAATTACTATCCCATAGAGCCTCTGCAAACCTTTCAGGCTTCGCTTTCACCTTCTTTTCCTATTCTCGATCAGTCTTTCCCATTGTTGATACGTATTTTCAGTGCTGAAATTGGCATTAAGTACCCTCATAAGTCTACGTGGTTCTACTGAATGAGTGACAGATTTGGATACTACTAATCTAGTCGATGCTTTTCTCTTTAATGGCATCTTAACAGTTTAGGTTGACTGAACAGCTCAGCTGATGATCCTTGGCTGTAGGCTTTTTGCTCATCAATGTGGATGTGGCAGACGAGGCTAGTTCTGAGTTTGTACTCCCTTTTTTGGCTTGGTGAGAAGTGGGTATAATGCTGTTGCCAAAATGTGTAAGAATATGCTTATTTACTCTGGTTGGTTGTTTTTCATACCAGTGAATTTTTCCATGCAGTTTGTTTTAAGCCATTTGTGACTTTGCCAGTCTGGATAATCAAACTGTTTCATGAGGCATCATTGTAGGGCCATTATCAAGGGCCTGTGCTTTCTTTGACTGACAGAGTGAAGGGCAGGTCTTCTAAATGGTGATTACTTATCACCATTATGTATTTATTATTAATGTGTACATCATGCCCCTTTCTAATTCACCTCAAAGAAGTGATGATACCAATCCTCCATAAGCTCTTTTTTTGTCTTTAAGTCAGCCTTATGTTTTCAGCAATTCAGTTTTTGTTGATACCATCAACAGGCTTGACTGTTACGTGATGCTGATATCCTAAGTGGGTAGAAGGGGACATTTTTTTCCAAGGCAGAGATAATGGTTTTGTTCCCACATGATTTTTAATGGAAGATGGAGAGGTCCAGTTGGATTTGGGAGCTTAAACATTTTTCTTATTTGCTTTGCTTTTCCTTTGTAGTTCTGTTATTCATAAATTGGGTGGAAGATGCATTAATTTCCCTGTATCCAGAGTAAGTGTAGATTAGATTAGTCACTTATCAATAAAATGTTTGCTGCTTTCTGGTTTGGTAGTAAATAAGGGAAAACGTTCAGATCAGCTGCAGTGGCAATAAATCCTTCATTGTGATTGAAATGTTTGTCTTAAATTTTCTTTGCATCTAAACTAGACAGGAAAAAATTCCTTTGTTATCTCTTTGATCATAGAAAAACAACTCAGAATGAAGGAACAAATTCAGATCTTTGAAAATTCAAACTCTTCATTTCCCTTTTGCTCTTGTATTTGTTTTCTTCCCTTTGCACACCTCTCTGGATTTTGAAGAAAATGGAGATGAAAATCTACAATTCTTTATAGAAGCCCTATTTTATGAGTCACTGTTGAAACTTCAGATACAGAGGATTCTTAGTGGAAGCAGTTGCTAACCCTAGCAGTTGCAGTAGGGACAAGAGCCCTGAGGCTATGGGTCTGGGAACATGCTGAAGAGTAGCATAGTGAAGAGGCAGAAGTGAAAGTCTTGTTGACAGCATGTTAAAGCAAATTTATCTGGTGTTACTGTCACATGCAGCCTTAAAAGTTTACATATGTATGATCAAATTTTCAGTCTTTGGATCACAACTGTGTCCTTTCTCTTTGCTAAGTAAGGCTGTGTTTAGGGTAGTGCCTGGAAGAGCAAGAAGGAAGAAATGACCTTTGCTTTATAGTGTGATGTTTGGTGAGATTGTTGTGGCAGAGATGGTAGATGGGAATAAAAAAGATATTTTTTTTTAGTAAATTGCTTAATCTGAAAATTCTTACCTATGCTATATATGATTCTAAGTTTATTTCAGACATATATATAGCTGTAATTCCTATGTTTCTTACCATTTTTCGATATCACAAGTGCAGCAATGAATATAGTCACTATGATATTGGGATGCACATAAAAGTCTTAATCTTGCAAGCAGGAAGGAAGCTTTGGTTTTCTGTAAGGTCTTGTTGCCTATAGCATCTCAGTTGGATGATTTAGAAGAATAAAATTACGCAAGTCCTTAAATATTATCACTATTGGTACTGAAGTTTGTATAAGCTGGAGTTTCATACAGATACCGACGACCCAGTGTGGGATTGATCAAAGAACATTATTTGTAATCAAAATGTTAGTCAGGTGTCATAAAACAACTGATGGGTGCCTGTGTGCATGTGAAATTTGCTTACACGAGTAATCCCATTGATTTAAATGAGAGCATTCATGTGACGAAAACAAGTTCAATGTGAGAACGTTTAGAAGATGGTGACCTTAGAAATGAATAATCGTCTTTGGAAGGATTCAAAGGATGGTTATTAAAAGTTAAAGCTGAGAATTGCTGTTTGAAGGCAGAAGTGGCTAGAAAGGTGTTTGGGGAGCTCACCTGCCAAATAATAAAGCATTTCAATGACGCTGGGTAACTCTGCCTCAACTTTCTCGTACTCTTTTTTTGGGGGGGGGGGGGGGGGAAAGGAATGGGGAGGAGGGTGAGAGAGGGACTGTGACAGCAAGGCTGTTTGTTTTTCCCGAAAGTTGTTTGTGATTTCAGGTACTCATGGGAAATCTCTTGATCAGATTCACATCTGTTCCTGTCAAAGTGGGTGCTAAGATACCGGTCACCCAGCAACCATGTCCAAGAGGGAATTGGGCCGATAATAACTTCAAAAAGGAATGACAGATGCTAGATTAGGATGAAAGACAAAACGCATGAAAAATGAGCTTGTTAGAATAAAAAAATTGTTCAAGCACCTTCATGCAAATTAAATGAATATTGAACATTTGCATGCAGTAATTTCTACTTTTTCTGTTGATAGAGAAGAAATAAAGATGGTACATATAAAAACATAAATGTATTTTTTTTCCACCAATTAACATACAAAGCAGTATCTTTCTTCTAAAAATGAGATTAGCCACCTGGGTGCTTGGCTGTATCCCGCATATGTCACAACATTTTTGTAATGTGTATGCTTCTGTTGAAGGAACACCTTATCTAATTCTCTGTAGCAAAACAAACAAGGAAGCAACCTTATAGTAATTTTAAAGTACTTTATGTTAGCATGGTTCTGTTTTTTTTTAGCTGCGGTTTTCAGAGCTGAATTATTTCCTGCTGTCCTTGAATTCAATCGGTATAATGTGCATTAATAAAAGATCACATAAGATGAGTTCAGACCAAATGCTAAGGTTTCCTATTGACTGGTCAAACAATACATATTTTAATACACCATGTTTGTCAGGGTAACATAAAGAAGAAATAGTCATTTTTTCATGTCTATGCATTAAGATAATTTAAATAATCTAACAGTTTTATTATTGAAATGTTCATATAACAATCAGAATTTGGAAAAGAATGATAAAATGTTCTGATTGAGAAAGGACTCTGTGTCTTGGTTTAGCAATGTCTAATGTGGTCACGTACAGAAATTGATTTTCTTCAGAAATTAATTAATTTTTCATATCGCCCTAAGCTGCAGTTAAAAAGAGTGCATACTTGTCTGTTTTTTCCAGAAATATTGCCTAATCATATTAATACCATTGCCCCAAGGATGAAAAGATAATTGTACAAATGCATTTGGAAATATGTATCACTGAGTATTTATGATTAAATTATGCAAATGACCCAGCTCTCATCCTTTCCAGACCCAGATTGTCTAATTAGGATTGATATGCTGAATAGATGTTCCAGAATTTGAATACAAGCATGTCCAAAGAGCAGAAAATTGGAAATGACAAGGCTGAAATGCTAAGAAAAGTGTCTTTCCCTTTTATACTTTACTAATGTGGTGTTAGCAGTTGCAGATTTTCCTTTGGCTATATTGTGTGACTCATGTGTCCTACAAGAAATAAGTCAGGAAAGAAAACTCAACTTTCATAAATAGCGTTACTTTGTTCTGGGCTTACTTTTCTTTAAAAGTCCGCTAGTCGTTCCTCTCCCCATTAAAGCCCTGTATCCTTCATGTTAAAATAATGATGTATTCCACATAAATTACTTCTTAATTTGGAGCACTGTTGTTTGTAGGTTGTCTCCAGCTGCCAGCTGCCAGTGCTAGATATTTAGCTCATCAGCTTCTCATATATTCAGATGAGATTTACACACCTAACAATTTTAAGTTTGATGGGGGTTCAGGAGTTTCATTTTGGTTCTTATTTTATTTCAATTCACAATTCCTTAATGTACCAACCTTTTTTTTTTGTTTTAAAGATAAGAACTGATGTCTCATTAAGCTTGTTTGTAGACATTCTGAATTGGAGTAACAGCTATCAGCAGTCTACAGCATTTAAATCCTCCTTCTTCAGTGGACTGTTTGTTCATTTATAGCTCTTGGGAAGCTGCGAGAGGAGCCCGGTCAGGAGCAAGGAGGAGTAGTGAACTGTCAGTACTTCAGCCATTGTTAGCAGCGGGAGTTGCTCCCTCTGAACTCTGCTGGCTCCTGCTACCCATCTGCGGGATGATGGATTGCTATGTTTAATACATTTCAGCTTTTGTCTGTCATAGTGTGGATAGACAGTGCTATCAATGATTTCAGCAGTGATTAGAGCGCTGGTTGTACCCACTGCTACTGGGCAGGCACCTCCCAGGAATGTCTGATGCAGAAACTCCTTGGTACTCTCCCCACACAAATGACTTGCTTGGCTAACTTGAAGTGGTTTTAAACACCTACCAAGGACTGCAGGGAATTACTAAATCTACACAGCCTTCTTGGAATAAGATTCAGACACCCTGCACATGCTCTGGTACCAACTATAAGCACTCATCCTAAGCTCAGAGGAAAATGCCTTGTGTTTTTAATAGGCAGGGATGGGAGCAGGGATGCATTGGAGGGTGTGATGTCAGTGATGCTCGGCCCATCTGTACTTAAGTATTTGGCCACTGGTGATATGGTAGGAGTGCAAGGGGTGCGTTGAAGCAATGAGATATGACATGACATGTGTCATACGAGGATTTGCTAAGCCGTGGGTGCTTTGTGATTCACGAGTCCACAGGCTGAATGATTTCAGCCACCAGAGAAGTCGCTGTACACCAGCACAACATATGCCCTGGAGTATCTTCTAATAATTATAAAATGGTGCAGTGGACATATAAATTGGAAAAAAAAAAGATAATCATATTACATACATTACTTTAGACAAGTGGATATATATTGTTTTCATTATTATCATGTCAATTTTCCACTCTTAGAAAAAACTATTATTCAAAATCTTGTGTGAAACAGTATTGTATTAGAAACAAATAGATAATTATGCTTGCTAAAGCATATATAACTGGCTTTAAAAGATGCTTGACCCACTTTTCTTGATTTGGACCATTGCCCACCATGACAGGCCAGGCTGAGGATAACTTTCACTTCATTTTGAACTGTGGGAGGAAGGGAAATTAAATCAGAAGATATTAATCATCCTTGATTTAGCTTTCTTAGTAGAGAATTTAATTTACAGAACCAGAAGAAGGAGTAACTACAAAAAAACTTTCATTAGCAAAAGTGGTAGTCAGGCTTACATGTGTTTTCTTTACCCCTACTTCACTCTATATTCACTTGACTATGGTGGTGTTTGCTTTTTAAAAATTTCTTTCCCTTTGGTTATACCAATGTTCAACTTCTGTGGCTCTGCTTATAGTCAGTAGTTTTTAATTTCTCTGTTGTGGTTGCTGGAAATCTGAGCTCTGTAGCACAGTCTTGGGATGCCATTTTTATTCATTTTTAAGAGGATCCAGGCAGTGACAATGCTCATAGGGAGGAATGTTCGTGCTAATTAAAAGCTGGAGTTTACCTTTAAAAAAAACATTGGCAATTTGCCTGGGAGAAAATTCTGTCTTCAGTCACCATTTTTAATCTACTTGGCTGTTGGGAGTTATCTTCATTTTAGGAGCTGTCTGGTTTTAAAAGTAGTAGCCTGGATGTTGAAATAGTTTCTTTGACATTGTTCCTAAGTGTTCACTTGCCATATATGATGATCAGAGGACCTGAGGCCTCTGTGGAAAAGAGTATCAGTAATAGGGAGGGAATAATCTTGACATTTACAGCTGTCAGCTTTTCTCAATTTAGGCTCCTTTTGTTACCAATGTGTGGCAGTGAAACAAGGAAACTTGAGGCATATTTTACAAATTTGAGAGAAAAGTTAAAAATAAATTCATATGTTTATACATAAACAGATTTAAACACAAACAATATTAACATTTTAAACCTTTCCTGATATTTTTGTGTGCTTTAAAATAAACAGCATTTGGTTAGACGTTCTTCTGCAGAAATCAATATGTGGAGCATTGGTAAATAGAGGAAGTAAAATAACTTGAAAGCAAATGAAAAGCAAGTACTAAATAAATAAATATATTAGTAGGTGATGTGTTAATAAATGTATCACATAAATATGATAGGTAAAGAAATCAGATAAGTGGTTCCTTAAACAGATAAAATGTCTCTGTTATTTATATTCCTTCTGTAGAGGTAAGGCTGGGATTCACAGTCTTTTTTGATAGCAAGACTGGTTTAGATAATTTTGCCTCTCTTCTGTTTTCTTCAGGCATCACAATTGCATTCCTGTACACCGGTGTGTGATTGTTTTTGGCAGAAGATCAGGTCTAGGTTGAAAATGCTGTCTACTTCCTTCCCTTCCTTCATTACTATATTTATTATTCCTCGTCTGTTTTGAGAAAACAGTTCACCCTGTGTTTTCATCAGCAGTTATGCTGTTACAAGTGAACAGGCAACGGGGACAGAAATGAATGATGGTGGTGGAAGGAGGGTTGAAAACTGGCTTCAATTTTATGTATTGTCATCCTGTGTGCTACGAAATTTTCCTACAACTTAACAGCGGTGCCCTGAGCTTAGCCTAGGAGATGAACTGTGGATTACACAGCGGTTTTAACACTATATTTAAAAGGAGGAAACAGGACGGGATTCAGCTCTAATGAAGGGAGAAGTAAAATCTTTGAAAGAAAAATGCAATGAAAGCTACTTTCCTCTCTCTTGGAAACCTGCTTTATTAACTCTTGCAGCTGGCCTACTGTGTATTGCAAAATAAATGGGGTGTCTGTCTGAGGCAAAGTGTTGATTTCAGCCTTTGGATGCTCCCTCTGGCCATGTTCTGGTGGCAGGGAAAGGTGAGATAGGCTGTACACCATCCTCCACGCCTTCCATATCTTGGCTTGTTCAGGGAGAGGAAGCCTCCTTGTTGCAGAGCATCCTCTACTTTCGGAAAGGTGCTGCACAGTGGAAGAACCCTGGAACTGAGGTCAAGCCTATGTCTCACTTGGTGGAGTGAAAGCTCTAAATTATTCTGCTTTTTTGAGTGGACTTGCATCACTCATGCCTCTTGCTTTCTTTGGGACTATTTTCCCCCTCTTAATGGCATAGCATTAGTACAGAAAGCATGTCCTCCTATAGCTGTGCGGGATCAGACAGGATCACTTAGACCTCTAGGTTCTGGGTTCTGCTATAGTATTAAATTACTGACTACTGTTTTACCGTGAGAACCTAGTTTACAATAGTCCTGCCAAATGATGATGGAAATATTCTGCTGTCTGTAAGAAAAGCTTGGCTGCGATAACCTATGCACTTTTCACAAGCAATGTCAATAAAGTTATACTAGCTTGCACTTCTTTAGGATTACTTCATTAGTAGTAGTAGTAGTAAATCTGTTTTAAACAGCAGTTGATTTCTTCAGCAACTTTTTGCAGATGTGATGGAAACACGTCTGAAGATATAAGATCCTTGTCTATCCAGAAACAGTGGGAAACTCAAAATTTCCCTGGGTAGGCATGGTTTTAGTAAAACTTCACTCTGTTTAGAATGGTCTGACTTCACTGTAAAGTGGGCTCCACTGTGCTAATCCTCTTGGAATGCAGCAATTATCACCTACCGTATAGGTGTTAAGTGCTGAATTTCAAAGGGATTATCACTTTCCTCCTTCCGTGGCTAAACTAGAAGAGAAAAGTTGTTAGTGCTTCTAAAGGGGAGGGAAGAGGGGAAGAAATCGCTCTTGTTTTCTTTCTGTGGTTGCCTTAAGTCTGGCTAAAGCAGAGCAAGCGGGGTTTTGCTACAGCTAGTTACTTTTGAGTTTGATCGTCAAGAATTCTGAAGGCATGTGTTTCCATCCATCCCCCGCCCGATGTACCCTTCTTTTGTGGAAAAAAGTAAATATAACAGCCATTCAGAACAAAACCCGAAAGTTACATAGGTGGAGAAAATTATATAGGAAAGCCAAAGTTCTCTATATCCTCACAGTATGTTTCCATCATCTGGAAACTTTTGTCAAGCTAAGTAGTACTTCAGATCTTCAGCCATCTGTAGAAGTTGCTATCTCTTCAGTCCAAAAACATAATTGATGGCATTATTGATGTTGCAGACAGAGCATTGGAAATTATCTGAAGACTATTTTTTGTGCATATAATTTTTCTACGGACCTTTTCTTTAACTGACATACCAATATTTTATTCTTCCACTGGCTCTATCTACAATACAGATAATACTAATTTCAAATGGCTCTTGGTTAAAGTGGGATTAGTGTCTGTAACCCTTTCCCTTTTTTACATCCATGACTAAGAATCTCTCATACATGGCTCCTTCCGTGCGTGCTTGCTTCTGCAATCTTCGCCTTCAGTGACCTGTTGTCTGGGTACGTAATGGGCAATGAAAGCAGAGCAGAACCCGGCTACCCTAACACTGCACCCCGGAGACCACGAAGCAGCCACGGGCCATGTGAATTCAATGGGGAGTGGTAGTTCGGGGAAGGATTTAAGATGCTATAAGAGGTAGAAGTAGTTAATAATGGGCAATAGAGGGCTGCCTCATAGAGAAGTCTTATTTGTGAGGCTGCAAAATAACCCAAAGAGGCTTTTAGAGCAAAAGGCAGCATTTGGAATTGTATTGATGCAAATAGAAGGTTTCATGGAGGAAGGGATGTAGGACACAGAGTTGAAAGATTGGCTTCTAGCCTGCTATATTTATTTTCACTATCATTTTATTGTGTTGAAGAATGATAACTTCTGTCAGAAGCATTTCATCTATAGCTGGATTTCTCAGAGTTAAGAATTTAAAGTTGTAGAGCTGGAAAATGAGTTAAAAACCATGGTAGTTTCTTCACAGTCAAACCACAGAAATTCACAAATTTCAGAATTAAGCTGGATCACAGTGGTTAAATCACATTTGCCAGGGATTGACACAGAAAATTTCAATAAATGATGAAAATTTTCTTATGTTAAATACAATATTTTAGATATTAGAATAGTGCTCTAAATATGAGATAGTTTATCTTGGTGCTGGCAGGATTAGTTCCTATTATAAGAATTTGTAAAATACATGCAATCTATGGGTTTTTTTTAAAGAAGACACAAGAAATTGTGGTTCAGTTCTAAAGCTAACAATATTTTCCTGGGAATAACAATCTCCTCCTTAAATGTGAAACGATTTGGCAGAAGAACATATTCTGCTAAATTTAGGAAGTTGTAAAAATGAGTATTCTTAATTTTTAATGAATTTCTGAAATATTAATTCATTTAGTTCATTTTTGATGGCACTAATGGTTTGTAGACTTTATGGGGTATTTTGAAAAGTAAGGGGTTTAACTGCTGTGGACTTCTGTAAGTCCACAGTGGAGAAAAAGTACTTTGTATTGTTGGAAGTGATGTTCATTAAGGTCTGCTGTGCATGCAAAGAAGGCAGTATTTCTGTTGATAGGGCTTCAACATGCGCTTGATGTGAAGAGTCACCATATCTACTTGTTTCAGGAAGTTGGTAGCACCTTGCCATTGTAGGGTGTCCATTATTTGGCTTGTGAATTCTGGTATTCTCTCTAATCTGATTTCATCATAATTTGCATACCTGCTATATGGAATTTCATGCTATAGAAATAACTTTACAACTGCATATGAAGAAAATCACATTTTAAAGTAACACATTTCTGCCATTTGTTTTGCTGCCTCTGTAGCGTAATGATCCCAATACCAAAGAACTACAGCTCCTCTTTTGTCAGTAGGATTTATGATAATGTCTTGCTGTTTTTGTAAATTATGTAATAGACACTGTTCCTCCCTTGTTATATAGTGAAATTTAGTAGGTTGTTTTACATGTTTGATTGATTTTTTTCCTTTGGTATTTGTCTACACTGAAATCTAGTGTCTTAGATTTGCTAGGATGAACATTCAAGAAGAATGTCTTTTGTCTGAATTTCTGAAGATGTCAGGAGGTTTAGGAATGTTTGTGATAAGTCTTCTGTTTTGTGAAGTCTAGAAGTGAGTGTGCACAATCCTGTATGAAAGGTGTTGAGTGTTGCTGTATCTTTTAAAAACATCGGCATGTTTTTTAACAGGAACAAGTGCCAGTTTTTCACATCATACTGAATATTCAGTATCTTTTAGTTGTTCATATTTATTGTTGCAATGTTAATAATGTTTTAAACACTCTGCTACATGTGATACCTAGAATAGAGATGGTTTTGGTCTTTATGATGCAATGAACATGGAGGCAATAGCAAGATGTCTATAGACTTAACCAAGACCAGGTACTACTCTACTGTCTAACACGAATAGTTCCCTTATGAAGATGCCAATACCCACTGACTGCAGCACATGCATTACTTGCTGCTCATGATGATTTAGAATGTAAAAGCATTAATGGGTACAACATCTGCCTTCCAGTATATTCAATGGAAGTGCATTGTTCATAACTCATTGGGGCATAGATGACAGACTCAACCAAAAATGACTCAATCACTCTGTTTCCATTTTGTAAGGTACTTGAAAATAGGCAATTACAAAGTTGAGGTATTTTTAAGAATATTTGAAATATTTTATAGTTTTTTTTCTTACTGAATTTGCATACCAAATATTCCTCTTGTTCAAAGGCTGATCCTGGGATAGTGTTTTTGAAAAATATGTTGTGTATGGACTAAACGGGGAATTCACGGATGAAACTGAGAAGCTCAGGTCTGCATTTTCTAGCTTTCTTTTTCTGACAGGTCAACATTAAAATACTAGCCAAGCAACTACTCCTCAGAAGCTTTCAAAGAGAAGCTGGGTTTATGTTAATTTCAACATATCCTGTATTTAAAATGATCAAAGCCCCTGTCGGGATTATTGGTCACTGAAATTAATAATTATGTTAATGAAAAATCTGAAGCTATATAGTTACCAGATTTTACATTTGGGGACAGAATCCATATTTCTTACCGCCTTGCCTTCCCTGTCCCCCAAAGTCGTGTTTCTTACTGAATGCTTCAAGTTTTTTCACTGATTTAGCATTTGCTGTGACTGCAAGCAAGACCTCAGATGAAAACATGGAGATCTGGCCTTTGACTTCCAAGCTGAACTACATAATAATATACTTGTTGAGCTGCTATAATGTATGTTTAGTTATAGAAGTTATTTCGTTGTTTGTTTTTTTTTTTTTTGTTTAATTATACTGCTACAAAACCCTTTAAAATCTTTTTATATGTTTAGATATAGAGGGGGAGAGAAATTTAACTCAATAAAGTTACCATTATTATCCTTCACCATTGCTGTTACTATTTTGATTATTATTTTATTATCACTATTCTGAGACGACAGTTCATATTTTGAAAAAATCACTTCTTTAACCTATTGACCGACAAAATAGCAAAGAGTACATTTTCTTTCCCTCAGTTTCTGCCCAAGATGTTCTCTTTATCCATTTTTTTAGTATGTATTTGGCTTTGAAGTAATTCAGAGGATTGTGAGGACAGACATTTTGGCTGGCTTGAAGGTAAACCATTAGGAGACATGAACGCAACACGAGAGAGATTATAAGTCAGAGCTACAATTTAATAATAATATTACAATAAATACAGTGGCACCAGGAGAAATTTGTTTTAACTCACAAAACCCAGCAGTATAACCCAGTGTTCCTGAGGCACAAACCGAAAGGGGTTTGTTTGCCGTTGTGCTGAAACCCGCATAGTTCCCCCAAGTCCAAAGCAAAAGGAAGTGAAAAAACCTGTTGGTGCAGGTGATGGCTGTAGTCTGGTCAAGAGTGGCAGTCGTAGTCTGATCAAGAGTGGTGGTCTCCTCCTGTCGAGGTTGTGCTGCTCCTCTGGATCCAACAGTGGTTCCTGAGGTCTTCTTACCCACCACTTATGTACCCTCAGGGAGCACCCAGTCCCTCCCCCAGGGCGGGGACTCACACAATGGGTGATTAACTCTGTGAGTCATCGGGTATTGTTGAACTGTTGATGGCCCATTAGCAGCCACGCCCCCCCCCCCCCCCCCCTCCCCGTGTGAAGGTGCTAATGGCTCCCTGGGCAGCTGCTGCAAATGGTCCATTGTTCTTGGAAAATGAATAAAGAGGGTAGAATACACAGCTTTGATCACCCCCCCCACAGTGATAACTGCTACACCTGCTGAACTAGGACAGACATATAAGATTTATTTTATCGCTACATACGTGGAGTTAAAATGTGATAAAAGTAATTTTGCACTTGTTTCTGGCACAACTAGTGAGCTCAGATATATGTAGAATCCTGAAATAGATGACTTGAGAGGGGGCACAGATGGTAGACCTAAAATTATTTAGCTGGAGTATTTTGATTAAGCATTTCAGACATCATGCTCCTTCCGTACTAGATGTGTGAACTGTCAATATGGGCAGTTTCTAAGCTTCAAGTGTGTTTTCGTGTGTGAATGTGGACATTTCCTTATTCACCTTTCTGTAGTAATGAACTAATGCTCTGAAAGTCCTAGAAGGTTATTTTCTTACTTGAAACAGCAGTCTGAGTGTCAGAACTGAAAGCTGTAAGAACTGAAGTGATCTCATATTTCAATTTAAATAATATTTTTGTCTGTATTTGTAGACATTGTTGAAAATATGTGTTGTAAGAGAGGTAAATATTAAGTCTGCACTACTGTTGAGTGAATAATTCTGCAGCTTCATGGTTGCTCTTTAAAATCTAGATAATATTTTGATTGTTGGTTTTAGTAGAAATCTTTTTTGTGCCACTGCAGATCTGTGTCCACGGACCTGCTCATGAAACAACTCATAATCAAATACTTCCTTTTATTTTCAACAAAATTATTTTGTATTTTAGTTACTGCTCTGGAAATGTCTCATATTTGCAAATTGTTTTCCAGAAGAATAGATTCATGTCTAAATGAGCTTGTATTTGAAGCTTTTACTAGTTTCAAAGAGCTTTATTACAGTTGTATCTCTGGTAGCTATTTTTTAAGACTTCAAAATGCTTTTGTGTTACCAAGTGCCATTCCCTGATATCTTATAAGCCATTTGAAATGAAGCATGAGGTTTAGATCAAGTACAATGAATTTCCTTGGCTAAGTGAGTGTTCCTGTGAATCTTAAATTACACTTCACTCTGCCTTTTGTGGTTCTACTGCCATTTTTTCTCAACATTATCAGAACAGAAATAATTCCGTCCATCCGTTCTTAAAGATGTTCAAGTATGAAAGCACTTCAAAAGAAAATTTGCCTATGCACACACTAATCATCTGGATCCAAATATGAAACATCTTTAAGATTTGGTAAGAGACTCCAAATATTTTCCTGCATCTTAATTCAGATAATTGCAAATGCAAAATGAAATACGACCAATTTTTTTTGCAAGCTAAAAATAATTTTCACTAATAAGGTCTTGAACTATGAAAGATATTTAGTTGGTATTTTTTAGTATCTAATGTATTTTTCCCTACAATTTTGGGCTTAAATGTCTACCTTTGACTTTATGCCTTTTTTGCCAATATGGCAACACACTAAAATCACTGTTAACTCTTTTTTTATCTAGACCAACTTAGTTAGGGCTAGTTCCTAGGGTATGTAGGCAAGTCATCTTAGTGTAACATAGGATGTACACGATGTGCATATTTTTTTCTCTTCTTTATGCTCTTTCACTTTCCAAATAATTCCATGAGCAGATTTCATGTTTCAAAGCCCATTAGTTGACTTTTCTCATTTTGTTTCAGTGTGTGCATCTCATCATCAAAAACAACATATCAGCATGACTCTTTTTCACTAACTTTCTGAAGCTAGCTCAGGTCTCTTGCTAAGGGAATTTGCTAGTTAGAGGTGTTTCTTCAGAGGTGGTGTTTCTCATGAAAGTGCTGAAATTACTTTAAAGAAGAAACTACAAATCAGGCATTGGATGTTCCGCATGAAAAGTAGTGAGACTCCTTTGTATATGAACAAACAGTCAGGAAAGACAGGTTGAGGCACCTTATGCCTTTAATGCCAGAAGGAAGATAAATACATATAGAAAGTGAATAAATGACCTGTCTGTGTAATACAGGTTTAGGGTTTCTGCTTTAAGTCGTGTAATAATTTGTACTTAAAGAATTTTTCAGAACAGTAATCAAACTTTTCTCACATATAAGGTAATTGGGATTCTTAAAATCTCAGTCTGAATTTGTTTAGTCTCTACCTTCTGTTATGTTGGGGGTTTTTGTTTGTTTGTTTTGTTTTGTTTCTCCAAATTCTACATTTGCTTGCTACATGCTTATCAGCTGCTTACATTATTGAAATTTTGTTTCTTGGGTAGGTACTTTGAGATCTTTATTCCTTCTCTTAGATAAGTTAAATAGCTTGAGCTCATTAAATCTTTCACCACTTTTTTTTCCTTTGCAGTCCTTTTTTCTTTCAGATGCTTATATGAGTAACATTTATTTTGCTCTTCTTTATAGTTGCACAGCTTAGTTGTTTCTGGTAAACATTGGTGGTATTTAGTGGTACTATATAGATGTAACTAAAATTTTGGTGGAGCAAAGAGAGTTTTGTTAATAATACTGTTGCTGCAGGAACAGGGTTGTCACTCAGAATGAGCAGAGTTTTGCTGGATTAACAGTGGTAAAGAGCAGCAAAAACTGAACTCTAATGTGAGTAAGCATTTGCCTTAATATTCTCCAAAAGCAGGCCTGTTTAGTAAGAGGGTGATATTTTCCTGGATTTCTTTGAGTGAAACTGGTTTTTAAGAATTGGCATTAAGGCATAATACTTTTAAGATGTTGTGTACTATCTGAAAGGACTTTGTGGGTTTTTATGCTTGAGAAAAATCAGGGTTCAATGACACGAGTAATGACAACTTTTACTGAAAATCTATTTTAAGACTCTTTTGAACAGTTCCTGTTTCCAGAGTAAAAAAGGAAGTGATTGGAGATAGGGTTATTAAGTGCAGAAAATACCAGACTTTCCAGGTCTGGTCCTTTAACTGTAGTACACTCATGCTCTAAGGTACAACACCGTACTACTTTTTGGGATCAAACAGCATTGAAGGACCAGTGTTCAAAAGGGGAAAAAAAGCGCTTTTAATGTTTAGCCTGCTAGCAAATAGCTCTATTAAGTGTTAAACAGTGTGAGATAAAACACATGATTAAGGACTATTGACTACAGCTAGAGTAACCCAACAATTAATTGAGATTGTTGAATTAAGCTCAAGGAATAGTCCAGTTATAGAACATTTTCTGAAATAATTGGGAAAAAAGTAAGAAAACATCTGACTGATGCATGGCATCCTCAAATGACAAACTGGATACAGTCTGTAAGCAAATTGCAGGAAAGAGCAGACTTTGGCTAAGCAATATGTAGGTGCAATCCTGTGCCAGGTGCTCTAGGATGACCCTGCTTAAGCAGGGAGGTTGGGCCAGATGACCAACTGTGGTCCCTTCCACACTCACCTGTTCTGTGATTCTGTAGTATGTTTATAGCATTCAGATATGTTTATGATGACAGTTATCTTAAAAGATATTAAGATTATATTTGTCAATATTATTCTCTTTTATAATGGATTATAAAATTAGAATCTCTTATTAAATTTATGTTTTGTTTAGATAGCTTCCTACTGGTGTTTTTGTATTTTTGAGGTGTTGGCTTTTATTAAAGGCAGTGAAGGATCTTATGACATTTCTGAGAGGTAGGAACAGGGGAAGGATTATAACAGTAAAACATTAAGATCTGTATGTCTGAATTTTTGTCCATTAATGGTATCACTGGAGAGGGGCTGTTTATTCATTGGTTTCTGGAGTCAGGCCTGACAAAATGCAAGCATTAAGTTAACAGTTTTCAAATTGAGAACATAGGGTATGTGTAGGTCCTGCCTGGTTTTGTGTGAGCAGAAAATCATCTCCTTCATTCCATGGAGGTTAGCCAATGAGACATCCATCTGCAATAAGGCCATAAGGAGGACGTAGCGAACCACAGGCCTGCCAGCCTGACCTTGGTGCTGGGATGGTTATGGAACAGCTCTTCTTGAGTGCCATCACAGGCACGTACAGTACAACCAGGGGATCACATCAAGCCAGCATGGGTTTAGAAAAGGCAGGTCCTGCTTGACCAATCTGATCTCCTTTTATTACCAGGTGACCCACCTGGTGGATGAGGGAAAGGCTGTGGAAGATGTCTGCCTAGACTGTAGTAAGGTCTTCGATATGGTCCCACAGCATTCTCCTGGAGAAGCTGGTAGGCCACAGCCTCGACAGGCACTCTTCTGCGGGTTAAGAACTGTCTGGATGGCTGGGCCCTGAGACCTGTGGTGAATGGTGCTGCATCTAATTCATGGCTAGTCACTAGTGGTGTCCCCCAGGGCTCAGTGTTGGGTCCAGTCCTGTTTAATATCTTTATTGATGATTTTGATGAGAGAATCAAGTGCACCCTCAGTCAGTTGGCAGACAATGCTAAGTTGGGCTGGAGTGTCGACCTACTGGAGAGTAGGAAGGCTCTGCAGTGGGATCTGGAGAGGCTGGATTGATGGGCTGAGAGAGCACTTGGGTCACAACAAGCACATGCTATGCTACAGGCTTAGAGAAGAGTGGCTGGGAAGTTACCCGTTGGAAAAGGACCTGGAGGTGCTGGTCAACAGCAGCTGAATGTGACCAATCAGTGTGGCCAGAAAGGCCAATGGCATCCTGGCTTGTATCAGCAATAATGTGGCCAGCAGGCCCAGGGCAGTGATTGTCCCCCTATACTTGGGACTGGTGAAGCCACATCTTAAGTATTGTCTCCAGTTCTGGGCCCCTCACTACAAGAAGGACAATTGAGGTTGTGGAGCTTGTGAAGGGTCTAGGGGGCAAGTCCTGTAGGACTGGCTGAGGGATCTGGAGTTGTATAGCCTGGAGAAAAGGAGGCTCAGGGAAGACCTTACCACTCTGTACAACTACCTGAAGGAAAGGAAGGTTGTAGCAGAATGGGAATCAGTGTTTTCTCCCAGGCAATTACTGACAGGACAAGAGGACATAGCCTCAAGCTGCACCAGCGTAGCTTTAGGTTGGACATCAGGAAGAATTTCTTCATGGGAAGGGTGGTTAAGCATTGGAATTGGATGCTCAGGGCACTGGTGGAGTCACCGTCCCTGCAAGTGTTCAAGAAACAACTGAATGTGGCACTTGGTTCTGTAGTTTAGTTGATAAGGAGATGTTCAGTCGAAAGTTGGACTCGATCTTGGAGGTCTTTTTCAGCCTTAATGATTCAATGATTATGTGGTGCTTGTGGAATATAAAGCTGGCATGTTCACTTATTCTGGAAAAAGCAAACTCACTTTGCTTAGTATTTGCTCATTAGTACCTTTGGTTGCACCACGGTATTGCTTTCTGATAGCGTATCTGGTTATGAACAGCAGTAAACCTTGTAGGAAGCTACTGCTCTTGCCCCAGGTATCTGTTTCAGCTCCCGTAGCACAGGTCTTTTCCCTGACAAAACATGACCATTATTGATCACTTACTGCATTTCCTATCAGAGTTAATAGTTATTAGAGGCAGTTGTGCACTTGGCAGAAATGGTCTTTTGAGGTTCTCAGTGTGGTTTATAGAAGCTGTACTTTGGGATCAGAATTAAATGGGCACATTTATTTGAATGAAAGCAATCTAAATAGTGTCATAGAAAAGGAGTTACAGATTATGCTGTATTCTTTTTTTCTACAGGTGAAAGCTGTGTGTTGCAGGCAAGATTCTTGAAATCCAGCTCTTTGGGCTAAGTTTAAATCTGGCATACAATTTCAAGAAAAATAAGAAAAATTAGAAAAAAATCTTGGGGTTTTCAGGGATGGGGTTTTTTTACCTCTAAAGTCAGGGTCTTATAATTTCTTGAAGAGGCAGTCCCCCAAGGATAATGGGAGAAGTGAATCACATGCAGGAGAAGTCTACTTTCTTAGTCCAGAAAGACACTAAAATTTGTGGTCATTTTGAAATTTTGGCTTTCATCTTTTGTGCTTAGAGCATCACTAGAAGAATGTACATTGGGGAACAAGAATTAGTGATAGCACCCAAGAAAAAATTGGGCACTACTAGGGTATGTTTTCACAGCATAAGGTAAGTGTGACTGAAGCAGGAGCCAGTAATTTTGCCAGTGTTTTTAACAGGAGCAGTGGAGGTCTGGCAGTGCGGTCTGGCACCTTGAGTATTGTCCCTTTAAAAGCTTGTACCAAGCATTACAGTTGCCAGTTCCTGATGAAGGCAGTGCAGCAGTGTCTTCACTAATATTCTCACCTATGCGAGCTAAATTAAAAGTGAGATGAATGGTCTGATATAACCACATTTTCATTTTATGTAGATCAAGACAGGCTGCAACACATTTCTGCTAGACAAGGTTAAGAACTCTCCGCTGTCCCTGAACAACAGTGTTCTAATTAAACAGGAATATGGTAAGCAGGTTGTTTCCCTGTTCAGACCAGCTGAAAATTAAACCTTTTTTTACTCTTTTTGGAAGGACTACTTTTCACTTGGACCAATTATTCGAAGTGCCTTCCTACATGGCACAAATTTTAGTACCTAGGAGCACTCTGGAGGAAGTAGTGGCAGTACATGGCTCGGAACAGGAGGAAGACAACACTGTAAATTGGTGGCCTCAATGTAAAAGAACTTAAGCTTCTGTAAAACTACAGATTTGAACAGTTTTAGGTAGTTATATTTCAGTTATGGTGGTTTTTTGGCTTTTTTTTTAACAGATAAAAACCCTCTTGAACAAATTTAGTAGAACACCAACCCTGAACATTGTCTCTTAGGTCTAATAAATGTTTAATGACTTCTTGCTATTCAGATTCAGAAATCAAGGTAATGTAACTGGTAATGAGCATTCAAACAACATGGGAAAATATTAGTTGTTGAAAATCAGCTACAATAGGCTTATGAAATTCCAGTTATGAGGAAACTGTTTTAAGGATGGAAAGGTAGGCCAGGAACTTGGCATTTAATCACCAGAACTGAGATATTTTTTTAGTATTAAAGGTAAAAACGATTGGTTGTGGTTTAAAAAAGAAAAATCACCAGCAATGCTGACCAGTTATTTCCCATTTGAGTCAGGGCAAAATTGCAACCTAACTCTAACCAACATACTGAGGTGCAGCAGAATCATGTGATGAGGGAAACTGCTTCAAGACATGTGAAACATATTAAAGGTCCTACTACAGTGTCAGAGGAGAAATGAAGTTTTGAGAATGCCAATTACTAAGCATGTCAGAAGTTGGTATGTCAAAGAGTACTTCAATGTTGTAACTCTTATTTAACACAGTTTTTGACTTTTACATTTTCCCATATAAGGAATCAAGGAGAAGATGCTGATCATGAGCAGTATTTCTTAGAATATTATTTTACTCCTTGAGCTGTTACTAGGTCTAAAATTAAGCTGTTGGTAGAAGATAATTGTTCATACAATGCATCACCTTATTTGCGCACTGCTAGCTGGTTGGAACAATAGCTGAGAAGCCAACTCAAAGTGTGTACTCATAAGTGGAAGATTGTACTGATGCTTCAGTGGTTTCCAGGCTCACAAAATCTCTAACTCAGGTGTTTCATGAGGTGTATGAATCCTATAGTCTTTGTCTGTGCATAGGGGCCACCAACCCTCCTGGACATAAGCTGAATTGCAAGAGCTGGTTGTTGGTGCCTGATGACCTGGGCAGAAGTGGGAGGCTCTTGGTGTCCCAAGAGTGTCAGCTTTCTTTGGGTTCAGTTATTTCTCCATTCAAAAGTATGGATTTTTTAAAATTTTATTTGCTTTTAGGAAAAACATGGGCCATTGTCATACTATTTTCATATTTTCATGTCATTGTCCAGTCAGTTGTGTTTGCAATGTTAGGAATTAAGGTTTTTCAAATATAACTTTTAGATGTGAAGTGATATAGTGGCTTCATGTTACTGTTTATCTGGCAGCTGTTTAAGTGTTTCCTTTCCCTGCTGATTCTGTCCTGTGAATTTCATTGATTCAGTTCTTTCTTTAGCTGTCTAAACTCCTGCAGGGAAATAATTCTATTTAAAAAGAAAACAGACAGCAAAACAAAATCCAACCCAACCCAACACTTTTCAGACTTTTAGGTGTTTTGGGCACATCCTCCCCCCCCCCCCCCCCCCCCTTTTTGTTTCATGCATTTGACTTTGGAAACCAGCTAGCCAAACATTTGAACTAATGTGATTTAAAACAAGGAATAAGAACCATTAGATGAATGAGGACTGGAAGTAAAGGGAAGGAATGATGGAGAAATATATGGAAAACCTCCTGTAGCTGATCTGCTGTTGACAGAATAATGACATGTAACAACAGCTTAAATGTCTAACATGCCACAGTTGTGTAGAACAAATTTTTCTGGCATGGTTTCTTATTCTTCACCTTCAGAGTAATAACAAATTTGTGGTTACTAGCACATTGATATTTATCATTATAGAGTGTCTGTCAGGTGGAAACTCTGAAAATCTTAACAGCTTCCAATATTTTAAACCTTTGTGATAATGATGGAGAAAGCATTAAATGTACTGTATCCAAAGAATATAAGATTTTATGTAAAAACTTACAGTTTCTTTTTCTTCAATTCTTTTAGCTATTGTATGACACATACAGCACCATTAATTTTGAAAATGTGGGTATATTTGTCCAAATAAAAATGTTATTTTAAGAGCACAGGTAAATTTTTGAGGTTATTGCAGGATACAGTAGAAATCTACGGTTAAGTATCTGAAGGAATAAGGTTTTGTAGGTTGACAAGGGGAGATCTTCCAGACACTACTTTCAGACCAACAAGATGAAAGACTGGTACATAGAGAAGTTGCTTTCAAGTAAGCTAACATATCATTTTAATGCTCTAGCTACTCCAAATTAACTTGCTGTTTGGAATTGTAGGACATGATTCAATTGCATAAACACAGGCATCTAGATGGATTTGAAAGGCCCTAGGGTATCTTATCTGTTTTACAGCTGCTGTTCAGAGGAGTGCAAGTCTTTCCCAGGTCCTCTGTCAAGTCTGCCAGCTTGTCTGAATGTCTTGGATACTTCAGGGCATCACAGATGGCACTAGACTCCTGTATTCAGACAGCAAAATTCGTAGGGAAGAATTCAACCTTGGGTTCAGACACCAAGATTTAGTCAACGGCAGTTTAGTTGATGCAGTCAGAGGAAGACTCATTATTTTAAAGCAGACACCTACATCTGCTCCACTGAATAGCTTTCTAGCCTTCTTTGACTGCATTGACTAGATCTTCTTTGTCATTAATAAGAGCTTAGACAACCACTTCCTAGATACCTAATTTTAGACACTCCTCAACATACAGCATATATGAAGCAGCATAATATACTTTTAAAGCAGCATGACTGAGAGTGAATGTCAGTCCATTAGCCTCAAATATGTAAGGTTTTTAATTTGAGGTACACACCCTTTATAGTCAAATGGAGAGGGATGGGCACCTCCAGAAAAGCCTTTCATCTGTCCTTAAGACAGACAAGATGAATTGCTATCTAGAGCTGCCTGTATTTATTCCTTTGACTATTGAAGGAGTCTTGATAGTGAGTTTAGTCTTAGACAACTATTAGATATCTCAAATTAGGGGCAAACAATCTTACCTTAAGTGGTCTCAATATAATTGCCTAAACATAGACATGTAGTGCCACTTGAGGTGCTTCTGTGTGTAAAAGTGCCCAGTGGTAGACACCTATAAAGGGCTGGCGCATACAAGGAGTGACTTTCAAGAAAACTGTTTCTTCTTAGGAACCATTATTGTACCCCATGGGCACTAAAATAACTTTACATGCCTGTTCAGCATAGCCACTCCTGTTTTCTTCTGACTTGAAATACAATTTTATCTGCACTTGTCTTGTTTTAAGCTGGCAAAACGCCTACTGTTCAAGACAGAGAGAAAGGGTTCCCCCGCCCCTAACCAGCCGGGGGAAAAAGAGGGAGAGGAAAAAACCTCCAAACTAGGTTTATGCTGAAATTAACTATATGGATTAATACAGAACAGAGAAAATTAAGAGAAAATTACAATATAACACACACTTACACAAGTTAGGTAAAACAACAATTTTCTACTTCCTACCAAAACAAGATTCTGTCACTCTGGATCTATAAGCACCCCAAAAGCTACCTAGCAAGAAACAGAAAGAGTAACAACAAATATTTCTACTTCCCTCAACTCAAACAAAAGGCAAGTAGCGGCAACAACAGGAGCAAGGCCTAGCACAGCAAAACAACTCTAGCGTGTCTTTCTTGTACTTCGGCCATGGTGGAACTGACTAAGCCACTCCCACACACTCTTACCCCTTCTGAAATGATGTTGTAATACGGTATGGAATACAACACTACTGGCTAGAAGAAGCCAGCTGTTAGCTAGCCTAGCCCAGCTCAAGTCAGCTGACAATTCCAGGCCTAGTCTGAACTTTAAAACCTAAATTTTAGGCCTACCTGGCTAAACCCGTAACTCTCCACCCCTTATCCCATACCATATTGCGTCGCTCAAATCTATCTATTTTCATGCTTAAACAGTCTTTATTCTTTTCAGAGCTGTCTTCTACCCCTCCATATTGTGAGCAATAATCCATTACGATGGAGTAGATTCTTCAGGCAGGAAAAACAGTTCAGCATTGGACACCAACACCGGTTGAGCTCAGAACTTTTTCATCTGATGGTTCATGTCCTGCAATACAGAACTTAAAATGCAAGTTACCTTTTTTCTGAAGGTTAAATGTCCTTGAGGCACACATTGGGATTATCCTATCCCCTTCTCAGGGGTCACTATACCCTCATTAGGGTCGCTATCTTTTCTCAGGGGCACAGCCCCTTTATTTGAAATGCTTTCAAAGTGCTATCGTCATTTCTCCGTCACTGACATTGCTAGTAATGGAAAGAGTGAAGCACAGCATCTACATAACATCATGCAGCCACATTCTGAGGTGTAACGGGTAATATATGCAGAACTTCCTTGTCTATTTATAATCCAGAACACACTGTGTAGGAAATATTGGATGAGTATGCTACAATTTGCCAATTTGTGTTTGGGACTGTAACACAAAAGTACATACCTGCAACAATCTAAGACAGTGATTAACCCAACAGATTTTTTTAAAAAGTAGATATAATATATTTTTGTTAATGTTTTGCATATGAATGAGCAAGAAGATATTTGGGTTTTAAAAAAGATTAAATTATCAGCAAATAGGATGAAGAGTGCTTAAGAGAAACTACCTGGCTTCCTCTTTTGTTATTTGATTGTCCTTCTAATGTGGTATTTATTGATGGCTATTTGTGACTATAGGACTTGGAAAGCTTTTTGTAGTTCACAGAATGAATGAGTGAATGAATAATCTCTCTGCCTCAAACCCCTGATATACGGCAATGTAAAGGCTCTGTAAGGACCTGGTTAAAAAAACAATTAAGTGAACAGTTCAATATAAAAGTGTTTTTTCTTTTTCTTTTTCCTATTTTTTAATATTAGCAGCTCATATTGACTTTTCAATCCTAGGAATATGCACTTTATTTCTAATGGTGTTTCCTGTATCTAATGGATATTTTACTTCCTAACCCCTCTTTCATCCAACAGCCCTTGCTGATTCAGCATCGGGTTTCAGTGTTCACTTCTGAAACTGCTTTGTTGCCAAAAGAAGTGCTATTTAGAAACATGCAGTAAGAATGTATTACTTAGAACAAACTGAAGTAATGATTGAGAAATGCATGGACTGCCAAACTAACTTTATCCTAAGGGACTTTTCTCAATTTTAATTGATTTTTTTTTCCCTGAGAATTTGTTCATCTTATTAAGGAAGTCCTTAGAGGAGTGAAACAGTAGGTTACCTCCTTGAGAGCAAAGGACAACCTGACTTATTTGCTACAATTATCAATTTGTCCTTATCTGCATGAAGTGAAATACTTTTTTTATCCTTCTGAAATAGCTTAGAGTGATGAATAAAACAGTAAAGAATAGCTGGTGTTAACTCCAGTGTAAGCCTATTTAATTTTTAAATATCAAGTGCAATATTATGAAGACTGCATGTAATTTTATTTTCCTAAACCAGATATTTGGCAGGTGAAGAAATTGCTGGGCACAGCTGATTGAAATGCTATATTTTGTTGTCTTTGCTAGAATATTAAAAAGTTAAATTTCAGTAGAAAAATTGTTATGTGTTTAGCTACAGTCTATCACATGAAGAAAGTTCTGGAAGTTTTGTGCATAATTTAATTACCTATTGTATTTACTCATAGGTATCTAATACTGTTTCAAGTGTTAGTTACCTGATCTCTACTTCCATTGAGAATTGTTATGAAATGTCAGTAGCTCTTATAGGGAAAGGTAGGATCTAGTAGGTACTATGTGGATCAGCTGAGCATTACTTTAGAAGATAAACCTTCCAACATTCAGATCAGTGCAAATTTTGCTATTAATGGGTCAAGTTCTAATTATGACCAAACTGAAACTTCTGGTACATGGACAGTCAAATTAGGGGGGAAACAGCATCTGTAATTCATTCATATTCTATCCGAAGTAGGGATGCTATACACGGTGGGACCCAGGACAGTTTACTGACTTCATGGAATATCATAGATGGTGGCTATTATCAAACTTCCACTTGAGGTTGTACGAGGATGTCTTTGTGCAGGAGTCATAGCAAAGTCACTGTTTGGTTCTAATTAACTTATCTTTAATGATTAATTTTTGAATGTCTAAATCAAATTAACTCATTTTAGGAGAAACTTAAAATGATACACAGTTTTATTGATGCTTGTTTTTAAAATATTGTGGTTTAAAATGTGTGAAGAATATCAAGTTAAGGTTCTTTGAAAAATATATTGCTAAAAATATTTGTAGATACTAAAATTAGCAATTCTTTCCATTAGACTGAGTTAAAGAAGTGTACTTCAGGCAGCCATTTCCTTCACAGAGCAAGTATGCTAAGGGTGAGGACACTTCAAAAATATCTCTCAATACATTGATGTAATAAACAAGAAAGTTGTGTATTTATTTTAGTATCTGAGCAAGTTCACTTGTTATTCTTTCTAGTGCACTGTTTGTATGTTATCTGGTTCTTTCTGTTTCTCTCCTTTTTTTTTTCCTTAAAAGCTTTTTATAGATGTTTCTCAAAACTTGCATTTAATTAATATATGAAATACTTCCAGTTTTGCCAAGGAATATTCCAGATACATTTTCCTGAAGTGGAAAAACATACTTGATAAAAAGACCGCAGCATGATACATAGTTGATAGTAGTGTGCTAAGTTTAGAAGAAACAGTGTTATTTTTATCATTAAGAGATTGGCTTCAGTATTTTTCTGTGTATTTGTCCTCTTTGGATTAAGCATCAGACTAAAGAGAAATTCTTAGAACCATTCTTAGAATGGTCCTCTTTTCTATCTAAGCATCAAACACAGAAATGCTTTCACCAGGAAAAAACCCCACCACAAACAACAAACCACAAGAAGTGTGTGCAGAGATAATACATAGCCCGAAAAATACTTATGTGCTGACAGCTATCCAGCAGTGTTGTCACAGCAGGAAGACATCAGTTGAAGAAACAGATAGGAACCTCAAAAAAAAAAAAGTCTGGTCAGCAGTGTGGACAGGGTTTCACAAGATTATAAATCACCCCAGGGTCGCTGTGTTCCCATCATAAAGAGAACATGGTCATTTTATTGTAATCTAATAAGTGATGGGAGCAAAGGACAGCTCCAGTGTGTGTGTTTGAAAAAAAAAATCTTGATTACAGTTTCAAAACTATACAGTTTCCCTTGCCATTGAAGTGCAGATTATGGGGGTTAAGGCCATTTTAGGATTGGATTACCTTTTTATAGCTGTATGTTATTCCCCTGTTCATGAATCAGAAAGTACTTAAATTAAACTGAACATTTGGGAGTAATACTAATAGGGAGTGTGGTAGTAGAAAATTAATCACTATTTAGTGTTAGATGGCTAGCCAAGTAAGTCTTTGTTTTCAAGGCTTTTTTCACTGAATAAAATACCCACCTTAATGAACTGAGGAGAATTTATATCCAGTGGTTCCTTTTATTTTTCAGAAAGCTAGTTGTGATGACTCATGTGAGAAAGGACATTGGTAGGAATGTATTTTTAATGTCAGATTTAATCAACTTATTCACACTTTCATTGTGGAGTTTATTCTATATTGGGTAAAATTAACCAGCGGAAATTTTTGTTCTTCTTTATCTTGCTTCTTGGGATTACATATTTTGATACATCTTAACATGTTGGGTAGTAGCCTCGATTGCATTAAAAAAAGTGAGAAATGGGATTTCTTTTCTTACTTTTCTGACTTTTTAAATCTTAAACCTGTGATTCTTCTTTTTCTATTATTTGGTAGCTCCTCTGGCACCATTAATTTTCTTTCTCCAGAATTTTCTCATATGCTTGAAGCTACCTTGTGAGGTGAGTGGCTTCAGAAGTGGAGAGGTAAGGAACTGAGCTGCAGGGCTAGGAATGGCTGAAGAGGAAAATGAGTATAATAAGGCAGTGAAATGCTCCAGTACTTCCCTGTGTTTGTGTTCACATGCCTGCTTGCTTCCTCAGAACACTGATGCTATCATCTAGTAATCTGTTTTGGTGCCAACTGCCCAAACAGTGGTTCTGGGAAGGCATCTTCTGTCCTTCTGCCACTGAGGACAAGTCGCTGAGAGAAAACCAATATGAAAGAAAAGTCAAACAGGTCTTTGTATGCTCTCCAGACTCTCTCTTCAGACTGAGAACTACTGCTCTTAGTTCCTTTTGATGGCCATATTTTCTAAACCAAAACCCAGGCAGCCATTTATTTTCATGGCATGCTTTTTATTTACATATAGGTGACACCAAATTTATTTCTGCTCACCTCCTGCATCCTCAGGTAAGATTGGGAAAAGAAGAAATATAGTGATCTAAGAGTATAAGGAAAGAGAGTTCAGGAACTATGCAGTCTTCTCAAGCTTCACATTTTCTTCATGGTATTTAATTTTACTTGCTTTAGCAGTTACCTAGATCTTTTAACACAATTAAAACCAAAAGTCCTAATACTTAGAATCAGGCCTGAGTTTTAAAAAAAACCCCAATGCCCTATAGGCCAACTTCTGGGGCAAAACCAGGAGGATGTTTCAAATAAACTGTCTTTTTTGATGGAAAAAAAAAGTTATGTTACAACATCACTAAGAATCTTTTTGTATTGTTTTCTCCTTATACTTTTGTATTTCAAAGTTAAAGTTAATTGGTAGGAAGTTTCACAAGACAAAAATTTCCCAGTTTTGAATTTTTTCACCGTATTTTATTTTCAGATTTTGGTTTCCCTCCTTCCATGTCAGGATTCATCATAGTAACTCCTGAGATGCATACTGTCAGATCCGGGTCATTTACTAAATTCTATCATCTTGGAAGCAGACTGGTGTCATGAGGAGACCTGGGGTACAGGCTGCTGCTTTCCTCACAATTAATCTTGCATTTCAGATTTCCAAACGTAAATGGATGGAAAGATGTTTGTTTGCTTGTTTGTTTTATTGTAGCTCACAATTTTAATGATATTTTTTCAAACGTGGTCAGTGTGGTAGCTTTACCAAAGGCCCAGCAGTATATTGTGTCTTCTTCATCCAGAAATCTCACCCAATTGTGCAATGGTTCCTGCCTGCTTTCTTGAAAAAATGTGAATATTAGTTTTCCTTGGATATCAGATGCTGATGAAGGTAATGATGATCTGCACTTAAACTCATAAGGTGGATCTCTGGCCCACTCCAGCTCACTTGTCTATCACTGTTCCCATACTAGTCCATGATTCTCACCCTCTCCAGCTGATAATATAGGCAACTCTCACCCTGTATGTAATAGGACTGACAGAATCTTCTACTGCTGCTATTGGTGTCATTCCTTTAATTGAAAATAGGGCATGATTGATGGCTCTGCAGGTTCTGCTTCCCGATCGACAGAAAGCTTTCCCTACTTGACTTTCCCAGCACATTTTTGGTAAAGGGAATAATATTACTGCAATAATTACTTCACCAAATCCAACAAAGGGTGCAAAGGGTATCTGAAGTTCCCATCTTACCATATTAGATACACAATACTCTTACCAGTGTTGCACCAAAATATCACAAAAGGATAAAGACGGGAGAACCTGTTTGTAGATCTTCACTAACTTCAATTCAGCTCTGTATAGCTGTTGAATTGTCTCAGATCCTCTCCAAAGTATCAATTTTTCTTTTGTTTAGTTAAGGAATTTCCAAGGAAGTTTTTCCCCTTAGATGGCTAAGTTTAAAAAATAAAATTAGTGAATTTTTATTCTATGTTATGGAGAATGGAGTTGATCATATACACTGTATTTAACCAAAAGCAAGTGATCGCAGGATTCATGAGATACTGGGGTGCAGAGAAACATCTTCCTGTGTGGTGTCAGATAACAACAGTGCTAGTTCCCACATAAGTCAAACTAATTCTTATTAGGAGAAATGAACGAGTGAGTGGTTTTGCATACAATGTTTTCCTAGTTGCAAAATTACTCCCACTCTCAGAATAAAGTGCAGAGTGCAAGTGCCAGGGTGATTTTTTTTGTTGCTGTTGTTGCAGACATAGGGTAGATTGGTTAAGGTAGAGAAACAAATGCAGTTGCTTTGATTTATCACTTGTGACATTAGCATGTACTATACCGTTCTCCTGGAAACAAAATGGTTGCACCTGAGGACAGTGATATAAACACTACTTTGATTATTTGAAACAAACCATTAGGCTTTGATGAAAGAACCATTACTTTAGTAGACCTTGTACAGAGAGCGCGTTTGGAGATAATGGATGAGCAGCCTACAAATTGCTTGCTTTGAATTTAAAGAAGTCACGTGTTTACTTGAACTTCATGGCATAAACAGATATCTAACATGAGCAAGACAAGCTAATGGTATACTTACAACGCAGTTGAAAAACACTCTCACAAACTTTACTTGTAATACTTAAATTCTGCATTTTAGAGTGCGAATGAAAAAATCAATTAGCTGTGCAGTCATAATATATACAATAGTTCTATGTATTGATGTATATATAATGTATACATTTGTATATACATGTATTTGTGTACTACATATTTGTATTAAACCAGTCAGTTTGATTTTTTATATATATTTCTGTCATGTTTCATAATGAAGGTCTGTATTTTAGAGTATTACACAAGTAAAATGCTTCTAAAAGGTGTCAAATTTGAGTCTATTTAACTAGGAAAGTCCCAAATATATTTAAAATATTTGTGTTCTGTGGTAGATTTTCTTTGCCATCTCTTAAATGATTATGTAGAAAGTTTTTTCCTTAGTTCTGTTTATGGTGCCTTATGAAAAGCTGGTCTCTGTGGGCATTCCTATGCTACAAAATAGCTTCTTTTTTACTGGATCCTGGGTGCCTCCACCACTTTTTGGGTAGTCTTTTGGGACAAAGCAGCTAGTCCCTTCTGAAAAAAAATGCAATTGTAGCTCTGGTCATAGTCCACTCTAGAAACTATTTCCCAAAGGCATGCACTACGGACAAGGCAGCAATAGGTTTATTTATTTCAATCTCCCCAACACTGTGCCAGAAAACTGCACTTTCTTGTACAGCGCTGCACTCTCATGCTATTTTCTAGATGATGTGATACATATCTTACATATCAGCCATAACTGGGAAATGGAGAAAATTTACTAAACATCCCACCACAATAGGACTTGCAGTATTTAATATTTAATACTTGCAGTATTTAAAATACTTTGATTTGCTGTGATGGAATTGGTTCATCTCTGTTTACATCTACAGTGTAAACTTTCCATCAGAACCAGTGACCAGTGATCTTTGGCTTGATAGTCAAGGAACTGGATTTTTAAGTTGTTACCCACTTTGTTATACAGAAGTTCAAACTGGTCAGAGAAAACAAACTGTAGAAGTTCCTGTGTTGGTTATGAACGAAGTATGGCCATACCACATGGGTATTTCTGCATTGCAGATATCTAAATCGTAAGTGAAAGGAGGGTACCCATTTATAAATACAGGGTGAGTGAGGAAGCCTAAAATTGCACAATAAATTCATAGGTGCTGTATATGTTCTGTTTGTATTAGTTACCTGACTGTGGGGAAGATAGACGGTGCTGCAAACTTCTGCAACTAATCTTTATCAGCCCAAACATTTAAAATGAAGTTTTAAAATAATAAATTATGAATTTATTTATTAATTTTTATTTATTAGTTACATACACTATCACCGAAAGTGTCAGACTGGAGTCTCCCCTGTAGTATTTCCCCAAATAACAGTCTAGCCTTAAGTGCCATTGGAGGTGGAAGGATAAACAAAAATTGAGAAGATTACTCTAAACCCGTATGACAGTCAAGGACATCTAAGGCCTGAATGATTTACTTTTGCATTATGGTAGTCATGTCCCAGGATCCTGTTTCATGTGACAAGTCAACAAGCAGTAAAAAATACAGCACTTGAGTATCTGTCTGGTTTTTATGTTTAATTTCAGGAACAAAATAAATACTGGTTACTTTGTATAAAACACCATGTACTGGCTATGCAATACTGAAAACTGTACAGAATAGTGGACTATATTTCCATAGTCCATAAACTGCCTGATAGGATAATATAAGCTCTCTTTTTGCAGTTCCATAGGTATCTTCTTGATTTATAAAAATGTTTCTTCAGGGCTTAAGCACAAACACGGTACCATTATCTAATTCTCTGTGTGTTTTTGAAATGGTTACATTATCCTGCAAACCTGTAAAATATTCAATATTAACATCCTAAGTAGGTTATATTTTGTGAAACAAATATTTATTCTACCTAACTGTTTTGAATTTTTTACAGGACTTTAAATGATTGTCCTTTTAACAACTTTTATTTCTTTTAAACTTCATGTATTTAGCTACCATACCCTTGCTCAACCATTCTGTGCTTAATCTAATAGATTTTATTGGAGGTAATAAATTGAGAGCAAACTTTCATCTGCTATGGATACATCCTTTTACCTGTAATACAGCCCACCAGCTACTTTTGTCCTTATTAAGAACACATTACGAAGCAGCTGTAGGGCTTTTTAATTGTACCGAGTACCTTTTTTTTGGTAGGTTGTGTTAATTTAAATATTTATTTTATAAATGCTGTTACATAGACAGGTGGTAAATCAGGAAGTTTTATAAAAAGTTTTATGGAAATGCGTACAAATATCTAAACTAGTAAAATTCCTTATAGTTTGCTTATCAATAAATTCATGACATTTTTGAAAAAAGGATTTTCACATTTCTCAGCCTGAATTCACATTAGCAATTCGTGGTTCATTGAGTTAGTTGTTTTATAAGTAGCTGAATTTTAGTCTATTTACTAACTTAATCGCGTAAATTTTGTTTCATTCTCTTATAAGTTATAATAGTGAGATCCTTTTATTCCAAAGCAAAATGCTGTGTACATGAGAAGAAATAACAGTGAGGTGATGTTGACTTGTATTCCTTCTCAGTTTAAATAAGTTAATAACTTGTCTTTTTATGAGATATTTCATGGCTTGATAGCCCTCTGAAGTTCTATTGTGAGCTTTTAGTATCATTATGTGCATGCTGCTTGGATATCAAGGGGTTTTGCTAACTGATGTAAAGCTTTTTTTCAAATTCCGTTTTCATACAGTGGCCCATAATATTTTGTCTCATAAAGTTTGTGAACTCTGGTGATGAATTTAAGCAGGTTTTCAAGGTAGGTTTTGTTTTTACAGCTTGAAAAAGTCAGTGCGTATTTTAATTAGAACAAAAAAAAAGATGTTCTGCTTATGAAATGGGGAAAAATAAGCTAAACATGAGAAAAATGAGGTTGGATCTTTCTAGTGTTTCTGGTTCCAGTTAGTGAGAAGATATTTACCTTTTTCTGAACTGAATATGCCCAAAGAAATAATTCATTAATTTCCCACATAAACACTATACATATGCATAAGTATGTATGCATATGTGAATTAAAGCAATCCTCCAACTGCATGTCTTCTTACTTGAGTCAGACGCTTTGTTGTATTTCTCTAGGAGCTGAAAAATGAGAGTCAAGAGTAAGGCATTATTGGAGGACTTGGTTCATTCTGCAAAGAGAAAAGTAACGTTTGGGGTCTTTTGTGAAGAAATAGCATTTTCTGATTTCTTCTGCTTGGAAAATAAGGTTGAGAATAATAAACCAATATATTCTTCCTGCAAAATGTTGTCGTGCCAACAGACCATTAGCCACCTAATCTCCAGAAAAAGTTTTTCTGAAGGAGCTTCCCCTCTCCCACCCCCAAAATATGGTGTCTAAAATGACAGGCTAATTTCAGATTCAGCTGTGATTGAGCACATGCCAATTTTTACATGCTTTACATAACTAAAATAGAGCTGTCTTTAGAAATCTGTATATTAGGGAAATGAGCTCTAATCAGTGAAAGCTTTTTCATAAGTGGATATATTCATATAATTTTTACTTTTTTTCAAACATGTAGCACTTAAAATTATATTAGGAAGCTTACGGAATTATTATATGGCTCATAGCAGCATATAGGAAATAATGGAAATGATAATTCTGTTATTTTCTCTAATAGATAACCACTGATATTATATCAGTTGCATAATCTCTCTCAGTCTAAAACATCTTCCTTTCATCTGAGTAATATTTCTAAAGATGAAAGGAAATAAGGTTCCCTAAGGTTTGCCGATATACAATGCTGTTGTTCAGGTTGATGTTTTTCCTTTTTTTATTTATTTACTGTAGAAAGACTAAAAATTTTTAGCCAAGATTAATTTCAGTAAATTTGATGTTTTTAGAATGTTCTTCTGTTAGTTACATACTCTGCAGGCCAATATGTAGTGGGTTTTGTACAAAGAATCTGAAAACCCAAACTGAATAAACATACAGAACTTCAAAAATCAGATTTGTCCCAAATCTTACTCTTTATCTCACTACCGTATAGAATCACACCACTCTCACTACCCAAAATAAAGTTTATAAGGGAAAACTGAGTTAAGATGTGCACCTACTGCTGCTGGGTTTTTCCCAAACCTAATTGTGAAAGAAGTATCTGTGATGATTAACCAGCAACAAATGAAACTTTCTTTGCACCATGGTGCTTGTAAATGTAGTAATAACATTGATACACTCCTGCTTTTCTATTATTTGACCATGTATTTCTGCTGTCAGGTAGGAAAAGGCTAAAGTGAGTTAGCAGATCTTTTGAATTTGATAGCTGGTTTAAATGGTATTCAGAGCTGTATAAATGCAGAGCCGTTAAGTCCTGAGCATTGCATGGGGAATTCACACAACAAAGTCTCACTTCATGTTTCTCTGTGATCGTCTGTGCAACTTTTTGATTTTCTGTGCTCCTCTTTGGACATGATGGGTGATGATTTCAAAGGATTTCTAGCAAGAGGCATGTGCATTCATGGTCACTTGACCACGTTCAGTGTTGTGCCATGTAATGGAAAGCAGATAAATACAAAATTTTTGAAACCATTAGTTAGATTATGACATAAACAAACTTTATTTAGCATGAAGTAATTAAGTATAAGAATACATAGAAGGAGGTAAATAACATCACTTACATGGCTTTGATACCATCTGAGTCATGACAGCATTGTCCTCACTTTTGGGACCTAAAGACCTAAGGGAATCCTGAAAACAACAAAATAATAATCTACATACTAATATATTTCCTCACACAGTATATCCAGCTTGATGGCCAAGCTCTCAATTACAGCGCTGACTACCCTTGTTTTGTATCACTCAAATTAGGAAGCTTCTGGATTTAGCATTTTTACTATTGCCTTTGATTGCTAATAGGAACTATTAGCTAGATGGTTTTGCGTAAGATGTGCTGAACCTTCAAGTGATCAAATTTGCCATCAAGATCAGAGGTAGAGGCTGAGGGAGTAGCTTTGCTAAACCGCTCACATAGACAGGCTACAGGTGTTTCTCTCATGCCCCTGTCCATGTCTGAATAGAATAGTTCTGGTAGATCATACTGGAAACCCTGAGGGAGGGATTCATTTGCAGCTGGGGTATTTAAAAGAGAAATAAACACTTCCAGAGCACTGCTTATCTGCTCCTGATAAGAACGTCTAAAATAGATCAGATGAATTATGCCGTAAAAGTTCCTGTTCCTCTCAGTTGAGGGCGAGGAATTATTCACTTAGACGGAGATGCTTTGTGCTTTAGATCACTTATGTTAGGTTAGATGAATCTGGTCAATACTGCTTATGATGCCTGCATACTTTAAAGAATGGTGTAAAGGATTTGGCTTATGAGTATTACATAGTTGGGGCAGAAATTGCACAGAGCTGTGAATTTATAGAAAATTAATTTATCAGCTCACATAGAACAAGGAGAATAAAATAACTGACAGGTGGATGAGACACATAAACCCAGCTTTGGTGCTTCATGGAATTTGAAAGATTTTCCCAGAGGTATCAAGGAACCCCTCCACAGAGTTAACTCCACTGATGCACTGTGGTAATCATAGCAGTTAACATTCAACAGAGTTAACATCTGATGTAGTAACTGCTAAATGCTAAAACCTGAATTGGTGAGTGGTATTAAAGGATGCTAACGCAATCCAAATAAAAATGTATTTAAGAATCTGAATTACATGTCTAGGATGGAAAAAGGTCATTGGGATTATGTTACAGTTTTCTACAAAGCCCTTTGAAATATCTAGTCATCAATTTGTATGTAATTCCTGTAATTCAGGGACCTACATTTTAAGGAATCAACAGGAGATTTAAAATTTTTGAAAGTGCACCTTTGTAACAACACATAAGGCAATGGATTTGTGAACCTGGGGCTCATTTTAGTTTATACCTTTTCTGTGAACATGACAAACTATATAGTAAGTGCTGGCTAAATAAAAATGTTGTTAACGCTGTGTCCTACATTTGGTTGTGTGATGAGAAAGTTAATTTGGTTTAGGAAAGACATGTCAATGTGTAGCATTGATTGTAGACATCAGTTTGAACATAGACATGCTTTTAAATGAAGTGTGTATAGTACTTCTTTCTTTTATAGATACTGTTAACACTGAAAATGCATTATTTCACGTGGAGAGTGTCTATAAGTGAGTGACTATGGTATAATACATCAAGTTAAAGAGTTATTTTAGATAAGGTGGTATATACTGAATAAGGATGTGAAAACAGTTTTGTTTCAGTGGAAATCTAGATTTACTAAAATGCTTCAAAGTAAAAAAAACCCCAACCTCTGCTACTTGAACAACCTTGCTCTAAGGAATATGTGGACATTAGCATAAAGGTTGCACATGTTATACAAAGTGTAATTAAAGAAGCTTTGATCCCCCAAATGTCAACTAGCTTGCTAAGTGTCATAACAAAGTGTCAAGCATCTGGTATACAGTTAATTTGTAGTCATTAACTGCATATTGTTGATGTGACAGTTTGTTAGCAAAGCAAGCTTGACAGTTTGCATTTTGTTATTGATTGACACCTATAGACCTCCCCATCCGTCTAGTTTACATTCTTTTTGAGGGTTACTCAGGTTGCACTTTTACTTTTGACTAATTAGTCCAATATGTTAAAATGGAGTGAAGGTATATAGGGAACCCAGGAGCCCTAATTTCATATATCTTATGGATTAGCAATCAGTTGTATAAATATGCTTTTCTTTTGATACTGTTGGTAATCTATAACTTGCATTAACGTATTGCATATTAACCATCCCAAACACCTGTTTATATTTACACAAAGTGGAGTTATGATCTAACTGTGATACCATCTAATACAATTTATCAAAGAGCCTAAAAGTACCTTTCTACTGTGTTCCATTTTGTACAATGCAGTATAAAGATATTCTGGTTTGTATGGCTTTTAAAATATTCAGTAGCATTCTGCATAATTTTGAAGGCTGGAATTAATTAAAATAATTAAACTGCTCTTTGGTTTTCGTTCCAATTTCCTCTTTCCCCTCCCCAATATGATATGAAGGCAATCTATCAACAAACTGAGCATGCTAACGAACAGCAATAAATATTTTGCTATTATTCTTACATCCAGAAAGAAATTTGTGTGTATTTTTTGTAATAGGTGATGAAAGTGGGTAATAAAAGAAATAATATAAGGAATACTGTTTCAAATTAGTTAATGTTTTGATGTTTTTCAGACACTTGCACAAATTTCTGAATGTTGTCTTCTAAATTAAATTGTACTGGGTGCACTTTCAAAGTTCATGGTTTCTTTTCTCTCTTCATGAAGAGAGAAACACCAAGGAACTCCTTATTTATTGGTTTGCTTTATTTATTAGTCTTCAGACATTGGATCTTCATCACCCACCCACTCCACAAGAAGCAGACTGGATTAAATTTCTTTTGGAGTCTGTCACCTTTGCTTAGACTGATGTTGACATAATATGAAAGCTAGTACAAGGCTGTGCTTAGTTCCACGAGTTATGTTCATGCCAGTCTACCACCCTGGTATTCTTCATAGTTGTGTTTTAATGTGTATCTCTGACACTTGCTTCTGGAAGTGTGCTAATAATAGTTTTCATGTTCTGTGCTAACAGAAAGAGGTATTTGGCTCACAGCATAGAATCAGAACATCCTGAGTTGGAAAGGTCCCACAAGGATCATTGAGTCCAACTTGTAAATGAATACTATGACTTCTAAAGTAATCCAGTGCTTAAACATAAATGTATTTTTACTGTGAATTAAATTCATTTAATAGAAAAACTAGCATTTTGTCTGTGTAGAAAAAAAATAGCACTATTTTGGTCATATTCAGGTTACTGCAGTGCAGGTGAGGTTTGGTTTAGAATGGTTGAAGAAACAGTTTGATATCTGCTCTCATTTGCTGTGCTACTGTTCCTATATGGAGGCTGTTCCACTTGCTACCAGTTCAGCCTTTATGAAATGCTATCCCAGTTTTAGCAAAACGATTTCCTCACTGACTGCCTTTTACCAGAAACAGCATGGCAGTTGTATCGTATAAGGTGATCCTCCTGGAGGAGGCTTGTCTAAATGAGAAGCTGCATTTCAGAATGCATATTAGGTCAGCATTTAACGGAGCATGAGTATAATGCTTGGGGACAGTTTTGTATGTGGTTTAATTTAACATGACTTCATTGCAGTTTGTGGACGTATTGTAGTTTGCATCAACTGAGGATCTGCACTGATTTTTTAATATAGGGAGGCTGAGCACCTCTTCGTGTGCGTGATTACTTTTACTTTCTCAGAAATGTTACCCTATTTCTCCTTACTTTCTATCAACATTTTGCCCAGAGAGATTATGGGTGCCCACAGTGTTCAAGTTCTGCTTGAATGGGGTTCTGGGCAACCTTGTCTAATGCAAGTTCCCTGCCTGCAGTGAAAGGTTTGGAACTGGAAGATGTTTAAGGTCTCTTTCAACTCAAGTTATTCAATGATTCTGTGATGATCTAGTTCACAAAATTACCATTTCTGGTGGTTAGAGTTCTTTGGGAATCTACCTTAAGCCCTAAGCCTCTTCCTGAAGAAGATTAGTGCAAGGTTATGCCAGGGTGTTTATTCACTCTGCACCATTTCTATCTTCTCTTCTTCACACTTCCTGAGAAAATGAAGTGACTCCTGATTGACCAGTTAGCATAGGCAATATCCTCCTAGCATATGCACCTCTGGAGGGCAGTTGAGGGTAATTGAGTGCTGGTTTAGCTGCATGAACTGTCTACCTGATTCTCTAGGTGAGTTAGCACACAAAAGCCTAGAATTTCATCTAGCTTACATTGACATGGAACCATTGACTAAAAGGAGCCCTTATAAGATAAAAAAGCTGAGAATCTGGCATAAAATCATGAACATAGTGTTGAGAAGTATGTAATTTTTCTTTCAATTACACTGTTAATTTTTTCCTACTTGGTGGTTTGACTGTGTGAAATGCTAGAACTTGGTTTTCTTTAAATTACAAAATAATGCATTCTAAGCTTGCTTACCAAACGTTTTTCCACAAAACGCCTCACTCCAGAAAAAAATAAACAAACAAACAAAAACCCAAGACCAAAATCTAACCTCTCTGGTTTCTGGTTGTATTTATTTTTCATCACATTTTTTATTTGCATGCTTACCTTTGTATTAGGAGCATCATTTTAGTTTTCTCCCCAATCAAATGTGGATTATCACACAGTCATTCACAAATCAAAGTGACAAGGCAAGAATTTATACTTTGTTAAAAAATGGTTAATATTTCACTTCTTTTTCCTTCTACCTCAGTTTAGAAGGTACAGTCTGTATTCATCAGACTATCCTGCAGAACCCTTCTGGATGTGATAGAAAAGCTGATTTGTATGCTTGAACTCTCATTCTTGTGTTTGTGCTAGCTTTAAGTAGCAACACAGCTTTTAATTGTGAGGTTTTAAGTTCTGCAATTAAAATTTACCCTTTCTGAATGATAGTTTTTTTATTTACTTCAGACAGTTTAGACAAATTATATTTAAAAGCACATAAAGATGCAAGATACATTTCCCGACTATAAGAAGGTCAGAATGTCTTAGGCACATTTGCTGAAAGTTTTACTTTGAATAGCTAATGATTTTTTTCCTACTGTATTGCAGTGAACATGCTAAGATGCTACAAAGAGTTTTCCTGTCAATCTCCTCCAAAGAGTCAGCTTTCTTGAAAACTGTGACTAAAAAGACATTGAAGAGTTTAGTTAATAAATTTTCCAAAGTTATGTCAATAACATTCATTTATTTGAAGTCTAAAAGCCAAATATGTAAAATACCCAAAGTACCTTAAGGGTATTTTCATATTTAAAAAGGAGATAAATGACATTTAAGAGGTGTGGTTATAAGATCAAGGAAGCTGGAGATAGATAAGGTAGAGTTCATACTGCAGATAACAAATGATGTGTATATCATGTCTTCTCATTAGACAAAGGAATAAGTACATTGTTAACAGTTTGGTTTTAAAATAATGTCATGTCATGTACTGTTATCTGCTTATGATAACACAGACTGTTGGATGCCTCAGTTTGTATCTGCATTAATTTATCTTTTAGAAACTTGCTCAATCTTGGTTTCAGAAGTTATTCTAAAAGTATTAGTCCAACCTGTGACAATTTTATCAGTAATGAAGAAATTCTTTGTTTACAATATGAATTTTAGATTCTAAGTTTCTTGGTATTTTAAGAATGATTAAACTGTTTACCAGCTGTGAAAAGCCCCTATTTTGATTTTCTTGTTTTCTGTCCTGTTCACATTACTGATGTTTCTAGTTGCACTATTCAGTTCAGACATTCTGTCCCTGCCCCAAGAAGTCCTTGGTCTAAGTATAAGCAAAAGACAACAGATGAATGCTGCCATATGGAGTATATGCAAATGAGATAATATTGATCAACATCATAAGCATGCTGTGACACTTAAACTATATGTAAACCTTTTTTACAGTTTGCAGACAACTTCTTCACGTTCCCATTTCAAGTCTTCTACCAAGTATATATACTTCATGGTCACAGCTGCAGTAGCAGTAATAAAAAGGCTAGTAAAGAATCTCCATGCTGTCAAGAATAGTTTACATTTTAGAAAAATCAGATGTTGCAGATGTCCTCAAAAGTATATGCCTTTAACAGTACCGTGTATTTAAAATACAATATTAAAATTTTTTGTGTGAACAGAATATGATTTTAAGACATTGGTTCTTTTATTCTTAAAATAACTCTAGTACTTGAGCAATCAAAGGATGGAACACAGATGTGTTGATGCATATGTTTGCAATATGCATGACCATGTTTTATGTTATAAAAATTTTTAGGTGTCTATTGCAAATCAAGAAGGAAATGATATCTAAAACAAAAAATAAAGGATCTGAAGAATTCAAAGTGTGACATGAAAAAACAAGATTTATATTTTTAGAGCAAAGAAATTTCTTTAATTCATTTACTTTCCTAAATTACTGAAATCTAATGTTTATATTAGCAGTATATGCCAACATCATATGGTTGATTCTAACTATATACAAATTTTATTCTGGTTGGATCCAAGAAGCTGACACGAGTGTAGAAAACAAGATGAATGCGTATAGAGTTCACTTCTCATTCATCTAGGTTACTCTTATCTTAATGTTTAAATGTATCCTGGTGCAGCAACACACAATGTTGCTTTCCATGTTGTGTTCCAGATAGGGCCTGCTATTTTTAGGATATTGGTAATAGTCCTGAACAGAGTTTACATGCTCAGACTGATGATTTGGCATATCATTTCTCTTATTAATATTGCTTTTAAGCAAGCATCGTATGAAAGCCTGAAAATGGATGAGGCAGCTCCGGTCTCACAGAGTGGGGCATCTCTTCTCTGTTACAGGTATTCAGTGGCCCATAGAAAATGAGTCTGTAATTTTGGCGTAATATTTAGTAGTCTTCCAGACACCGATACTGCCTCTCAGTTCCAGAAGTAAACTGAGGAGTGAATGGGCAAGGAAGTAAATTCCATTTTATTTCTTGGTGAAAGAAGAAGCATGATTTGAACCTTTTGTTTTGTGAAGGATGGCATTGTCCTTGACTTTAGTCTTCATTTCAAAAAATGTAATTTGAAATGATGGGCCAACTTTTGGAATAGTCTTAAGCCAGATCCAACCTCCCAGCTTATTTTTAATGCTGAAAAATAGCTTTTAGTACAATATACCTTGGTTTTCTTCCTTCTCTAGCCAAAGCTTGGGAGAAGGAAGTGGGCATTTGGGAGAGCAGGGTTGGAGTGGGACTAGCAATAGATCAAGTCTCTCTATGGGATTAGTGTGGTGATGAACTGAAGCCTTCTTTCATTTTACGAAAAGCTGCTTTACAAGTGTTACACTAATGTAAGTGTTAATGTTTGCTTAGGGGACTAGAAGGAGACTTGCTTGAGGCTATTAGAAGAAATAAAGGTTCTTTAATATGAAAAGTAGAGGAAAACATGAAAAATGCAACCATCTTAAATCAGGTATCAGCATATAGGAGATATATTTGTACATAGGATTTCTGTAATGAAAAAACTCAGTACTATACCCCTAAGAAGCATGTTCAGGAGACTTAAAAGGGTTCTTTGGATAAATTTCAGTTCCATTTCAGATACTTACCAAGGAGTTATTTTTCATTATTGTTGTGACTTTAACCTCTGATAAATGGAAGTAATCATCTGTTCTTATTTATCACATTTCTGAAAATATTAGGTGTGGGTTTTTTAATATGGCAGTTAGGCAATAAAGTTGCTTTACTGGATACCAAAATATCACTCAGTGAAAATACTACACATGGTTTATATTCAAGTTCTTCATTGTTCAAAATTCAATTTTCCTCCACCCTTGTGCATTATGTTGATGGTGTTGACTTTAAGGGGTACATTTTCAAAGTCTTTTCTTCAGGATTTATGGCTAAATAACTCCCATTAATTTTAATGGCAAATGTGTGGCTAAATCCTGTGTACTGTTTTTGAAAAATGTGTCCCTAAGGTTATTGTTTTACACACTTCTGTGTAGATCCAGCTATCAAAGTTTATATTTTTCAGCTGTTTTATATAATACACACATGAAAGTGTAACATATAATAATGTTATACAGATTTTGGTCTAAAGATACTAGGTTTTCAAAAAAAATCCGTCTATATATTTTTTCCAAAGGGTAAAGCAATATGAATTGCTATCAAAGTTTCACCATGTCTATTTTATGCAAATCAAATTTACTGTTTTGTTTGGTATTCTTATCTTGGTTCTTTAAATATATGTTCTGCTAGACAGTTCCCTCTTATATGTACCATTATGTGCTAATTCAACAATAAGTAACCTTTGAAATAACAAATTCTGCTATTTTTCATTAAGATGTGAAGAGTTAATTATGTATTGTATTCTATTCACAATAATATTTGTAATGTTTCTCTGTTAATCTTAGCTCTCATTATTCACAAATGCCTGTGGCATCTATGAGTTATTAGGGCCTTCTTTTGTGGTATAAACATGCTTTCCTCCTGCAATGGACATCTGTGTAGCTTGTACTAATAGAAAAATCATCTTCTTTTCCACCACAGGAATAGAAAATGTTCACAAAACATAGTATCATAATTTTGAAAAATTGCTCTGGGTTTTTTTCCCTTCTTAATCATAATCATAATGAATTCACTGTTTGGAGGAGTCTTCCAGTGGATAATCAGAAACTAGCTAGACAAACAGTATATCTTGCTTTAGCTGACTATATTAACTGTTTTGCTGTCAGTTTAAAAAAAAAAAAGTTCAGTGAACTGAATAAATGGGATAATCTAATTGGCCACAATGCCTGGCTCAAAGTACATGGTTAAAAAGACCATTCTTGGAAAAATAAGTAAATTTATTAGAAACCAAATTTCATTTTCTTTTGGAATAAAAATGATAGCAAATGGGGAGGGGGAAAAATGATGGCAGATATTTACTAAAAAACACAGACAATATGAAAGGATTAAAATGCTTTAATCAGACAGAAAAAAGGGCTTTGGCTACTTGATTAGGGCTGATTTCCACCATCTGCTTATACTTACTGAGGATCTAGCCCTGACTGAACACTAATTTGTGCACTTCCTAGAAATTGAAATCTCTCAGCAAGCAAATTAACAAGAGCAGGGATTCAGCAATAATGGAGCTCCTCGGCTTTTGTTTCCCTCTGACAGATGGACAGGGTGCGCTCAAATTGAATTCAGCTTTAATTGCATTGTGCCATTTAAAATTTTATCTGCTCCACGGATTTTGTTTACAGGTTTCAGGATTCCAAACCTTTGGAAATTTTTTCAGCCCTGGGTGAAATAAAGAGCGCTATAATTCTGTGTGACTAGTAGGTGTTCATTACCACTTTTTGCCCTAAAGGGTGGTGTGCTGAAAAAAGGCAAAGAATTCTATTTTCAAGCCTTAAATTGATGGGTGGAGAAGTACAATTTTTCTCACTGTAAATGCTCTCTTATTGAGTATCTATTCATAAATAGAAATATTGTTAAAAGGTAGACTAGAAAACAAGATCTGTTGGGAGCTGGTTTGATTTTCTCTCTGTATTAAGGCATCACAAACTTTTCTCAGCTGTGAAGTCTGTTTCCTAGAGTTACGAATTTTTTTGTGCTTTAGAGTTAAATTTTTACCAAATAAATAATGACATTGTAAAACTCTCTGCCTTTTTCCTGATTGAAGGTTAGTCAAATTAAAGAGGCTAATGAGAACCTGTTCCTTTTGGATGAGGTGTGAAATATGACTAAATATTTTGCTCGGGTTCTAAACATTCCTGTGAAGCTAACATTCAAGATTCTTTTGTAACAAAATTGCTTGTAAGTCTGTGAGCTCTTCTGTGTAAATCTGCAGCTTAGTGAATACTGAACTGTAGCTGTTCCGGTGGTGAACCAGAGCTCTCAGAACTTGAATGAACCATGATAACTGTATTTCAGCTTCAGCAAAGGCTGAAGACTCTACAATACTGCCAGGGATCCAAGTTTCATACTATGACACACTTTATGTAAATGTTCTTTAATTTTTTTTTTGCTGAACAGCTGCAGCAAGGATTGCATCTTTGTACATAAATACAAGGGTGTTTCATGCACCTACAATCTGTTTTTTCCAGAACTTAAGGTCCTGGCTATGAGAAGTACACAGTTCCATATATCACGGTAGGAACTAAAATATTGTTTTATGAAGTGTATTTTGTACTCAAGGATGAAATTTCAAAGTCTGAGGGAGAGAGAAGAGCTAAGTCAGCTTTATTTGCATTTCAGAATGGACTAACTCTAGGGCTAATCTCCATTTTCAATTTTCTGTTTGTTTTTTTTTTTTAAACAAAGACCACAAAAAATTTTAAATCAGTTATTTACATTTATGGATGCTAACCAAGCTATAGATGTGTTTAAACAGGTTCCAACAAGGAAAGAAATTTAAAAAAAAGTAGCAATCACGACAAAGGGAACACTTTGTAAAAACTTAATATGTGCACCTTTGTATATTGGAAGGAAAAATCCGTGATGTCAAACTTTCTTGTAGTAGCTTGGAAGGTGAGATGTAAGCAAAGCCAGTCTTGATAGACATTGCTGCCTCATGCTGCTGAATTTGGGTACAGTTACTTGGGGTTTACAATTCCTTTGAGCAGATCTTTGAGGAATTTTAAAGAACAGTGTCATACCTGGAACCCTTGTTGTAGTAGTGGCCTTCCAAATGCAAGTACCTGACATTGTTTCCTTTGAGCATTTCTAAAAGGATAAAATTGATAAAAATGAAATTCCACTTTCATAACCTTCGTATTTTTCAGTCTTTTATGATTTGAGTTAGTAAAACCTTGAGAAGTACTCTGAGGAATAAATATCCTTATCTGGTTTTGAGCTGAATTCTTCGAGACAGTTTACTGTGCCATTCCTGATACAGTGTTTAGCAGATGTAGTGATGGAGTTTAATAACTTTTTTTTCATTACTACTTGGTGCTACAGTAGCACTTCAAAGCACTAGTCAGGTACTGGGATTGTATTGTTAAGTGATATAGAGAGATGGGCTGTTGCTCTTTTGAAGAAATACTGAAGGTAATACAAAATAATAGAAATGGACTTGGAGACTTGGAGCATAAGTGGTATTAAGAAACCTTAACAGGGATTGTCTCTTCACATACTAAGTTTCCTAGGATTTCCGTACTCTCTGCATGACTTTATTTCATTGTGTTCTGCTTAGCAATAGAAATCCAAATAGGTTAAAGTGAGAAAATATCTGGTGGCTGAGGTAAGAAAGACCTTAGGATACATCCAAGTCCTTTGTGCTGAACAGTAATCGAGAGCTGATGAATTCTTCTTTTGCCAAATCCAGGAATGAAGCAGTCAATTGGAGTTTTGCCATTGTCATCAGTGGGAACAGAATCACGCCTATTCTGCCTTAATCAGTTACAATATGAGAGATTTATAGGTAGGAAGTATATACACAACAGTTTCCAGCTCAGTGAGTTTACACTAACAGCTATAAGATTTTTAGCTAATTCCCTGGAGTCCTCCCATCACATTTCTTCTCTTGGGTAAGCTGCATTAGATTCTCTGGGATTTTAAGTAGGAAGACTAAATACCCCCCTATGGTGGCTTAATTGTTCTTAACACAAGATGAATTTGATTTATCAGCATGAGTTTTTGAAAGGAAGCATGGAACTATTAGTACTGGTGCTGGAGTTACCTATATTGTAAGGGCTACGTTTTTGAGACACTGTTAGACCTCTCCCATTCCACCCAATTAGAATCTACTTGCTGCTTGGATTTGGTCTCCTGGTTCTTTGCATCAATTAGCTGAGATTTGGTGTTAAGCAGTTTAGTAGTTGGGTTTCAGAATGAATACCTACAGTAAATTCTCTTCTAAAAATTTAGTTTAATAGTAAAGAATACAAAATCCTCTTTCTTCCTTCAAGAAGAAGAAAATCCAGATAAAGAAATGTAACCATGTTGATGTGCATGTATCACACTCTCAAATACTTATATACACTTAGATTTAACTTTAGTAACAGGCTTATCAACAAAAATGTTTTTCAATTCTAGGGCAACACCCAGAACAGTTTCCATAAGTAATAGATGAAAGTGTTTGTTTACCCTAAAGAAGAATTTAGAAGTAGGACTGTAGGCTACTAGTGAGTGCCCTAATTTCAAAGTCTTTATTTGTGATCATAAAATGTTAAATAATTTTGTGATATGAGTGGATCAGTTTGAATAATAGCCATTGATAATGCTGATCAGCTGGCCAGTTGTCTGATGTGTATTCTTGAGAGGTGAGTAGATATGGGTTTGAACTTTCTCAGGTGAAGGACCTCAACCTTTGTATTTCATTGCCTAGCCAAATTCGCAGGTCTCTGAAACGTTCCACAAAAGGAATTTATACCTATTAGTGTGTGTTAAGTACTCTCCTGGCATGCCAGTTTTGTTGAGGTCGTTAGACACCAAGATGTTAATTTCATGATCCCAGCTGACTTTATAACTGGGATGAGTTTTTAACATGTGTATTCCAGAACTGGAAAAAGTAAAATAATAAAGCATAGGAACTTATAGGCCTGGTTTCTGTTTTGCAGAAATCCTCAGTTTAACAGCTTTTGAATTTAATTGAAATTCCATCTAAAGTCTCACAAGTTTCAAGTTAAATGACTTGATAGGTTCTTAAATATATTTCTTTTCAAGATGAATACTGTAGCATTTGTTAAAAGTATTCCTGATGGAAGAATAGTTTTGGAAGTGTTTTATGTTCTTATGGTAGTTTTTCTAAACAGGAACGCAAAGGAAGTATTGTCTACATGAGTTTAGGTGATTAGGAAATTATAATTAAGAGTAACTGTGTCTTGTATGCTGGCATTTTTTTTCTTATCCTTCTATTGAAAAAGATTGATTATTGTGAATTCAAGTTACTTGATGGCTGCTAATTGTGTTTTTTCACATTAAAAAACAACCTTGAAATATTTTTAGTTATTTCTTTTCTTTTTTTTTAAGCAGTGATATATTGTGTTATTTTCTCCGCCCAAGGATTTTTATATTTTGAAATCAAAGTAAATGTTTCTAATGTCACTCATTTTAACCAGAAACATTTGCTTTTATCATGTTGTTAGTCTTGGTCACTTGTACTTAATTAAGATTTCAGACATAGAGTTGCCAATCAACTTACTAAATGTACCTCTCTCCTCTGTTTTCACAAGCAGGCACCAGGAGATTCAACACCGTAGTTGATAGCTGGTATGTGATATCTGTCTCCTGGTTTATAGCCTGGTACAATAATGTCATTGCCCCATGTGGCAAATGGTGTAAGCTATTGTAAAACTGTTTGTCTATGTGATTAAGACATTGCAGCAGTGTGCAGCACCAGCCAATTACTTTTTTTAATTTAATTATAGCAGAAAAAAGAGAATAGCATAATAGAAATTCTTGTCATAGGGAATATGTAAAATGTAAATTGAAGAGCCATGAAAATTTCATGCATTGGCAGGCTGATTTGTTCTTATTTTCAACTTATTATGAAGACTGAGTTCTTTAAATGCAATAAAACAAGACATAGCAGTGTTTAGTAATTACTTAGTTCTACATCAAAATAATTATATACAGTATGTGTTTGCAATCCACTCTGCTGCGTATGAATGTAAAAATGAACACTTCAGGGCCCATATCAATTTTGTCTTTTAGACAGTGTAAATAAAGCTGAATCTTCAACTTTCAAATTAAAACTGATAACCTTGGGCAATCAGGGCTTTTATAAAGAAGGGGAAAAAAACTTTAGCTTGCCTCAGAACAGGTTGCGTCTCTGGAATGCTTCTGGGACTAAAGAGATCAATTAAGTGTGTATAAACAAACAGTTGGAAAAAAGCTACTAAAACAACAGAGGAGAAAGCTCTCTATTGGGCTCCAGGGGCCTGGGGGAGCGAAGTTTCATTAACTGGATCTGAAGTCCTATGGCCTTCTATAAACAGGCATTAATTAAAGAATGTAAAATATAAAGTTTCAGACCTTGCAATATGTTAATGATCATATGATTCAGGGCCTGGGAAGGAGAGGAGCAGCAGAGGTCATAAAATAAGCATGAAGCATTTAATATGAGTGCTTGGCAGGGATTTCTGCAAATTAGTTGGTTATTTGCTGGTCCAAAGCAAATTAAGGTGATTTTGCTTCACTTGCTAATTTTTTATGTGCATGCTTGGCAAAATGTTTTTCACAAATGGATGAAGGTTATTGTTAATGGCATAATGAGAAATATTAACATATTTAAATAAAGCAGTGTATTCTGACATAGACCACAAGCGCTCACTTTTACATGTGTATTTAAAATAGATTGTCTGTAGCACAGCAAAAGCATTTTGGATAAAGTTCGTAGAAGAAATTATGTTATTTGTAATCTCCTGTTTATATATTGTATTATTTAAATCCAACTAGCACCTGAAACTTTGTGTAAAAGGAGACTATACTTTTGAAACCCTAAAGGAACACTTTAGGGTTTTAAGGAGAACTTCAAACTCATGTGTTAAATACAAATTATATATATATAGTTTTTCAAACAATTGTATATTTAAGAAAACCTTAATTTTATATATTATAACTGATTAACAAACTAGTTTGTTTTCAGTGCCTGTGATGTTTGCTTTTTATATCACTTCCAGTTTTTAAAATGGATTAAGTTCTTACTTCTAGGAAAGTTAAAGACTTTTTGAACACATAGGAGCATATGTACATTCAGTGCACTTGTGTATAACAGTATATTTCTATAAACGTATACAGATAGTATTATATAGATATAAGTATATAAAAGTATTCCATTTCTGCCTCTCCCCACAGTAACAGAATTGAATCAGGACCAAATGTAATCTGTTTCTTCTTTACTATTATGAGTTGAGTGAGAGTGATGTTTGCTCACTTCTCGCAAAAGCTACTGTTGAAAAACATAGTGCAAAACAAAAAGTCCAAGATAAATGACAGGAGTTGACTATTTGTAGTTCCAGGTAATGGATTTCTTCCTCTAACTTGTGTAAGTAGGACATTTTTCTTGTCACTTGGTATTGTTTCATTTCATCTGTTCAGTCATATGCACTGCTAGTTCATTACTTTTGGCATCTAATTACTCCCTTTATTTGCATTTTCTTATTTATTTCCATTACTTAGTGGATTAAGAAAAGGAAGTGCTTGATAACATCTAGAGGGAAGGAACTCTGTGTCTTTAAATTCTCTGAAGTTAGGAGGTGGACGTGGCAAGAGTGTGTAGTAGAGAGAGGTAGTATGAGTAGGAAGCTACTATTGACATTGTTCTGTTACAGCAATTTTAGATGGACAAATTGCAGTTGAGAAAATTTCATGACTCGGTAAAATGAGCAATGATGACATCTGTGGATGCAGGTCTGTTCATATCTTTGCAGAGCCTTTAGGGAAATAAATATCTCGGAACATTCGGTGAAGTGAAGCTCACTCAATAAATCAACCTGACACAATAACACTTCTGGCACATGAGCTCTACTTCTCCTCAGCACCACCTACCCCTCTGTGTTCCTGTGCTACCAAATGGTGTCTCCCCACAGGCCTCTAAATCAAATCAGAGCACACAAATACAGTGAGAATTTATTGGGAATTGGTTTTGTTCGGCAAAAACATTATTTATTAGATGAACTGAAATGATAAATTTTGACCCTTTAAGAGCTGAGGAGGTTCAGACACCTTTCTTAACTAGAAAAGGGAAGATAAACTTTATGCTAACTTACAGATGGTAAATAAATAGGTAGATAAGTTTACATTCTGGTTTGTCAGAGGGAATATGCGAGTCCCCTGAATGAGACGTTAGCTTTTAAACTTCTTAATTAGTTGGTCTATTTGGAAAAAACAATTAGAGTCCACAAAGTTCTAGCCATAGAAATAATAAACACACCACCCTGTTGCACTGGGGCAGTAGAACCAGGAGTATTTCAACCAGTCCACAGGTAGATACTACTATTATAGAACCATTTAAATATATTATTTCTATAGCCTGAAGCTTGAATGTGCTGAATAGGGTATTCTCTCCATTGATTAGGGTTACGGGAAGCAGATGGCAAAAAGGAAAGGTTCAGTCCTTTTTCTGTTATACTTCAGAGATTTGAAACAGAAACATTGAGAATATATGAAAAGGCCTTAGGTTAAGTAAAGTAAAATAGGGCTCAGTAAGTAGTTTAGATAAAAGTGTATCACTTGGCTGGAAAAAAAAGGTCTGTGGTATGTTAAATCTTTGTTTTATTCTGAAAAGAAAGAGTACTTTCAGAAATTACAGACATTTCCTTGAGAAATGACATTTTCATGAACTTAAGAAATATTCGTGCATGCATAAAATTACCTGTCTATAAGTATTATATACATATGTATAAACACATAAAACAGTGAGGGAGGATTGCTTTGCTATTGGGAGTTGTTTTAACAGATAACTTTCTTATTCCAATATGATTAACTTGTTAAACTCTCAGTGATTTGAGAAGTTAACTGATACTTGAAAGAGCAGTTACTTAAAATGGCAGGAAAAGATGGAGTCTTATTGTGGTTCTGTTTTGCCCTCCATCTAAAAAATCTAATATCCTTTTAGATGATTATCTAATTAATAAGATTTCTTTCTAATTAGGTTGAAATTGTAACATTTCGTGAATGTCCCCTTCCTAAGCAAGACACTTCTTAGAATACCTGCGCTCTGGGGAACATGAAATACTTTTCTTGAGGGAATTGTAGCAAACTTAGGATTGTTGAACTGGAACATCTGATGGATTTTTGATTGAAACGCCAAATGCTACTTTACAGAGGTGGATTTAAATCTGAACAGTATTTTACATCCTATCAAGTTAAGAAAATAGAGAAGTCATGTAGGTCTAATTTTTTTCTTTTTCTATTTCACTTTTAGCCCAGGAGAATAAGCTAATGGACTTGTTCTCTGTATTTTGCTGAAGATCATAAGTTCATTTGTTTACACTAAGCCAGAAGTTCTTTATTGGATTGGGGTTTTTTACAAATTATGTTGTCTGCCCCTTTTTTTTTATAGGAAAGGAAGTTTTAAGGAAAAGAAACACTAAAAATTAGGTCTTGTATGGCAAAACACCAAACTTTCCCCTACATCAGTCATCATGTCTGAGGTGTATTAAAGGCAGAAGGTCTGTGCAATCTACTGAGGGGGACGCAGTTGTATTGTTTGTACTGTTCAAGTTTGTGTCTGTATGTCGAGGAGCAGGAGTATAGTGATAAGCAAGTCTTGTGTAACCCAGACAGTTTTGTTACTTCAGGCTCATTTTGTAAAGTTTCTGTTCTGTAGAATGGGGTGAATGCAACTGCATTGCTATGAAGGTGACAAAATGATGCAAGTTTTGTATCAGGAAGCACTGTTCATTTGTCAGCATGAATTCTTGCATCGCATTGAGATTGGCGTCTAATCTTGTATGTGCTTCTATTTTGGTGCAAACTTGAGGTAAAAATAGTTATCTTGCACTACTGTGTTTATACAGTCTTGAGAAATGCTAACTCAATGAGTGATAGTTTTGTGAACATGTGCCACACAGAGCAGCGTTTTAATAAAACCCTGGTAAGAAGTACTAACAGTTGTAACTGTAACTGGTGTATCTTGTTTTTGTGATGTAGACTTAAACTTGTAAGAGAATATTTGTCTTGAGATTGGTTTTATTGTCAGTCATTCCCTTTTGTCCTGAAAGAGAAAAGAAAGGTTGTAGTACTTGAGAAGTACAAAATTATGTAAACAAAATATACTTATGCAGGATTAGAATGTGAAGGGTTTTTTTTGGAGGGTGAGGGGTTATGTAGCATCCCTGAGGTGGCAACTCCTTACAGGGGTAAAGGGCTGTGATTTGGTTCATCATCTTGCCTCAAGTCACACATTCCCTGCTGCAGGAGGTGACTAAGTCAAACACTGTGGAAGAATTTTTTGAAATATCTGAGTAGTTGTTTGACGACAGTAACATTTACAGTAATGCCTGTTAAAATACAGACAATCTAGTCCCATGCTTCAGAGTATAAAATGATGAAGATCATGGCTCTGGAAGGAACTTCTTCCCTGCATGGCGGTACACACCTAACTGCCCCCTGACTTACTGATGTTTCTTGGAGGCTTTGGGAATTTACTGGACTCAATGTGATTACGTTTCATAGACAATCTACATTTCATAGACCAATAGCCCAAAAGCTGTGGTGAATTTTCTGTTACGTATCTGCCTATCTGTGTCAGCTATTGTTTGTTCTAAGCTGACCCATTGTAAGCTAGCACTGCTGTAAGTAGGGGTTGGACCAGAGGCCATCGTTTTCTGATATAAATATTTTATAATTGCATGTCTCTAGGGGGGTTGTTGTTGCGGATTTTTTCCAGTATGTAGTATGATGGGCATAACATGATAATGCCATGAAAAATGGAAATTCTAAGCCATGAAATCACCACATAGTTTCTAAAAATATTGTTTTCCTTGCTTCCTTCTTTTCCATCTTTGAAGTACGTGGTTGTACACATTTTATCAGTTGTTTTCCTGTATTGGTCATTCAACCAAACTTCTGAGTGAGACAGCTTTGGCTTTTAAAATAAAGTTAAATTTTCATTGCTTGTAATTGTTTAGTATATTTTCTGTGTTGAATGTGTCATATACATAGGGAGCAAGTAGTTTTTTTCCTTTGGAAAAAATGTGTTCAGAATTTTCTATAGAATGATAAAGTTGTCCTTCCTATCCCATATTCAGGATTCCAGAGAGCATCCTGTTACCATTTTCATATCTAGGGCACTAAATGTGGCCAGCACCTCTCATTCACTGTCTGTCATTCTATGAGAGGTCTTAAGTATGAAAGAAAACTACTTTCAGAAATTAGTAAAAGGTGTAGCCTCAGCTAGGAGCTCCATTTGTTTTTCTTTTACACTGGTTTAAAAAAAAAAAAAAGGTCTGTTTCAAATCCTATTTGTCCCTTATCTCTGTTTGTTCAGTTGTTTTTAATATCACGTACTGAAAGAATTTCAATAGCTGTTTCACCATGAAGTCATTTGTTATCCTTCAGCAGGCCTTTGCCTGCTGAATTGTAAAGCAGTCTCGACTATTTGCATCCTCCAGATGGAGCAGCATATAAACACTTCCAGATATTTCTGGTAAGTATGAAAAAATATCTTATTTGTCCTTTCTGTGAATAAATAAGAGAATGTCAAATTTTATAGACTAATAAATTTGTATGTCGGCACTGACATTGAGTCTCTCATGGCCTGCAATGTCACAGACCCTGAGAAACACAATTTTTTTTTTGTTTTGTTTTCAAATATATACTAAGTCAAGTAGAAGCTCAATAAAAAGCCAGGGAATTTGATTGCATTGTTTATGTCTGCCCAGTAGGCTAATTCAGTTGCAGTTTGCTGTGAGGAAATACAATTTACATTTTTCCCAGGCTTATTGCATAAGCAATCACTCATATATACATGCATGAGTGTATGTCAAGCAGAACTCAAATAATGGGTTAAAGTGTCATTTAGTAATACATTCTAAAGTCTGTTTTTATAAAAACCAAAAAAATTTGCTGTTTTACAGTGCATTCTGGTAGCTACTGAAAATTAATTCAAGTTTTACCATTATTAATCTTTTTTATTCCTCTCATTTACAACTTATCCTAAATCTCAATTGCTTTGTGATACAAATGTATCTATTAAGTTTCACCATACATAGCAGTTTCAGACATCACTCTTAAGTCTACATTTTAAATTCTATTTCAGTTCCTGAAATTCATCTCAATGAGAATTTTAATTTATGTATTTCTAATTTTAAACAGAACACACAATAGAATAACTTATAATGCTCATCTAAATAATGAAGCCTGACAGTATCTTCTGTGGTTGAGTAATAGGCTTTTTATATTTGCTGGTTTTTATAGTTTGTTTTTCAGTTTCTAAATTAGATCCAGACTTCTTGAAACAGAGTAAAGATATACAAAGGACGTAAAAGTCAATGAATGTATAAAGTAGTAGGAATTGAATTTAATTCACTGTATTTACACATGATAAAATACTCCTTGATTGAATGCCTACTGATTATTTTCTGAATTGTTTGATTTTCAAAACAAAATTGTAATAAGTCATATGCAATATTTATCTTGTTTCATTAGTGCCATTAAATGGAAATTAGTGTGATTTACTTGCATTTTCCAGCATAGCTAATTCCTTGAAAATTAACTTTACTTAGTAGGCTTTTACCTAACTGGAGTGAAATGTTTAAAATCAATATTTGAGTGTTTTTTGAAATAGTACTCAGTAGCAGCACAAGCTCATCAGAGGAGATGTAGGGAACACTATTGCATGCTAAGAATAAGCATACTTTTTCCTCTGTAATGGTTACTGGACAAATTTTTCATTCAGGAAATGTTGCTGCTGTTTTTCTGGGAGAAAGTTGCAGAGGATATGCAGTTTTTATGTATAGATCTAAGACAGGTTTAATTTGGTTTTTATGTAATGCAGTGTTCTTTCATAATGATACTGATTTGCCATGATTTAGGTCATAACTGGTTTGTTTCAGTTGCTCATGTAAATAGAAAGGAAATAAACTATATATTGAAAGGTCAGTCCTGAAGTATTTTATATCTTTAAAGGCTTTCTCAGGAAGCCAAATGAAGCCCTACAGATCTTACAAGTCTTTCTGCGATAAGAGGTACATTTACTTAAGTATTTTTTCCAAAGTAACAGCTCCAGTATTTGTTTTATCAACATTAAAAGATAGCATTATTATTGCTACTTAGATAACAAGAGAGATGTGATATAGAACACAATATTGTCTGGCATTTTTTCCCCTCCTCCTTTGGTATTACTAGTTGTTTTTTTAAACAAAATATACTCTTTATTTGATAGAAAGTCAAATTTTTGCAAATAATAGAAAATAAGGAAACTGGTAGGAAACAAAAAAGATTGGAATTTGGCATATTCTGCTGTACCAGGGCTGTAGCTGGAAAAAATGGGGCATTTTGAGAATGAGACTGGGAAGAGAAAAGAATCTTTTGATTCAATGGATTGCTTTCCAGTGACATTGGAAAACATCTAGATGGAACCTGATTTTAATGTTCCAAACTCTGTTATCTTCCAGTTTCTGCCAAATAGGCAGCAGATATGGATACAGCCCATAGCGGTACAGTCCTTGTGAGAGTTACTCTGCTCATTATCACCCAGAGTAGTCTGATAGTGGGATTTGTCTCACCAACTTTCGTCATCTAAAAATTAGTCAGCTAGTCTCAGCTACTCATATGGATTCTCTGAGGTCATGGACTTTGTCTTTAATGGAGAGAGACACTTTCAGAGGGTGTTGGAAGACAGTTGTGATGCATTGCTCTCTGGGGGAGCTTGTCTCTGTCTCCTCCCTCTCCTCTCTCTTTGTTGACTGCAGAGGGATGTTAGATGACTGACTTGGACCAAATGCTTTGGATTCTCATGGATTCTGCCCTAAAACATCTTGTGGAAGCTGCCTCTCTGGGTAGAGATAAACCCATCATTTGGAGGTGCCAATCCACTGCGTTGAAAGCGATTGCAGGCAGATAATTTAATGGTGTAAAATAAAAGTTTCTGAAAATAGATAGAATATTACATCAAGCACACCACCCTCACTGAGTGCATTTATCCACAGCTTCAAGTTTCTGAAGGAGTCAGAACTAAGGACAGAATGTATGTGTGTGTGTTATGGGCAATAAACATCTCCCAAGTTTTCTGACAAGAACAAGACATTTTATTTTCCCAAAGTTCTTTTTTTGCCTTTCTTGAAGTGCACTTTATTCACTTCACTACTTTCACAGAAACTTTATCTTCCTTTTATTTCTCAACTGTAAGTTGTCTCTTTCCAAGTCACATGCAGTCATGGTTTAATACATCTGTGTTCCGGCAAAATGAATAAGACAATGATGATATTTGTCACATAGAGCCTCTTAAAAACTGTCAAGCAATGCTATGTATTTGTTACAGCTTTCCTGAGTTCTGTTTCAAGACAGATAGGAAAGCCTCAAAGGTTTGAAAGTGGGCAATATGTGCTCATTTTGAGATACAGAATTGTTAACATTGATGACTTGATGTAAAGAAGGGCTTCTACTTTCCTCAGTGATTGGTGTCCTAAAGGAAATTGAAGATGGAATTAACAGTGGATCATGCAGGCCTGCACAGGGAATGGATACACTGAAAAGTGTGTTTTTTCCATGCACACCTTGAAACCATCCTAATTAGCCCTGCCATTAACATGGGTTTATTTAAATGAGGACAGGAATGGAGAAAAATTAAAGGTGTGGACTGAAAGTAGGCCAAAAAACCTTTTTTTTCCCTTGAGACAGTAGTTAAACTTCCCCTAAGTTCAGCGAGATAAGGAGTAGTTTCATTCACATTAAATGCATGATAGCAATAATCGCATTTTTTGTGTTGTGTATTTGGACACATAACTTGCGTACATGTCTCTCTTGCTAAAATGTCAGTGAGCTACTCACATCACTGTGCTAGCTGTACTTAAGGATCTTAGTTATATGTTTCTGAAAATGTCATCTATTCCTTCAATCACTTGTAAGCCCCCTGTAATCTCTTTTTAATGTAAGCGCGCTGGAGTTTTCCCTTTTGTTTGCTGCCCCTGCATTATTTACTTTGATCCGCTGTGAGAAAATCTGAAAGTGTGTTGTCCTAAATGCTAGCATCTCACCAACAAGATTTGAGGCCTTGTACTTCACATTGAAGAAAAAGGCTCTTGTGTGAAGACGCAGGTTTTGTTTAGTTCTCTGTCCCTGGTGGGAGCCTTAATTGCATTTTCTCTCTCACACAGTGGCTGGCTAAGGAGTGCCTGCCTTCCCTGCTGATGCTGGAGTTTTCAAGCTCTATTACTCTGTGACGGAGAAAATTCCTTGGTCCAAGAAGAAAAGACTCCGATTAAAAGAAAAAAAAAGTAAAAAAAAAAGTGTTTAAGTATTGTCAGTTTACCATGTGTGGTAAACAGAACAAACAATAGGCTTGCTTAACCTTCCTCCCCACCCTCTGAGACTTCTCTACAAGTTTTGTATGACCTACTTTATAGAAATCACATCATATTCAGAATGTTAAATATTATGGAAAGTATTATTCCCTAGGGCAAATAAATTAGACTTCTTGGGAAAAGTGGTAAACAGAAAATTATAAATGCTTTGTGTTCTCTTAATCTGTGCCAGCCCATTCTAATGCATATTTTATAACCCTTAACTGGAGTTAAAACAAAGCAAAAGTCCCCAATTCATTTTTAAATTCTATTTCATTTATACTGGGAAAATCTTTGAGATTTCAGACATTGCAAATGAATATTTAATATCCTTGCATGGTTGTGACAGAACTTTTGATAAAGTAAGGAGAGACCTTGCAACAGATTTTAAATTGCAGTTAGGACTGATTTGCACTGAATATTTCCTCACACTGTGTGCTCTGCTGCACTGAGCACTGGATAGGGCTCTCTAGAATAGCTGGAAATAAAGTGAAGAATTAAGGGCTGTGTACTTGTGTGAACATGCTACTGGATGGAAGCATGATAATATTCAAGCAAGCCTGCATATTTTTAGTACTCTTACGCCTGCATGTGTCTATGACAGCTTGGAGATTTTTGCACTTTGATCTGTGAATTCATGTCCCACTTAAAAATTCCATATTTTGGAAGGCAAAAAAAATCATCCTATGACAGGGGGAAAAGTCTCATCTTCTTTTTCCCCTTGAATTTTTGAATTTTTGAATTTTTGGCATGTTTTTCATTGATGTATGTAGTTGCTAATGGTGAAACGATGTCATAACTAGGAGGTTATTTTTCTTCCATTACTGTTCACCTGTAAAACCAAAGTAGCTTTTGCCTTGCATGTCCATGTCCTCATTCCCTTGCAATTAGTCTGCAGAACTTAAATCATGGAATGATTAAAGAAGTACTTTTATTTTTAATCCTGGTTACTCTGCACTTAACAACAAATCATCAAGACTTTTGAGCAAAAACTTACGCAGATTTTAGATAGCAACTTTGGATATTGGGTAGACAAAAATATCCCTGCTTGCTAATGGCATTTCTGATGTTGTACAGATGGCACACTTTGCTTTGCACTTTTCGTTGATGGGTTTGTGTGTTTGTTTTTCCAAGATGTTTTAATTCTTAAACACAATTTATCTTAAAGAATTATCTCACTTATTGTACATCTTGACAGTAGAGATCATCAGGACGCTTTTGATAAACAGCTCTTGGGCTTGAGTTTGAGGCTGTTGAAAGAATTCTGAGGGAGGGGTTCACAAGGGCCAAGCTCTGGAGTTCACTTTTGTGGTTAGTCTCACAGAATTTGTTGGGTACATTAGAAAATCTATCTGTTTACTTAAATTCTTCCTGAGAGAAAGTAAGTTTCTTCTGTGATTTGGCATGTCTGTTGTTGTGCAGGGGGGCATGTTAAATGCATCTTGCAACAGGGATGCCTAGAAGAATTGCAGAAGAATCCAGCTTCAGAAGTGGTTCTTGAAGGGGCAGAATAATGGCACTTCACTGTCCTACTCAAAGGGTGGATAAACATGTTTTTCTTCATGTAGATATCTGTTGTTAGAAAAATCGCAGTGTAAATATTAACACACATTGTGATGACGCATCTTTTTTTCATGTAGCATTCAGAGAATCCTTAAGACACTTGTCTATTCTGCCTGCTGAAAATGTATTGGGATAGATTTGAAATAGCGTATTCTTTACGGTCTGCTATATGTTTCTAGAACTTACTGTGAGACCTGTAATTTACCTTCTGTTACATTAGGGGAAATTTTTTTTCTCTTTTTTTAGTAATTTCAGCCATTGTTAAATAGACACATAGTAGAAGTATTATATAGTTAGGTCTCTGTCCTCTGTTCTCTGATTTCATGTAGTTCATCTAGTTCTTCAATAATCTTCTGCCCCATCACATCATGCTTGTATCCATTACCAATATACCAGGCATTTATCCCGAACCTCAGTGAATGTGTAAAAAACTTAGACTTTGAAGATTCTGAACATTTTCACTGAGGCTTTAAATCCTTGGTAAGCTATTCATGCAAGCAGCTTATGATGTAGATCCTTTTGTCTTCTTAATATACTTTTCCAAGTCTTAAGTTCAGTCTGACTGAAAGAATCTTTCTGTTGTATGAAATATTTCTTAATATTGAAATTAAAAAAAGTTCCTTTATATCTCTTCTTTTGGAAGACAACAAACAGCTTGATATTCTTTCTCTCTCCTAGTTAACTCACTTTGAAATAGAAACATAAAAATTAAGATCAGTTTTTATTAGTGTCAATGTCCTTTGTAGGCATTGTTAAGGTTTATAGGTTCCCAAAAATGTACCTTATGTAGGTTTGAAGAAATGTATTACATAAAAGAAATCCTGTTTCTCAGGTGATTCACATGCATTTGCATTGTCTATTTTTAGTTTTTCTTTTAAGAAAACAAAAATATCTGAAAAAGTATAATTTTTCTATTACATTGACAAACACTCCCTATGTGTAGCTTAGATAGTTCTTTATTCAGCAGATGGAAATTATACCTGATCAGAATCTAGATGTCTCTTCCCTTTCTGCTGTGCTGGTGAGTTCCATCTTTTTGTTTGCTAAGAGTCCATTCCCTGAACAAGACATAAAAATCTGAACTATACTTGAAATATTTTTTGTTCTATGTTGACATGGAAATTCCATTTAGATGTGCATCAGGTTTTATTTTAATATAGTATTATACATAAGAAATTATGAAGTGGAATACCAGTTTTGAGATAAAAAAAGTGGTCAGCCACAGGTTTGCAGTGCTGGCATATGGACAATGCTGCATAGGAAGCTGCTGGTATACCATTGAGAACTCTAGTAGCATGTTGAGACATTTTACAGCTTCTGTGTTTCTTTATTCTTTTGTTAAATGTAGATGAGTCTTCAGGTTCTTTACTGTAAGTGAAACCAACTATGCCCCAGATTAACTGAAGCATTCATATAGAAAGAGATGTTATTTTAGGAAGCACCTAAAACTGAAGTCAAGGTAGCATTCATAAGTAGCTCAGTACTTAAGCACAGCTTTAAAATTAACATCTGGTTGGTGGAATGCTGAACATGTGCTTTGAGCATTGGAGATCTGGAAACCTCATCTGTAGCTTTATAAGCCATGCAACACTAAGGAAATTGAAATATTTTCTATCCCAGTTTTACAAGAAAATCCCTAAACAGTTGGGTGAATATGGATATCTGATAAGAGTGTGCTTATAATAATAATTAAAATAATAGTAATGTCTTAAGTCAGTAACTATTGCCTGTTTACTCATAAGCAAGTGACTAACCCAATCTCAGTTTCAGTCTACCTTTACATAATTACTTGTTGGAAGGGCTATAATTTGGTAAGAGGAGAAAAAAGACGTGACTTGACACCACTCCTCATAAAGGAGGGTGGAACTGAGACTGAGGGCAAATGTCTATTGCTCTTTTTTAGCTTGTGCTACCTTATTTTGATTCTTGTTTTAAGTGTTAACCTTTGAAGACTACCTTTGCTGATATCATCTGTTTGTTTCTGCTGAGTCAGTCTACCCGCTTATAAAATTTATGTATACAGAAACTCATGTAACCAAAGGCACTGTTCTGTTCTAATTGAATTCAGTGGCAGATCTCTTCAACGATTTGATTAGTTGGTTGAACTGTATAAAACAACATATTTCTCTTTTTGTAAAAGAAATTCTTGCAACCCTTCCCTTTTTCTGCTTCATTTGCAAACTTGTGTCTATCTAAGGAAAGATGGCACATTCACATAGCAATATGCAATAGAAGTTGATTGTCTATGTCCAGCAAGATATTTTTTCCCAAGGATTATGAGTGGATCTAACATCTAGTCAGCTTTTGTATAAGTGGATTAAAAGTGTTCGAGGAGAGAATGTTTGTCATAGGTATGTGAACAGCGTTTCTAGCTGAATTATAGTATTGTATTTTAAACACTGAATCATAAAATCCATAGCCAAAAGGACCTAGAATAATGATTTTAGCCCATCATTTGGCCAAATACGTGATTTGCTTTCTTAGGCCACTCATGACACATTTGTGTGATCTGTTTAGTACAAACTGATGTAGCAAAACTATTTTTATATATATTAGACCTTTTAAACTTTACAGTTGGTCTCCCGAGAATGACCACCACATATAAATACATAAAAGAGGAATACAAAAGTTGACCTACAGTTCAGATTGTATGACTGAAAGAAGTATCTTCTCCATCTCATTTTACTAATTTATCTTTATTTCTTATCTGAAAATGTGGGAACTTGCATTAGGTGAAATTGTCTGTAGCTGATTTTGTAGGACACAAGAAAAATTGAGGGGATGTCAACCTCAACTGATTAAGGTCCACCTTACCAGTTATTTCTGGAATAGACTCTCAGATAACCTTTGGAAGCTAAAGAAAAATTTCTATTCCAACTGTTAATTAATTGTAGAGACATAACATTATGTAATTGAGATGATACTGGCTGTAACTATTGAAAGATGTATTTTTTTACCATAACATTGCTTTAGATTCAGAGGTACCTCTGATGATACTGGTTTCAACATGAGAAGTCAGGATCTTGTGAGATACTCATATTGTAATATATTTGGCTTGGCAGATCAGGACATAACTTCCATTTTCTTCTCTTTAGTCTTGCATGTTGACTATCCATTTTAAGGAAAGTGCTTTCAAAAATGTTTCATAGTGTGGTGATGCTTAGAGCTTAGCAGCATTTGACGTTTTGTTCCTGGCAAGACAGCTAAGCTCTTTGTGGAGGACTCAGTGATATTTGCTATGCTGATCCTAAATGTAAACTTGTTTGAAAACAAGGTGGCTTAATTTGAAGTCAGATCATTGTGATTTTTATCACTACATTTGATGTGTAACAGACTGCTTAATTCTCTCTTCTTAAGAAAATCTGGTCTGGAAAAGCTTTCTGCATTTTGAGCATTGTGGCAGGAAGTAAAAATTTTGTTCAAAGATGGGAAATTGACTAAGTATTTTTTTCTTGGTGTGGGTTAGCTTAGACAAGTGCTTTTGAAACATACTGTCTTTCCTCTCCTTGCTTGTGTTCCTCAATAAAATTCTGCCAGCCAGTCAAAAAAATTATAGGGCAGGTAGATGGTCAGGAAAATGAAGAAAAGTAGAAAAAGATCCTCACAGCAAATCAAAGCAAGTACATGAACATGGATTCAGAGTTCCAAGTCTGCCAGCTTTGAGAAGAATCTCCAGAGGAAGGAAATAGGGGAGAATAGGGTGACTGGGACTCATCATACTCTGAATCAGCTAGACCCAATCTTCTGGCCCCAATAACTCATTTCAGCTCCTACAACCTTCTGCTGCTTATTTGCAGCTGATGTTCAGTAACTTAATATTTTATGCAATGATTAAGGCTAAATAATCAATTAATTCTGATATACTGTGAAGCAATATTGGAGTATACGTATGTATACATTCAGATTACAAAGCCAAGTCTTGAAAAGTCCTGAACACCCAATTTCATATGGCCGTGGAGCATTTGCACTAAGTTGTTGTTATTATTAGAATACAGTTTTTATTTAGTGTATCCTATGCTATTTTTTATTTAGCATCTCTGTTTATTTTGGTGCACAGGATGGTTGTTTATAGGAACTTTGGCTCATTTTCCGCAAGAACTGGAACAAATCAAGGGCTGCAAAAAGAGAGAGGATGCTTTTTGTGATTGATTCTAGAGAAAGACACTCTGGCAAACCCAATTTTGTCCCTGTTTCTGTCACCGGCTGTCTGTGTGATGCTGAGCAACTCAATTAAAACATTTGGCAGATGGCCACTAACTGCATATAATTCATTTTCAGGGTGCTCAGCTTGAGATATGTGGGCTCTTACTTGTAGCAGTTGTTACTCTCCTTACAGCCATTGAAATCAATGGAAGTAGTGGCTGCTCAGCATGTTTGTTAGCGTAGCAGAGGAATGTGCACATGGGGAAGGTGAAAGTTCCTGAATCCTAGTGTCATCTTTCGCATTGATTCTCCCTGTGCTGGATTAACAATGATTATTTTATGCTATATGTGAAAAATTATGTATAGGTATATATTAGGAAAAGAATCTTCTTGTTTCATTTGGAATCTGTGAGGTTTATAATGAATGTTACAAAAAAAGAAAAAGAGCACAATAAGCCAATTCTTATATTTCTGATAAACTGAGGACAATGTGTAGTCTGCTGGCCGGATGATGCATACAAAATTACTGAACTTCCCTAATACAGCCCGTTTCCCTAATACAGCCTATCTAAAGCTTGGGCTAAAACATAAAAACTTTAGAAAAAACACCATGTGATCACATAAATAAATATTACGTAGTGTAACATGTAAAAGGAGGCAAAATTCAGTTTACAACAGGAACCATCTTCTCAAATCTCTCAGTTTCAAAATGCTTGATTTGACAACCTGAATATTGTTCTGAGTAACGTAATATATGGTATGGGAAATTAAAGTATGGCTGCACAGCTATAAATACAATTCACAGGCTAAAAAGTACTCCTATTAACATTGCAACTGAAAGATATAAATCAGTTCATAAATATGAAATTGCTTGCATGCTTGTCTTTTTGCAGAATCAAGATCTAATTAGTGAAAGGCATGCTCTTGTGAAATACCAGGGTGGGAGTTGTACCTTCTAGGACTGGGCCCTACCTTGAAATGATTATAACTATATGTCTATTTATAGCTAAGGAGACATTTGAAAGAAATATTTGTTTTATTTGTATAGCATTTTCATTGGTTTACCCTAAAGATATATGCTAGATGATAATAAAGTAATAAAAGATTGTTTTCACAGCTGTTTGTCTTTGATTACATATTTCTTTGAAGTATTGCAATAAGACAGACTTTGAACCTGGAAAGAGATCAAATAATGAATTGTTCTGCTTTGTGAAGCTTAAGAAGGGATTTTATTGTTGAAACATATAGTGCAACATAGAGGTTTTTTTTTCTTCTAACAGTTAAATAATGGTTGAAAGTACTATGAGATCATTACAGATGGACTAGATTAAAGACCTTGGGGCCAAACGTTAGGAACTGTGTTAGTACTAACTAAAATAATTTCTTAAGTTCCGTCATTCCCAATTTATTTTTGTTAGTTTTTGTTTTTGAATCAAAATAGTATTTCAAAGAAAGTGTTTTAAATCTATTAATTATTCATTTACTTAAAGCTAAGGATGACAGGAAACTTTAATAACTATATGAATCCCATGAGATTTTGTTTGTAATATGGATCGTTTGACCGCGCGTTGTACCCTGCATAATATATTTAGTGTTAAATTGGACTAAAAGTTGTAGAGCTGTGAATAAACTTTGTAGGGTTTTCTCAAACTGAAAGGATTATAACATTTAAAATGTATCTATGGAGGTTCAAATAAAATATTCAGTAAAAATGAAAGCTTTTTATAATGCTTTTGCTTCAAACAGTATTATATATGACATTAGCTTCAACACCTCCTCCCCTCTTAAATTCCTCTTGAAAGCAAGTAAGTCACAAATACCTAAATGACAGAGAAAGATACTTGCTTTATTTTTTTTCAAGGCTACTGAACAATAAAATATCAAATAATGCAGGTCAGCATTTCAAATCATGTATTTGAGTTTTGTCTGGTGATGTTAGAAGACTCTTTCTCACTACAAGAAATACCTGCAAGTATATGATTAAATAGCTGTGATATACAAAAATGTTAAGGTGTATATTTTTAAAAATCCTGAAATGTTTGTACTCTCTGTATACGTTTACTGAAATTATTGGTTGTGTTATTTAGAGCAAACTTTTGCATCTGTGGAAGAGAGAAACCTTTCAAATGATAATTTCAATAGAAACATTAGACAAAGGAATATTGTAACTTTAGAGATTTTTATGATGAAGGTGTGTTTAAGAGATGTCACTTTGATATTTTTACATTATGTCCTACATTTGTCAGCTAAAACCAGGATATTGCCTCAATGAGAAAAAGCATGTTCTGCACTTGTCAAAAGGCAGTAAGTAATGATTAAAATAGCAGTGTGAAACGCTGGGAGATTAAAGTGATGCTAATGATAAGTGAGAGAAGAAAAGGGCAAGCTATATTTTAATCCCTGAGAGAATGGTTAATGACTTCTATTGCCTGAGATTAAACTAAACCTGTCTCATCAGCTTTTTCTGCCTGGTGAAAAAAAGCTCTCTGCACTTTAATTTATTAAAGTCTTTTAAGGAAGCACATTGATCCACAGAGGTTAAACTTTAAAAAATTGTGCAAAATACACACTAAAAATGCTTTAACAAAAGTGTGACTTTGTTGCTTTAGGCAAGCTCACAGTTTTATAAAGAATTCATTGTCTATGGGTTGGTGAATTTAATTAAGGAATATTAATTACTTAAACTGGGAGGTTTGTTCCTTTTTAAGCCAGAACATTTTTGCAATACTGGGGCAGGAAAAGTAGCAGTAGATTTTAGAAGATAGAAACCAAAAGGGACAGACTATGTTAAAATTACTGGGTGATCTGTTATGATAGTGATATCAAAAAGCCATTTTAAAAATGCTTTTCAAAATATATGTACTGCTTGGTATAATGTAATGAGTGCATTTGTTTATACTGAGTTACTGTTAATCCATTTCTTTTAATAATTCTTATGCCTGCAAGACAGTGTTATAAAGTCGTCTTTTTATTGAGAAGCTGCTCAGTTCAGCACTGCCTTTTCAAAAAACTTGTAAAGTCTTTCTTCACATTAAAGTGGGATGGCAGAAGAATTGTTAATTAGACTATTTTTTAAATATATGTGATAAAATTGTCAAGTCTGAGTTCTTAGGATAAACTGCAACATTGCAGCATGCTTGGGAAAATAAGATTTTCCTCTCAGGCAGCTTTGCAAGCTTTTGTCACTTTTAACCTCCATCCTTTCATTGGACTTATTTCACATAGGGTCTGTATTCTCAGCCTACAGGACAGACAATAGGTTTAGAAACAGAACACAGAAAATATTCAAGCAAATACGCATGGCTTGCCTAAGCCGTATTCAAGTTCCAACTCCATTTTCTTTTTGATTTTTAATTGTTTTTTCCTCTTTATAGGTAAGCACACTGGAGGTAGACAGTGTGCTTTTGTCCTCTTTTGCAAGGTTGGTACCCACAGTGCCTTTCTGGCTCCATACTAGCAAACTGCAGTGTGCATCTCAGCTCAAGGAATAAATCTGGTTCCTGTGGATACCAGCAGTTCTGCTCTATATCCTTTCCCTCCTGCCTCATGGAAAGCATTTTCACTTTTGAAATCTCTGAACCTCTGTAAATAAAAGGAGCCCATTTAGTTACTATCTTATGTGATGGTTGTAATCCAGGTTATTTTTTAAAGCTGTTTTTTATGTATAACTTGTTTGGTAAGTGAGTTTAAACTTGATTCATGCTTTGATGTTAATGAAACACCAATTTATCGGAAGGCCCTGCAGCCCTAATGAGCAGTTTCTTTAAAAAGAACATTTAATCAAGGTTTATTTTTAACTTGTTTAAACAGATCTAATAGTTTGTGCTGATTTCATTTCAGTATAATAATTGCTAGCAATCCTATTAGTAAGTCGTGGTACATGGAAGTTAACACAAATTCCATTCTAATGAGCAGAGTGTAACAGCAAAACCCTTGTAGTCAAGGAAAGGTTCGTGTTGGAGAGGAGTGACAGAGGCACTCGGACATTTTGCTGACAGCAGATTATTTTTGTTTTTATACAAATGTCAGGCATGACTTGCTAGCATTTAAGTGGATTTTGTTATTTTTGAGAGGTGAAGAATTTTCATATTAACTTTTTAAGGTGAAAGGGGCCACTTATTTTCTGATGTTAGGAAAAGTACTTGACCTGCTAGCATAACTCATATTTGTCTTTATACTTTACCTGTATGTGAGGGTTTAGCTGTAATATGCTATTTTATGAGGATAAAGTTTTGCAATTTAAAATACAACTTGTGGCATTTATTTTAATTAATATAAAATCTTGGAGGCAATTTAGTGTGAAAAGCAAATGAAATTCCAGCGCTCAATTTATAGTTAAGAAAAATCTCTAAAAGAGCAGATGAAGAGGAAAAATGTGTGATCATCCGAAATACTATTTTTTATGATTAGCCTAGAGCTGCATCTGTATGTACTGGAGATTGCATTGTCACACAGTCAAGTCTAAATTCTGGTTTATTGGCAAAAAAATAAGGAAGAAAAATAAATATACTTTAATTTGAAAATGCAAATATCCCGTCAGTATTTTCAGACTTAAATACAGTGTTCAGATGTAACTGGTTGAGTTCAGTTATTAGCTTTTAAACTTTTATTCCTTAGCCTGACACCATGACATTTAAAAGAGCGGGAAGTTTGGAGATAAATAATACAAAGTGATTTAGGGTTTTTAGAGCTGTACTAAAATGCATTCTGATGCACTGAAGGGCATCTGAATCACACACTGTTTATAGATTTCTGGGTTTCTGATTGGAATCCAGAAGCAATGTGTTTTACAAGCTTTGGAGCTAAGATGGAAGAAAATATCTTCAGAGAACATAAATAATTGGATTTCAGTTGTGCAAGGAGTCTTGGAAGTCTTTAGAAATTCAGGGGTCCACCCAAAATGGGCAGCTTGCAGGGTCAGTACTTAAGCCTGTCATTAGGTGGAATAATCCTAGTTATTTGCACCAACATCTTACTGGGAAATTATTCAGTGAGATTCTTTCTGGGTCTCAGGAGGGAGGGAGGAATATCTGCATTTGTAGTTCAGCTCTAGCTTGTTCTGTGACAGTAGTTTTCTCATTTTGAACGATGTCAGAGAGTAGTAATAATGATCTCATTGTATACTTACTTCTTTTCTCCCTTTGCTTCTTTGGTTTTAGAATAAAAATCCTGATTTGGTCATAGTACTTGTGTGTGTGACTTTAATTGCATACTACCCATATTGTTTAGAAAATGTTTGTAATGACTGCAACAAAAAGTAATACAGCTGCTTTTTGATGATATGGGTGATATGGGGCAGTTTGTCTGACACTGATGTGTAAAGACTTTCTTCTCTTCTGAATATCCCAGCATCTGCCCAATGCACTTAATTTATGTGTTCTGTGTTTGTGCATGGGAAAGGCTATCGTCCTGGTTTCCTTGGGGAAAGAATAGTTGTAATATTTGCACATCTTCCCAGTGTTGTGTCCTTGCTAGAAGAAAACCTGTGACCATACAATGTGTTCCAAGAGTTACCACAACTGGCATGTCAGTGCAGTTTACGGGGAGTTGATGCTTGGAAAATCATGTCTGTGGGTCTTGCGCATATAGTCCCTTGGCAGACTTGCCCTGGCTTGGCTCTTCATCTGGCTCTCCTCATGCTGGCACCCTCTTGCTCCCACAGAAAAGACAGGGTGGATTGTCTTGGTGAGATGTTGCAGAGTGGCCTTGATGTGAGAAGTGCTAGTCCTCCTGCCACAGTTCTCTTTGGGGAGCAGGAGGCCTGGCTACAGTCATGGTGAGGTTCTGGTGCTCAAGGGTCTCTCTTGGGTATTCAGTATGATAAGGAACAACTGCCTGTTATGGTGAATGGGTAAGTAAAAGCATGACACCTCCACAGTTAAATTTCATTACGGCATTTTTAAAAAGGAAGGAAGGTTTTGAAATACATATTCTTTTGGGGTTTTATTTTGGGGACCTGTTATGAAAAAAACTAACATAGGTGATTGTGGGAGTCAAAGCACAACATTAGCTTAAAGACTTATGTTAAGTTCATTATTCACATTGATTTTTGAATGTGAATAATACTGCATAACTTGAAATACTTTTACAAGTATGTATTTTTACAGCAACAAAAATGCTGCTGTGCTGCAAAACTAAGTTAAAAATGCATCTGGTCTAGTTGTAGTTTCTGACAAACCTTTTAGAGGGAATGCCAGTTCACATCTAAACATTCTAATGGAAGTTTGGAAACTTCTTTAAAGATGAGGGAAATAAATTTGGACTCATCTTTTCATTGACAAATGTATGCTCCAATGAATCACGTCATCTGACTTAAGTCCTTTTTTCTGCCTTACTAAAAACAAACTCATGCTATTTGTACTAAAGGCTCATACAGACTGCACCCTGAATACTAAGTTGGAATGTATTTACAAATGTGAAAGAACCTGTGGTCCTTTCATGCATCAGGTTGTCATAGAAACTAATTAACTTTCATTTCTGTGTCAGGGCAAAATACTGTGATGCAGATGTAAATTGTAGTTCAGAAATCACCGGGATGCAACTAGAGAAAAAAACCCCATCAAACCATTCAGAATTCCTGCAGGACATCGGGAATGCAGACTATGTGATGGGAAGTTACAGTGTTAAATGCCTCATTTCACCAGGTCTTTTTGCATAATCTGCTTCTTCAGAAGTGCTTGGAATGTTACTAAACTGACAAAACAGTATGGTTTATGTATATTACGTTTATGTATGTATGTATGTGAAAATGGATGTGTCTAGGGAGCATGTATATGTGCATATGGCATAGTGAAATTCTGATCAGAAATGGTATCTGAAATGCAAATGGCAATTACAGACTACTAACTGCTAGAAAAACTTTAAAAACTTGTAGTATAATCTTTGCTTTCTCAAATGAATTAAGCTGATTTCTCTGCAGTTAGTTTCTGTCTCTATGAGCTTTTATAATTTTACATGAAATGTGAATACATTAATATTTTAACTGTAAGAGGTATACTTTGACTAGCTTAAGTGGCAAAGGAATGTGATTACAAGATGATTTATTGGAAGTCATTAAAAATGATTTATTAAGAGAAAAATGCTGTGTTACTAAAACCTTTTCTTCTTCTGCTGAAGATATGGTTATGCTGTCATTTCATCTTCTCTGGAAGAACAAAACAGCCTGCAAAGAATCAGGGAAGCATTTTGCGTTGTGGGTTACTGGCATGAATAGATGTCAAGAGAGTGGCCAGCCTGTTTTTACAACATGGATGTAGCAAGCCTTGCTTTCCATCGGACAGTCACCCTTAATAGGTCCCAGTCTCCTGAGGAAGACTGTATACATCTGTTTGGGCCACTGGGACTGGGCAGCAATTCCATACACTTCCAAGAGTGGTGGCCAGCCCACACGACTCTTGTTCCTTTGCTGCTTGCTCA